>NW_016107730.1:26859-38928 GCF_001604975.1 Cebus imitator | reverse complement strand
AAAAAAAAAAAAAAAAAAAAAAAAAAAAAGATGGAAATGGCAAAACTTTGAGATAATAATTGACTAAAAAGAAGTCAAGGATAGGCCAGGCACGGTGGCTCACGTCTGTAATTTCAGCACTTTGGGAAGCCAAAGTAGGCAGATCATTGAGCTCAGGTGTTCAGACCAGCCTGGGCAACATAGTGAAACCCTATCTCTACAAAAAATACCAAAAAATAAGCCAGACATGATGGTGCACACCTGTAGTCCCAGCTACTCGGGAGGCTTAGGTGGGAAAATGGCTTGTGCAACCAGAGGTTGCAGTGAGCTAAGATCATGCCACTGCACTCCAACCTGGGTAACCAAGCCAGACACTCTTCGGGGGTGGGAAATCAAGGATAAATTCCAAGTTTCTGGCTTAGGCAATGTTTTAATACCATTCTGGCTTAGTACCATTCATTAAGATAGGATATGCTGGGAAGGATGTATTTGCGCAAAAGAAGAGAATTAGGTTAGTTTTGTTGAATACTGTTGAGTTTGCGGCCTATCCAGGTAAAGGTAAAGATGTCCAGAGTGCAGTTGGATATACAGTTGTCCCTTAGTATCTATGAGGGATTGGCTTCAGGACCCTTATGGATACTAAAATCCATAGATGCTTAAGTCCCTTATATAAACCAGGATAGTACTTGCATGTAACCTAGCACATCTTTAGAGACAGGGTCTTGCTCTGTCATCCATGCTGGAGTGCAATAACTAGATTGTAGCTCACTGTAGTCTAGAACTCTTGGGTTCAAGCAATCCTCTCACCTCAGCCTCTTGAGTAGCAGTGACTACAGGTGGGCAGCACCATGCCTGGCTAGTTTTTTGTGTGTTTGGTTGGTTGGTTTTTGTTTGTTTTTTTTTTGGAGACAAGAGTGTCACTCTTGTTACCCAGGCTGGAGTGCAATGGCATGATCTCGGCTCACTGCAACCTCCACCACCTGGCTTCAAGCAATTCTCCTGCCTCAGCCTCCCAAGTAGCTGGGAGTACAGGCATGCACCACCATGCCCGGCTAATTTTTTGTATTTTCAGTAGAGACAGGGTTTCTCCGTGTTGGCCAGGCTGGTCTCGAACTCTCAACTTCAGGAGATCTGCCTGTCTCAGCCTCCCAAAGTGCTGGGATTACAGGCATGAGCCACCGCACCCATCCACCTGGCTAGTTTTTTTCTTTCTTTTTTTTTTTTTTTTTTTTTTTTTTTTTTTTTTTTTTTTTTTTTTTTTTGAGACGGAGTTTCGCTCTTGTTACCCAGGCTGGAGTGCAATGCGGCGTGATATCGGCTCACCGCAACCTCCGCCTCCTGGGTTCAGGCAATTCTCCTGCCTCAGCCTCCTGAGTAGCTGGGATTACAGGCACGTGCCACCATGCCCAGCTAATGTTTTGTATTTTTTTTTTAGTAGAGACGGGGTTTCACCATGTTGACCAGGATGGTCTCGATCTCTTGACCTTCGTGATCCACCCGCCTTGGCCTCCCAAAGTGCTGGGATTACAGGCTTGAGCCACCGCGCCCGGCCATATTTTCAACCCTTAGTTGATTGGTCCATAGATAAGGAACCCACAGATATGACAGGCCAACTGTATCCATCCAGATCATAGGGGAAGGATTTGGCCTCGTGATATAAGCTTAAAGAGTCACTTGTCTAGAGATTATAGCAGGAACCATCTGATGGGATGAGATGATCCAGGAATAATGGGGAAAGCAAGAAGTAACCTTTAAGGATCAGGAAAAAAATACTCTGGAAGAAAACTGAGAACTAGGAGGAAAATGAAGAGAGAGTTCTATGCTGGAACTTAGGGAAGGGTGTTTTAATAAGGAGGACGTGGCTACAGAGAGGTGTGAACAGGTGGTGAGGAATTTGAGTGTGCAAGTATGCCACACTTTCAAATAGCGAGGCTACATCAGGCAGAAGCTAGTATACATAAGACAAGAGGAAACATTTTTAAAGATGAGTGAGACTTTAGAGATGGGCAAGCCAGTAGTGAAAGAGGTTAATGATAAGAATGAGAGACAAGATTGGAGATGAAGGAAGATTTCTGAAATAGAGGTAATGAGATACAAAGCAAGGTACATTCTATTAACCTGGAAAAGAGGATGGATAATCTATTCTGAAATAAGAAGGTAGAAGGAAACAGTGGAATCAGGTGTGAGGGAAACACCAGACTGCTCAACATGTTTGCATACTGTTCTTATCTCTACATACTTTCTCAACAACACTGCAAAGTAGGAGGTTTGATGTATCTTCAGTTCATAAAGGAATCGATGGCACAGTTGGTAAGTAAATGCTAGATGAGGGTTTGAGTCTAAGCATGTCTGCCTCTAAAGTTTAAATAATCTTTCTGCTGTATAGCTTCATCATCCCCAGTTTATGAAATTGGGACAATAAGAGAACCAGAGGCCAGGTGAGGTGACTCACATCTATCCCAGCATTTGGGGAGGTCAGAGTTCAAGGAGCCCAGAAGTTCAAGACCAGCCTGAGCAACATAGTGAGACCTCATCTCTAGTAAAAATTTAAAAATTATCCGGGTGTGGCCGGGCGCGGTGGCTCAAGCCTGTAATCTCAGCACTTTGGGAGGCCGAGGCGGGTGGATCACGAGGTCAAGAGATCGAGACCATCCTGGTCAACATGGTGAAACCCCGTCTCTACTAAAAAAAAAATACAAAACATTAGCTGGGCATGGTGGCACGTGCCTGTAATCCCAGCTACTCAGGAGGCTGAGGCAGGAGAATTGCCTGAACCCAGGAGGCGGAGGTTGCGGTGAGCCGAGATCGCGCCATTGCACTCCAGCCTGGGTAACAAGAGTGAGACTCTGTCTCAAAAAAAAAAAAAAAAAAATTATCCGGGTGTGGTAAGGCAGACCAGTGGTCCCAGCTACTCAGAAGGCTCAGGCAGGAGGATCACTTGAGCCCAGGAGGCTGAGGCTGCAGTGAACTGTGTTCACACCACTGCACTCTAGTCTGGGGTAAACAAAGGGAGACCTGGTCTCAAAAAAACAAACAAAAAAAGCATTGTTAGGAGGATTTAGGAAGGTAATGCTTCTAATACAGGGCTTGAATGAATGTTAACTTTCTCTTACCTATTCTTTTGGAACAGAAAAACTCAAGAAGACTTCCCAGGTTGTAATTTCCCAAGCTTTTTTTTTTTTTTTTTTTTTTGTCTCTTCTGCATGTCTGACAAAATTTCCCATACCATCTTTCAGTAACACTTTTATTTTGCTCATACTTGAGCCTCATCATCACAGTTACCTTTATGTGCACAAGGTCTCCGGGCCTTGCTGTCATTCCTTCATTTGGCCAAAAAATGCTTCTTCCTGAAAGTCCCCCATGAAGCATTCTCCTAGTACTAAGTACAATTTATTAGCTCCCCAGTTTCCCTTTTCTCCTCCTTCAAGTACACACACACCTAATCTAAAACAGGGCCTTCCTAGTCCGAACCGTTGGTGTCAAATACACAGGAGTGCCACAGCCTTGAATCTAATTACCTAGCACTTTGAATAAATCTGGAAAGACTAGTATGCTTACAAGATGATAAAAATGTATAAAATAAACATTTAAATTATACAGATTTTTTTTTCTTTTGCTTTTCTTGTCTCTGCACAGCCATTAGTTTCTGAAGATCAGACAGCAGCCCTGATGGCCCATCTCTTTGAAATGGGATTCTGTGACAGGCAGCTGAACCTACGGCTGCTGAAGAAACATAATTATAACATCCTGCAGGTTGTGACAGAACTTCTTCAGATCAACAACAATGACTGGTACAGCCAACGTTATTGAGGAGTGACCTTGTATTAAATAATTGCTTGCTGCTCAGAGATGATCTTTATTCTGTTATTGGGGTTAAGCCCTTGCTTATTTTTCATCTGATGAATCTATATAGAGCCCATCATTGAGTTACCAAGACAGTACCTGTTACAGTATTTGGGGGAGCAAATCAAAGACCAGAACTTAAATTTTCACTTTAGACACTGGATGAATAGAATAGTAGGAAGACAGTTTTGATTTGGATAAAACGCCTTTATTTTAGTGCATCGACAAGTGTAACTTCAAGTTCGTATAGAACCATTTTTCTTTCTGCTTTTATTGAAGTTGGGTATTTTTCTTTGGTTAATGTGGAATTTTTATGGGAGTATCTGTTAATTGTCAGGTTTTGAAAGAAATTAACCTTGAAAGTTGTTTTCAAGAATTATTCTCATAATTTCTGTAATCCACCCCAAGCTTCATAGTTATTTGGCACTGAAATAACACCCAGAGCATGATAGAAATGTTGTTACTCTTCCTTTCTCAAGGAGAAAGTAATTTTCCTGCAAGACTTAATAATTGGCACTATTGCTAAAGACTCCACGGTGCATTCAAGAGTATCCAACTTTCAAGGATCTCTGCATTTCAGTGAGAGGAGGAAGAGTGTGCTGATTAACCCACCAGCAACTATTGAGCAATGTCTATTATAGTAATTCTGCATACATTTTTATTTAAGGGAAAAAAATTTAGGTAGTGTGAAATATTTTGCTAACCTTATAGAAAAGGAAAAAAAATCCTATTATTTAAAGGGAAAATTTAACAGTACCTTTTTTCTTAATGTCAGGGGAGATCTTATTTTACAGTTCAGTGGGGGAAATAGAAATATGTGAAAAGCAAAAGGCAGGCTCCTAAATTAATGTCAGTAAAGTTCAGGGTGGGCAAATGAGTGCGTATGAAGGTATAGGAAATGCTGATGACTTCTTTAATGCATGAAGTCCATTCAGAGGTATCTAGCCCTAGAAAGCCTAGAACAGGAAGAGGCAGCTGATGTTCTGCAGAACTTGGACAGGGGCAAAGTTGCTGAAAAAGTTTTGGTTTAACCCCAAGATAAGTGGGACAGAGCTTGTCCAGGGGCCCAAGTTCTCACTCTGTTTACAGAAGGGAGTTGGTGAAGGAAGAGGTAACAAAAAATGCTAAACATTTTATCCATGAAAATGACTTCCAGAAAAGGAAGAATCTGAACCCCAGACCGAAGGGGGGAAAGATAATTAAAATAGTATTATCTAACCTGGTTGGTATTTGTAATGAATGGTGATTTTAATTAGTCATTAGCCATAATGATGTTTATTTACAGTATAACTCCTGAATGCTACTTAAATAAACCAGGATTAAAACTGCAAGCCAACCAGGCCGTTCATTATTTAAAATGTTAATCAGGGCTTCCGGATTGAAGATGGGAGCAGCTGGGTGTCTGTAATTGGGTTGATGGGCGGGACCTGTCTTGACCATCGGAGTTTTATAGTCGAGGGCCAGGAAGGCCCGGGTCGTCCGCTCCGTTGTAATTTTACATAACCACTTAAAGAATGGTGAAATAAATGTTCTTGGAAATTCCTACCTGGACTGGCTAGTCCTTGCGGAAGCAGCGTCCGGGGCCTCGGGTGACGTTCGGAGAGCTGAGAGCGTCTCACGTCGCTGCGTGGCGAAGGGGCGGGCCCGGGGACGAGGGGGTGGGCCCGGAGGGGCTGGGGCGGGACTTCCTTGGGCACTGAGTCAAAGCTTGAGACGGGTGTCCGCTTCCGCACTTTTGATTCCGCTTGCTGGCGTTTCTGTCGCTGCGGTAGTCCGCTGGTAAGACCCTCCTCAGACTCTGTCTGCGCTTCCCTTCGGAGGTCAAGAGACCTATGCCGCTGCCTCGCCCAACACACAGGCGCCCCCTGCCCAGGTACCGAACTTGACTAACGGCCTCTCGAGGTGTCTGGTGGGACTTGAAATCCTCCTTCAATGAAGTCACACCTTCTCCGTCCGCGCACACCCTGTCGGCCCATGAGAGAGCCGCCATGTAGCCCGGAATCAGTTTGGCCCTTCCGGGAGGTCAGGGTCCTTACTATCCCCACTCTCCAGTGCGACACATTCGCTCCCCTAGGACTCCTGAAGGCGGCTGGCGGCGCTTCTCCTCCCCACCACTGCCCAGCCCAGCCCACTCTGCCCTCAGAGGCCCTTCTCCCCAAAGACACACTCCTGAAGTGTCGCCCTTGTGCAGCTGAGGAGCCTGGGATCCCAGAACTGAACCAGGTGAGTCTCCCTATATTTAGCCCAGAAAGATCTGTGTGGCTCACTTGCCGGCCTCCTTGTGCCACACAGAGTCCAGATTTAGCCTTGACTTTTCCTAGTGAAAGACCCTGATTTCTCCTTAGGGTTTCTTACCCCGCCTCAGAAAGCAGTGAGGCGTCTGCTTTCTACCATTGCGTCCTTAGGGATCTTAACCACACCTGTGACCAGTCTGGCCTCCTCTCTCCTTGTTTCAAGGAATCTCTTTTCTGCCCTATCCAACTTCCTTCCCTTGAAGTGAATGATAGCTCAGCAACTTTTCCAGAGAAAAACTAAATCCTCTGCCATTCACTTACAGAAGTTCCTTAAAGTGAAATAACTTCTGCTTTTCTCTTCCCTTTTGAGGCAGAGTGGTCTCTTTAACAATAATGAAAGGAGTTGAAATGCATTGAGATTCTGAGGGTCCCATGTAACCACGTGATTTTTCACACCCTATCTTCCTTAGGCTTGATCTTGCTTAAACTGTGGTGGGGTTCCTTGCAAATCTTGAGAACCTCAAACCAAAATTATATCTGGCTTCAGTGCTAACAAGCTTAGCACTGAACTTTGGTCTTTTCTCATTAGTGAACCCCCACCCCACCCCGAAGAATGGGTAAGACGTTTTCCCAGCTGGGCTCTTGGCAGGAGGATGAGAACAAGTCAATCCTGTCCTCCAATCCAACCATTGGCAGCAAGGCTGCCAGCTACTCCAGTACCAGTAGCAGCAAGTCTTTTTGTTCCCGTGTGCCTTGTGAAGGAACTGCTGGTGCCAGCTTTGTGACTTGTCCCACCTGCCAAGGCAGTGGCAGGATTCCCCAAGGTGAGTGGCCCAAGGCTCTGGAAATAGCCTGGAATCCAGGGAAAGTTCTTAGCCTGTTGGTCTGGGGCAGCCCCTCTGAGTCTCCTTGGATGGGGTTAGATCTGCTCCCAGCTCTTGACCTCCCAGTCTCAGGCTGGCCAGGGAGTGAGTTACTGTCCTTGGGCTCCCTGCAAAAACCTGCCCTCCTGCCCTGGTTGTATTCCCCAGCCCCTTGTGGGAAAGAGGGGTTCTAGCCACTGTGCTCTTGAGCAACACTGTGTGTCTTAGGATTCGTTCAGTTCAAGAAGTTTCAAATTACTTTCCAAAGATGCTGGGAACCTCTGATTTGCTAGTGACTTTCAGAGATTCTTCATACCTATTAGTGGAAATCCTACTTCCATTCTAGGGATGGTAAAGCTGAGCTGCCAACTTTGGTAGCGGAGTCCAGTGCTTCCAGTCCTGCTCTGGGGCAGAGGTGGCATGCTTCTAACATTGCTCTATGGTGTGGGTGGAGGGGTGGGAGGCTGGCACAGGAAATATTTGTCACAATTGCACCTTGGCCCTCCCTCTCACCCTCCCTCCCTCTCTAGAGCTGGAGAAGCAGTTGGTGGCTCTCATCCCCTATGGGGACCAGAGGCTGAAGCCCAAGCACACGTAAGTTCCCCTTCCTCCCCCAGCTCCACAAGTCATCGCCCCTGGGGGCTTCTCCCTTTGTCTCTTCTATTTTGATCCCCCCTAATTTTTTCCTATTAGTTCTTCTATAGAAAGCCTGAACCTCACTGGGCTCAGAGGTACCAGCTCCTTATGTCCAAGGATTTTTCCTGATTTAAGAAGCTCCAGGGCCAGGTGTGGTGGCTCACGCCTGTAATACCAGCACTTTGGGAGGCTGAGGCAGGTGGATCACTTGAGCTCAGAAGTTCAAGACCAGCCTGGGCAATATGGTGAAACCCCATCTTTACCAAAAAAAGAAGCAGCAGCCGCTGTGGGCACAGCAGATGTCACATGAAGCCACTTGGTAGCCTTCCTTAAGCATCACTGCTTCCAGGAAGCATGACCCCCTCTCCAAGACAGAAAGGATCTAGTAGCACTGCAAGTCCTCCCAGGAAGGAGGGAACAAGCACGTGACCCTGGCTGCAGTTGATTTGAAAACATTTTCTAAAGCACTTCCCTGGCTGAGGCACTTCAGACTTGCTTGTTTTTCTCCCAGAAGAGATGAAAAACCTATTGCTGCCTGTTCTGGGACATTTCAGAACCTCAGGCAGCCCTGGGACCCACCATGTTTGTGATCTGAGTCCATCTGACATGGAACTCCCACAGCCACCTCCCAAGGGCCTGGTGTCAACCTGGGAGTCCACACCAAACCAGACCCTCTCAGCCACCCCACTGTACCAGAATTAGAAATCAGTCTGGGCGCCGTGGCTCATGCCTGTAATTCCAGCACTTTGAGACTAAGGCAGGCAGATCACCTGAGGTTAGCAGTTCAAGACCAGCCTGGCCAACACAGCAAAACCCTGTCTCTACTAAAAATACAAAACTTAGCTGGGCATGGTGGCAGACATCTGTAATCCCAGCTACTTGGGAGGCTGAGGCAGGAGAATCATTTGAACGTGGGAGGTGGAGGCTGCAGTGAGCCAAGATCACACCACTGCACTCCAGCCTGGGTGACATAGTGAGGCCTCATCTCCAAAAGAAAAAAAAGAAAGAAATTACCAGGCTGGCCAGCATGGTGAAACCCTGTGTTTTTTACAAAAATTAGCCAGGTGTGGTGGCAGGTGCCTGTAATCCCAACTACTCTGGAAGCTGAGACAGGAGAATTGCTTGAACCCGGGAGGTGGAGGTTGCAGTGAGCTGAGATCGTGCCATGGCACTCAGCCTGGCTGACAGGGCAAGACTGTCTCAAAAAAAATAAATAAATACAAAATTAGCAGTGCACATCATAAGATACTAACAAAGTACTGTCTCTCTAATGCATATCTGAATTTTGAATTGAATGGAAGGTGTTCTGTTCTGAATGTTAAAATTCAGAACTTTCAAATATGGACTTATTTCTTCTAGTGATAATTAGCATTCATTGTGCTTTTGCCATGTGCAAGGACCTGTGATTAGTATTTTTTCATATATTAGCCGATAAATTCTGTGAGGTCAGTACAATTATCTGCCTTTTACCAACTGAGACAAGGAGGTAAGTGGGCTGCTCCATGTTATTGGGTCAATGGGCACAGAGAGCTGGGAGTGGAAACCAGGTTGCCTGCCTCCCAGTTCTGTGCGTCTTCTCACTCTGGGCCACATCTGGGGAGCTAAATGTTGGGGTGGTGTGCAGGGGAACGCCTTGTATATGGAAAGGAGTGTCTGAACCCCCTCCCCAAGTTTCCTTGGTGTTCAGACTTTTCCATTCCTCCATCCTGGGTCCTGCTTTCCCACAGGAAGCTCTTTGTGTTCCTGGCGGTGCTCATCTGCCTGGTGACTTCCTCCTTCGTCATCTTTTTCCTGTTTCCCCGGTCCATCCCTGTGCAGCCTGCAGGCCTCAACTCCTCCGCAGTGGCCTTTGGCGAGTCTGATATCCACCTCAACATAACGGTGGGTGGGTGCCCTTGGGCTCCATCCCCCCCTTCCCAGCAATACTTCGCTGTAATCTTTGTCCACTTTTGTGACCCTGGGCATGGGAAGCCGGGGATCTTATGGCACGCAGAGGGTGTTGGGAGCCTGAAGAGAGGTAGGAGCAACCATGAGCTCCATGACAGATGGTAAGGATTGGGACTCTACACAGTAAGGGGTCAGAATCAGGGCCAGATAAGTAAATCATAGAGGTGGATGGGGTGACAGTGCCTGAGACTCCCTGGTGGACAGTACTGAATGGAAAGAAGCCGTACAGGGTGAGCCTGGATCCTGCGCCAGCTTAACTTCTTCACCATTCAGAGCCCCTCCCAAGGGCTCCTGGTACTGGTCCTCTGCACCTGAAGCTTGTCATGGGGCTCAGGCCAGCCAGCCAGGCTTCTGCAACTGTTTGGCTTCTCCTAAGGATAGGCCATCTTCACTCCTCCCTTCCTTTGTCTTCATCCCCAGAATGTCTTAAATATCTTCAATGGCAACTACTACCCCATCACGTTGACGCAGCTGACTCTTGAGGTTCTGCACCTGTCCCTCGTGGTAGGGCAGGTTTCCAACAACCTTCTCCTACACATCGGCCCTCTGGCTAGTGAACAGGTGACTCTCCTCTCCCTGGCCAGCCCTGCCCACCGGAGTATGGATGTGTGGTGGTGAGAAAGGGTCAGCTGGAGTTGGGGCTAACCCTGTGCCCATTTGTTTGACAGATGTTTTATGCAGTAGCCACCAGGATACAGGATGAAAACACATAGTGAGTACCCCTTGATCTCTTCTCCCCTAGCTGCTTGTCTGCCTTAGGAACCCACTTAATACCCACCAGCTTTCCTGATTGCTTAGCAAATTCTGCAGCCAGCATCTGGCCTGCCCTCCCATGGCCAAGAATGTAATAAGCAAGAGTTCAGGGTCCCCAGCCTCTGCCTGTTTGGATCTTGATTAGAATGCAAAACAGGTTGGAATTTGGTTAATCTTTACAATATGTGACCTTGAGCTCTTCAGCCTGCATTGCTGAGGAAGATGAATGTTTTGTTTTCTACTGAGTGGGGGTTCCAGCATGTGCCTGGGCCAAGTGAGTGGAGGTCAGAGTGATAGTGCAGCTGCCACACTCACCTGAGGGGTGGGAGTGGCATTTTGGGGGCACCTAATGGAGGGAAGGGGGTCTGTGGGATAAGGAAACTGGGACCTGCAGGCATCCTCTGAGCTAACAGGCTGCTCCATGTGACACATGGTCCCACGTTCTCTTTTTCTCTTAGCAAAATCTGTACCTGGCCGAAAATCAAAGTCCACCATGTGCTTTTGCACATCCAGTAAGTAGAGCCTGGAGCTCTGGTATCCCTGACATCACTTCTGACTTCAGTCTCACTCAGCTCCTCCTCATGGGCAGAGAGTCATCCAAGCGGACCCCATGAGTCTTTGTTGGCTCTTGGGAATAGCAAGTCTGGCCACTTTTCTAAGTCTCACCTTGCCTATAAGCTATTAGGGACAACAGGCATAGGGTGTCTAGAAGCTGCTGGAACACAGGTGGGGCAGCTGTCCCAGCTACCTTGCAGAGTGGGAGCCAGAGGGAAGGGAAAATGAGGGAGCCCCTCCTCCCCACCCCCAGACAGAATAACAGGGCCAGAGCTTTCCTTTTCCTCCCAGCCATGGCAGCAAGGCCTGTTTCCTCTCCAGGGGCACCCTCACCTGTTCCTACCTGAGCCATTCTGAGCAGCTCGTCTTCCAGAGCTATGAATATGTGGACTGCCGAGGAAACGCATCAGTGCCCCACCAGCTGACCCCTCACCCACCATGACCTGTCTGCTGTCCCTGTACTCCAAGCACCTGTAACCCTGTTCTATATCTCCCACAACTCCCTGGTGACTAAAGAAGGACTATAGAGGCTTTGCCAAAGGAGAAGCCCTGCTTCATCACGCTCTTCCCTCGTCAGCACAGGGAGCTTGCTTTGAAGTTAACTTCATACACACACACTCATATCCTTTGAGTCGCCCAGATTCTTTCAGTGGCTTCAGAATCTTTCAGATTCTGCCCTTGGTTAGTCTTTTTTTTTTTGGTAGAGACAGAGAATTTCACTGTTGGCCCAGGCTGGTCTTGAACTCCTGGGCTCAAGCAATCCTCCCTTCTTGGCCTCCCAAAGTACTTGGATTACAGATGTGAGTCACTGTGCCTGGCTGGTCTTTCTTGGGGAAAATCTGACCTGGCATTTTCTTGAGGCACCTTACATTCCTAGAAGTGGCACCTGCCCTTTCAAGTACTGAGCACCTGGTCAGTCTGAAGGGGCCACTTCACCCCAACTCCATTGGGGCTCATTCTACTGTCTGAATATAGAGAAAGCTGTAGTTTTATCTGGCTTTTAAAACATAGACCCGCTGGCCGGGCGCAGTAGCTCACACCTGTAATCCCAGCACTCTGGGAGACTGAGGCAAGTGGATCACCTGAGGTCAGGAGTTTGTGACCAGCCTGGCCAACATGGTGAAACCCCATCTCTACTAAAAATATAAAAATTAGCTGGGCGTGGTGGCATGCCTGTAATCCCAGCTACTTGGGAGGCTGAGGCAGGAGAATCGCTTGAAACCAGAAGGCAGAGTTTGCAGTAAGCCAAGATCACGCCA
>NW_016107730.1:18020-25209 GCF_001604975.1 Cebus imitator | reverse complement strand
GAAAGGATGCTTAACATCATCAGTCATTAGGAAAACGCAAGTCAAAGCCACTTCACACCCATTTGTATGCCTACAATCGAAGACAATAACCACTGCTAGCGAGCCTGTGAAGAATCCACATTACCGGTGGAAATGTACAATGGTACAGTCACTCTGGAAGACGGCTTGGAAGTTCCTCAATGTTAAACCAAGAGTTACAACACAACCCAGCAGTTGCACTTCTCCATATATACACAAGAGAATTGAAAATGCACCTGCACACAGAAAATCATACACAAGGCCGGGCATGGTGGCTCACGCCTGCAATCCAGCACTTTGGAAGGCCGAGGGGAATCACTTGGGATCAGGAGATCAAGACCAACCTGGCCAACATGGTGAAACCCCATCTCTACTAAAAACACAAAAATTAGCCGGGCATGGTGGTGCACACCTTAATCCCCACTAATTGGGAGGCTGAGGCAGAAGAATCATAGGAACCCAGGAGGTGGAGGTTGTAATGAGTGGGGATTGCACCACTGTATTTCAGCCTGGGCGACAAAGTAAGACTCTGTCTCAAAAAAAAAAAAAAAAAAAAAGATGGCTGGCGTTTTATCATTCAGACAGAAAGATGAGCATAGGTGGGTGGGGAAAGCTAAATTTGAAGTAGGATGTATGGAGAGGAAAAAGTGATGACAGAACTGGGTAACTAGCTGACTGGGGGAATGAGGGGAAGGAAGGAGGCTGTGCTGTCTCCAAGCTGATCTCAAGGTGGTGCTGGCAAGCTCGCAGAAGTCCAGGGAAGTCAGGCTGGAGCTGCTGTGTATAGCCTGCCAAATGTAAAGTATTTATATTGTATAGAATATACTTAAAGAGTGTTCAAAAAAGTCTCCTGGGAGTGGGAAGGGAGCTGGTGAATACTCCCTAGGATACTCCCTATTTCACAAACTTTTCTCTTTTTTTTTTTTTTTTTTGAGACAGTTTCACTCTGTCACCCAGTCTGGCGTGTAGTGGTGCAATCTCGGCTCAGTGCAACCTCCTGTGTTCAAGTGATTGTCATGCCTCAGACTCCCTAAGTAGCTGGGTTACATGTACCACCATACCCAGCTAATTTTTGTATTTTTAGTAGAGACAGGATTTCACCATGTTGGCCAGGCTGATCTCAAACTCCAGGCCTCAAGTGATCTGCCCATCTCGGCCTCCCAGAGTGCTGGGATTACAGGCCTGAGCCACTATGCCTGGCAGAAACTGTTTTCTTAATGTTCCAGTGGGCAGCCAAGTCTCTTCCCCAGGCCTCTGAGCCCTTGATGACATGTCCTGCTCTTCTGTTTTCCTTGAGATTGCTCACAGGAGCTCCCTCCCTCTTTCTTCCATCGTGTATCTCTGAAGTCTCTTCCAATTTTGCTATCCCTCTTCTGTGCCACCACCATCCTGTTACCTTCCCCAGCTGCTCCCAGGAAATGTCCCTGGGTTAAATGTCCCTGGGTTGCACTGAAACGGCCCCTTCAGGCAAACCAAAGGCAATGCTGTGTGGGCTACAATGAAATACCCAGCTGATCCCTCAGGTGGGGCTTGTGATTGAGGTGACTGAGGCAGCCTTTCTCAGCCTGGAGGAAGAAAGCCCTTCCCAGGGCTTGTGCCTTCCTGACACCCAGCCCTACCCGCTCTTTCACCTTGGGCTGGTGAGGGGGATGCCTGGGGTCTTTAGAACCTCTCGGTTGTCCCTGATAGACGAGAGGCTGAGAGCCAGGAAGGGAGAAGACTGTGGATTTTAGAAGGCAAGCCCTACCTCCCCTTCCCAGGGTCAGGTGTCATGTTTCTGAGGCTGCAGCCCCCCTTTCCTCCAAGTTCTTTCCATCCCTGCCCCCATCATGCATTTGACAGCTGAGTGCCCACTGTGGGCCAGACATCGCACTGGGCTTGGAGGTGGGGATCATCACTGCCTGCCACCGCTTTCTGCTTCTGCGGGCCTGCTCTGATGTGATGCGGCCCTTCCCCAGTCTATCTCTCAGTAAACATTGGCCTGGGGGAATGGGTGACGGCTCCAGTGATGGTCATAAGCTGAAGCCCCCAACAGACTTATCACTGCTGAATAAGGGCAGGTAGTGATAGCAGTAGGAGTTGCATCTTGGGGGAACCTAAGTCCCAGTTCTCCCATTAGCTTTGCCTGGAGGATAGGCTTGCCTTCCACTCTCTTTCCACACTCTCCATCTGCTTCGTGAGTCCTCCTGCCCTCTCCCCTCATCCCTTCCCAAAAGCTGACCAGTCCCATAATTCCTTCCAGGAAAAAAAAATTACATTTTATTCCTGGCAGCCTCCTCTTCGAGTGGGTGGCTTTTGGAGTGGAGATGTTGCTGGATGCTGAGAAGATGTGGTCGCTCATCTGCTTTTTGGGGATGGCCACTGAGGTCTTGTGTTCAATCTCTGGATCACCACTGCTGTATGTAGTCGGTAGACTGAGAAGACAGAGAGATAGGAAACAATGCAAGTCAGCGGCTTCTGGTTTCAGAATATTGTGTGAAACCCCTTGAGGCCAGAGGAATCAAAGTGAAATGTAGCAGCCAGTCCTCATCCTAGAAGTGCTAGCCTCAAGTTCTTTCATCCTTTGCACCTCTGTCAGACACACCTTTCCAACGCTTGCACAATTACATATTCTTGTTAAGAGTTGCCATCCAGGCTGGGCATGGTGATGCACACCTATAATCCCAGCACTTTGGGAGGCTGAGACTGGTATATCACTTGAGATCAGTCTGGCCAACATGACGAAACCTCATCTCTACTAAAAATACAAAAATTAGCCGGGCATGGTGGTACATGTCTGTAATCCCAGCTACTCAGGAGGCTGAGGCAGGAGAATTGTTTGAACCCAGGAGGTGGAGGTTGCAGGTGGAGGTTGCAGCTGAGATTGTGACACTGCACTCCAGCCTGGGTTGCCATCCTGAGTTTGATGGCCTACAATGAGCTGGACTCCAAGCTAAGTGCTTTTAATGCTCTTCCCTTGATTAATATTTTTATTTATTTGTTATTTATTTATTCTTGCTCTTTTGCCTAGGCTGGAGTGCAGTGGTGTGATCCTGGCTCACTGCATCCCCCGCCTCCAGGGTTCAAGTGATTCTCTTGCATCAGCCTCCTGAGTAGCTGGGACTACAGGTGCGTGCCACCACACCCAGTGAATTTTTTTTTTATTTTTAGTAGTGACGGGGTTTCACCATGTTGGCCAGGATGGTCTCAGTCTCTTGACCTCGTGATCCGCCTGCCTTGACCTCCTAAAGTGCTGGAATTATAGGCATGAGCCACTGCACCCGGCCACCCAACTGTTTTTTTAAATTTTTTGTTGTTGAGACAGAGTCTCACTCTGCTGCCCAGGCTGGTCTCAAACTCCTAGGCTCAAGTGATCCTCTCACCTTCATCTCGCAAAGTGCTCGGATTACATGCATGAGCCACCACACACCTGACTTTCTTGTTTTTTCTTTTTTTTTTTTGAGGTGGGATCTCACTATGTCGCACAGTCTGAACTTGAACTCCTGGGCGCAAGCAGTACTCCTGCCTTAGCTTGCCAAGAAGCCAGGACTACTGCACCCAGCTTCCTACCCAAACATTTTTAATGGGGCAAAGAATAGAGAAATAATAGAGGAATAGACCATCCAGAAATAATTTGAAATAATTCTAGTCTCTTCCCCTTACTCCTGGCTAAGGAGGTTTCTCTGGACTGCACATACACACACATTCTCAGTCACACACACACACACATACATACATACATACATACATACATACATACATATTCTCATCCACCCAGAGTCTATCTTTCGGAGTCTGCGTCTCTCTCTCACCTTGAGTTGTGAATATTGAGTGTTTTTGGTGGGGCTAGATTGGCATGGGTTCGTGAGACCTGATGGTGAAACAAAGTACAGGTTACTCATCCAGCAATCTTCCAAGGATGGAACACTATAGGGCCGGATTCCTTATGTGTCTGGTGACCCAGGTGATGGTGGGGGTGATGGTGAGGACAAGCTCCTACCTGGGGCAATGCACAGACTGAGCTCTTCCTGAAGATTCTCAACTAGGAAGCTGTGCTGTGCTTCCCTGTTCCAGACTTCACAGGGCTCAATATATCTGTTAATAAGCCTATAACTCATGTCTCACCCTCTGATCACCCACCTCCTCTGTCACTCTTACCCTGGAAGAGGGGCCGACAGCTTCTCAGTCACTCTCTGCAGAAGCTGGAAGGAGCCATAGGTTGGCATTAACCCACCCAAAGGGAGTTGACCAGCAAGGCATTAAAGGCTGAGGGTACTTGGGAGAGTCAGAGAGGGTAGGGTGGTAGATATGGATTCTGGATTACAGGGGTGGGATGGAAGCAAAGGGCTCCTCTCCTCACCACCTCCCACTCCCAGGCTCCAGCCCACAGTCTGTGAGGATTTTCTGCCCCCTTTGGAATCTGTTGTGCATACAAAGAGATTGCCCTCCAGCTTAATGGGTCCCCACTGAAGTAGGCTGGTGACCTGGCCTTTGGGAATCATTCTGGAGACTGCATTTGGGGGTGGGCTGAGTACGAGGGGCTTGAGCATCTGGTTGTGTTGGCTGAGGTGGTGGCTGTGGTTGTGGTTGCTGTGGCCATGGCTGCGCCTGAGCCTGTGCCTGTGCCGGTGATGACAGCTGTGGTGGTGGCTGCGGTGGTGGCTGCACTGATAGCTGCGAATGTGGTGGCTTCCATGAGGTCCACAATTTCACCTCTGGTGGTCGCGTCACATTTAACTTCTTAGGTGGCTCGATTTTTTTCTCTGATTGTTTTTCTTCCTCCTGGTGTTTCTTCAGTTCCTGGCAAGAAGCCCCCAGGCAAGTGGAGTCCTCCTCTCCCCACCCAATCACCCATCTGCCAGAGAAACTTTCTGGAACAAGGCAAGTGAATAGAGAGGTATAGATGGTGGTGATCTCTGTTCCCTAGAGCTGGAGGCTGAAATTGGGCCTGGCTGTCTCCCTCACCTACTGCAACACCCAATAACTATTTCTGGGCAACAACACCCATGGCACAGCCCCAGCCAGGAAATAGCACTGTCTCTGAGCACCTGCTTCCTCCCTTGAGAGCTCAGCACTGAAAGCAGTGTTTAGTGCCAGAGGATAAAGAATAATTCCCTGAAAATGCCTGGTTTTTTGTTTTGTTTTTTAGAGACAGGTTCCCACTCTGTGACCCAGGCTGCAGTGCAGTGGCACGATTATGGCTCACTGTAATCTGGAACTACTGGGCTCAAGTGATTCTCCTGCCTCAGCTTTGCACATAGCAAGGACTACAGGTGCACACCACCATGCCTGGTTATTATTATTTTTTTTTTAAATAGAGACAGGGTCTCATGTTTCCCAGGCTGGAGTGCAGTAAGTAGTGCAATCTTGGCTCACTGCTGCCTCGACCTCCCAGGCCCAAGTTATCCTTCCACCTCACCCTCCTGAGTAGCTTGGACCACATGCATGCACCACCATGCATAGCTAATTTTTAAATTATTTGTAGAGACAGTGTCTCCCTATGTTGCCTAGGTTGGTTTCAAACTCCTAGCCTCAAGCAATCCTCCAACCTCAGCCTCCCAAAGTGTTTTTTTAATAACCCAAGGGTGCTTCTAAACTTTATAAGTGCTTTGGAATAGCAGTGTCAAATAAAAATATAATGCATGACACATGTATAATTTTAAATTTTCTAATATCCACATAAAAGAAGAAATAGGGGCCAGGTGAGGTGGCTCATGCCTATAATCCCAGCACTTTGGAAGGCTGAGGCAGGCAGATCACAAGGTCAAGAGATGGAGACCATTCTGGCCAACATGGTGAAAACCCGTCTCTACTAAAAATACAAAAATTAGCCAGAGCAATCAGGCAAGAAAAAGAAATAAAGGGTATTCAGTTAGGAAAGGAGGAAGTCAAATTGTCTCTATTTGCAGACAACATGATTGTATATTTAGAGGACCCCATCGTCTCAGCCCAAAATCTTCTGAAACTGATAAGCAACTTCAGCAAAGTCTCAGGATACAAAATCAATGTGCAAAAATCACAAGCATTCCTATACACCAATAACAGACTTAAAGAGAGCCAAATCAAGAACGAACTGCCATTCACAATTGCTACAAAGAGAATAAAATATCTAGGAATACAACTAACAAAGAATGTAAAGGACCTCTTCAAGGAGAGCTACAAACCACTGCTCAACGAAATAAAAGAGGACACAAACAGATGGAGAAACATTCCATGCTCATGGTTAAGAAGAATCAATATCATGAAAATGGCCATACTGCCCAAAGTAATTTATAGATTCAACGCTATTCCCATAAAGCTACAAATGACCTTCTTCACAGAACTGGAAAAAACCACCTTAAACTTCACATGGAACCAAAAGAGAGCCCGCATAGCCAAGTCAATTCTATCAAAAAGAACGAAGCCAGAGGCATCACACTACCTGACTTCAAACTATACTACAAAGCTACAGTAATCAAAACAGCATGGTACTGGTACCAAAACAGAGATATAGACCAATGGAACAGAACAGAGGCCTTGGAGGCAACGCCACACATCTACAACCATCTGATCTTTGACAACCCTCACAAAAACAAGCAATGGGGAAAGGATTACCTGTTTAATAAATGGTGTTGGGAAAACTGGCTAGCCATGTGCAGAAAGCAGAAACTGGACCCCTTCCAGACACCTTACACTAAAATTAACTCCAGTTGGATTTAAGACTTAAACATAAGACCTAACACCATAAAAACCCTAGAGGAAAACCTCGGCAAAAGCATTCAGGATATAGGCATAGGCAAGGACTTCATGACTAAAACACCGAAAGCATTGGCAACAAAGGCCAAAATAGACAAATGGGGCCTAATTAAACTCCAGAGCTTCTGCACAGCAAAAGAAACAATCATTAGAGTGACTCGACAACCATCAGAATGGGAAAAAATTTTTGCAATCTACCTATCTGACAAAGGGCTAATATCCGGAATCTACAAAGAACTAAAACAGATTTACAAGAAAAAAACAAGCCCATTCAAAAGTGGGTGAAGGATATGAACAGATGCTCTACAAAAGAAGACATTTATGCCGGGCGCGGTGGCTCAAGCTTGTAATCCCAGCACTTTGGGAGGCCGAGGCGGGTGGATCACAAGGTCAAGAGATCGAGACCATCCTGGTCAACATGGTGAAACCCCGTCTCTACTAAAACTATAAAAAATTA
>NW_016107730.1:0-17730 GCF_001604975.1 Cebus imitator | reverse complement strand
AAAAAAAAAAAGAAATGCAAATCAAAACTACATTGAGATGCCATCTCATGCTAGTTAGAATGGCGATCATTAAAAAATCTGGAGACAACAGATGCTGGAGAGGATGTGGAGAAATAGGAATATTTTACACTGTTGGAGGGAGTGCAAATTAGTTCAACTATTGTGGAAGACAGTGTGGCGATTCCTCAAGGACCTAGAAATAGAAATTCCATTTGACCCGGCAATCCCATTACTGGATATATATCCAAAGGCTTATACATCATCCTATTATAAGGACACATGCACATGAATGTTCATTGCAGCACTGTTTACAATAGCAAAGACTTGGAACAAACCCAAATGCCCATCAATGATAGACTGGACAGGGAAAATGTGGCACATATACACCATGGAATACTATGCAGCCATAAAAAATGATGAGTTCGTTTCCTTTGTAGGGACATGGATGAACCTGGAAACCATCATTCTCAGCAAACTGACACAAGAACAGAAAAATCAAACACCACATGTTCTCACTCATAGGTGGGTGTTGAACAATGAGAACATATGGACACAGGGAGGGGAGCATCACACATGGGTCTGTCGGGGGGAACTAGGGGAGGGACAGCAGTGGGTGGGGAGTTGGGGAGGGATAACATGGGGAGAAATGTCAGATATAGGTGATGGGGAGGAAGGCAGCAAACCACATTGCCATGTATGTACCTATGCAACAATCTTGCATGCTCTTCACATGTACCCCAAAACCTAAAACACAATTATATATATATATATATATATATATATATGTACACACAAAAATTAGCTGGACGTGGTGGCATGTGCCTGTAGTCCCAGCTACTCCGGAGGCTGAGGCAGGAGAATCACTTGAACCCAGGAGGTTCAAGACTGGAGCAAGACACCATTTTTAAAAATAAATATATAAATAAATAAAGAATTAAAGGCCAGGCACGGTGGTTTACACCCGTAATCCCAACACTTTGGGAGGTCAAGGTGGGAAGATTGCTTGAGTCCAGGAGTTCCAGACCAGCCTGGGCAACACAGTAAGACCCTGTCTCTATTACAATAATAAAATACATTAAAAAAAAATTTTTTTTGAGACAGAATCTCAATCTGTCGCCTAGGCCGGAGTGCGGTGGCACCATCTCGGCTCACTGCAACCTTCGCCTCCCTGGTTCAAGTGATTCTCCTGCCTCAGCCTCCCCAAGTAGCAGAAATTATAGGCATGCGCCACCATGCCTAGCTAGTTTTAGGGTTTCACCATGTTGGCCAGGCTCGAACTCCTGACCTCAAGTGATCCACCCGCCTCAGCCTCCCAAAGTGCTGGATTATAGGTGTGAGTGACCATGCCCGACCCAAATAAAATTTTTGAAAACTAAATTCATATAAAACTTAAAATTTAGTTCCTCAGTCACACTCCAAGGATCAATATACCACACAGGCTGGTGGTTACCCTGTTGGACAGAACACCTTTAAACCTCCCAGGCCTAGACCCCTTGCCCTCTGCCAGACTAGTATAACAAGGAAATTGAGTCAGGTGATAGTGTTCCCCCAACACAGATGGTCTGAGAGAACACCAAAAGACCTGCTTTCCTCCTACTCAACAACATTCACCAAATAGCAGCTTCCTAGGGCTCTGTCTCCATTCTCCATTCCCTTCCTGCTCCAGAAAGGACCCTGAAGAACCCAGCCTATCTCATGCACCTGTTCTTTCTGCTGTAGCTCCTGCTGCTGCTGGGCCATCAGCCACCTCCTTCGGTCCAAAGCCATCTGCCGGCGCCGGGCCTCCCAGTGGTAGGCACTACTCATGATCGTGGGATGGTGTGAGGCCTCAGGTTGGGGTGGGGACAGGCAGAGCCCACTGCTCCTACCACTTCTGTCTCTTCCCACTTGGACCCCTCTGCCTGTAAGTGGAACCACCTCACAATGTGGTGACTACCAGGGCAACTGAGCAGGCCCCGCCTGCTTTGTTGAGGGAGGGAGGCATTTTTCCCAAGTCTCCTAGGGAACATCTGCAAAGTGTCTTTCTAGAAGGGCTTCTAGTATCTAGAAGCCCTTCCCACCTTAGCTTTGAGTCTCAGTGGGCCCCATGGACAATTCAGCAGTAGTCTTTTCTCTCTGGCTTCTTTCCTCCACTCTTCCTCAGAGGCTTCCAGCATCATCATCTGGCCTTTCCTCTGCTGATCCCTCCCCGCTTAGGTCTCTGGAATTACCTTTTTCTTCTTAATGTCTCCACTCCCATCTCCCCTCTAAATGCGCTGAGTCAGAATGAAAGAAAATACAAAATCCTACTAAGCCTCACTAGTTCTCAGCCCCCAGAACAGGTCTAACAAAGGGGCTTATTAGAAAACACCCTAGCTCTGGAGATTTCTAACGCTGGACTCAAGCCTAGCATCTACCTCTTCCTATAATCCTGGAGACCCTACCTAACCTGTCTGGGCATCAGTTTCCTTGCCTGTAGAATAAGTGATAACTTGTTACCTTCTTTCACACGGCCGGTGTAAGGATCAAACAGAATAATGGATGGGAAATAAAAGATAAAGTATAAAATTGTTAGCTACAGGTTGGAATTATCATTCTACCTGACCCTTCCAGGGACTGTGTCCCCAGCAGGTGGAGTCAGCAGGTGAGAGGATTATTCTCTGAAGCCTAGGAAGGCTTTTGGGAATAGGGACCGTGCATTTAAGATCACCCCAAGTGGCCGGGTGAGGTGGTTCACACCTGTAATCCCAGCACTTTGGGAGGCTGAGGCGGGTGGATCATGAGGTCAGGAGATCAAGACCATCCTAACACGGTGAAACCCTGTCTCTACTAGAAATACAAAAAAATTGGTTGGGCAAGGTGGCACATGCCTGTAGTCCCAGCTACTTGGGAGGCAGAGGCAGGAGAATCGCTTGAGCCCAGGAGGTAGAGGTTGCAGTGAGCTGAGACTGCACCACTGCACTCCAGCCTGGGCAACAAAGGGAGACTCCAGCCTGGGCAACAACAACAACAACAACAAAAAAAAAAAAGATCACCCCAAGTAGGCCATTGTCCTATCTCCTAAATATAC
The DNA here is from genome assembly GCF_001604975.1 of Cebus imitator. Taxonomy (NCBI): domain Eukaryota; kingdom Metazoa; phylum Chordata; class Mammalia; order Primates; family Cebidae; genus Cebus; species Cebus imitator. Next base: position 14,681 of record NW_016107730.1, on the reverse strand, counting down.
ACACACTTTTACCCAGAGATATAAGTCTTTCTGAAAGCAGTGAGCCCAAGTCCAGCTTCAGGGCTTGGGGCAGGGGAAGGGTGTAGGTGAAAAGGATGCTTCAAATCCAGCCTCTAGTGTGGTGGGGATTTGGGTGGGGAGCAACCCTTGAATCAGAACAGGTCTAATGATTTGATTCTGCTGAGACATTTGAAAATAAAACAGCAGGTTCCAGGAGAGCCTGTCAATTCTAGCAGCCAGTGTAGTGGAGTCAGCTTGGGCTTTGGAGTCAAACAGACTCAGGTTCAATACTGGCTGTGTCATTTGTTTCATCCTGCCAAACCTGCAGCCAGAGTTGCCCCAAAAGCAGCAGCAGGGGAGTTCACACAAAGGAGTGCCCCAAACCGTCCTGAGATGGGATTCCAAAGAAAGTACTAAACACTGAAGCAATCGGTACAAAGCATTTATTAGGGGAACTTTCCTATAGACAGTGTGCTGCAGCAGTTGTCCAGATGGATAGCAAAAGAAAAGTGATGTCCTACCTAGGTGTGCCAGCAGGGAAGGGGTCAGGGTATGAAGTGTATATAAAGGCTTAAAGAATTTGGCTAAGGATGTTTTTTTCCTTTTTGAGATGGAGTCTTGCTTTGTCACCAGGCTGGAGTGCAGCTGACCTTGTGACCCACCTGCCTCGGCCTCCCAAAGTGCTGGTATTACAGACGTGAGCTACCGCGCCTGGTGTTTTTTTCTCTCTTAAACCTGTGTATCTTTGTCAGTGCCTGCTTCAGGCCCTGATTTGGATTCAAGCCTTTTGGGGAAAACTTGCAGTGGGCTGGGTCACAAAGCAGGCAAAGCATTCTGCTTTTTGGTCAGGACACAGAAAGAAAGCAGGCGGAACTGAAGGACCCTGCACGCCTATCAGCTTGGACAGGTCAGTCTGTCACTCAGTGTCTCCAAGCCCTCTCTCCTTGTTCAGGTTGTCAGAAGACCCCAGACAATGCTTGGAAAGTGCCTGCCCTCACAGTGGGGCCCCCAGCTATGACCAGGTGGTAGGGACGTCCCAGCCCTGCTGCTGGGGGCACTAAGGTTTGCTGGCTCTCTTGCTCTTATAAAAAGGAGTGCCATTCTTTCTCCCAGCACAGAGATGTCATCTACAAGAGTAGGTACAGGAGGATTTCAAAATATGTCTTCGAAGCTTGTCACTAGACGTTTATCTTCACAGCATATTTATCTTATTATAAATGAACTCTAAAAATGTTTAGGTAGCAAACAATAAGAGAAAACAAGGCTAAGTCCTTTTTTTTTTGTAGAGACAGGTTCTCACCATGTTGCTCAAGGTGGTCCAAACTCCTGGGCTCAAACAACTGATCCTCCCACGTTGGCCTCCCGAAATGCTGGAATTACAGGCAAGAGCCATCACACCCAGTCTCATCTCCCTGTCTGAGTCCCTCCTACCTCCCATGTGCACACTGCTTCTCCCAGCTCCATCTCTAGGAGTCTGCTCCACATTCCACCCTCCCTTAAAATCTAGATTTTAACTTGTCTTGGCCCTCAGTGCCCCATGCTGTCACTAATTTTAACTATTTGCACATTTGTTTTTTTTTTCCTTGAGACAGAGTCTCACTCTGTTGCCATCCTGGAGCGCAATGGCGCAATCTCAGCTCACTGCAACCTCTGCCTCGTGGGTTTAAGCAATTATCTTACCTCAGCCTTTGGAGTAGCTGGGACTACAGGCCCACACCACCACGCCTGACTAATTTTTGTATTTTTAGTAGAGACAGGGTTTCACCATGTTGGCCAGGATGGTCTCATGATCCGCCTGCCTCAGCCTCCCAAAGTGCTGCGATTACAGGCGTGAGCCACCGTGCCCAGCTGCACATTTGCATTTTAAAGTAAAGCCTGGGCCGCGCGCATTGGTTCATGCCTGTAATCCCAGCACTTTGGGAAACTGAGGTGGGCAGATTGCCTGAGTTTAGGTGTTCAAAACCAGCCTGGGCAATAAGGTGAAACCTGCCTCTACTAAAAATGCAAAAAATTAGCTGGGCATGGTGGTGGGCCCCTGTAATCAGCTACTCAGGAGGCTGAAGCAGGAGAAACTGTTGAACCCAGGAGGAGAAAGTTGCAGGGAGCTGAGATCACACTACTGCACTTCAACCTAGGTGACAGAGCGACACTCTGTCTTATAAATAAATAAAGCCTGTAGGCTGATGTGTTGGCTGCTAATCCCAGTATTTTTGGAGGCAAAGGTGGGAAGATCATTTGAGCTCAGGAGTTCCAGACTAGCCTGGGCAACATAGCCACGACACATCACTTGGTGCCCCCACCCTGCCATTTCCCAACGCCATCTCTCAAAAAACAATAAAATAAAATAAAGCAAGTTTGTTGTTATTCAAGACCCAGAATCTTCTGTTTTGGAAGAAGCAAAGTGTGGTTAGAAACACAAGCAGGTAAGTCTTGTGAAATAGCAGCTGCAAGGCCGGTGCGATAGCTCACACCTGTAATCTCAGCACTTTGGGAGGCCAAGGCAGGCAGATCACTTGAAGTCAGGAGTTTGGGACCAGCCTGGCCAACATGATGAACTGTTTCTACTAATAATAGAAAAATGAGCCTCAGCCTGCCTCAGTAGGTAGAACCACAGGTACACACCACCATGCCTGGCTAATTTTAAATTTATTATTATTACTACTACTATTATGTTTGTATAGTATCCCTATATTGTTCAGGCTGGTCTTGAATTGCTGGGCTCGAGTGATCTTCCCACCTTGCCCTCCCAAAGTGTTGGGATTACAGGCATGAGCCACCATCCCCAGCCTCCTCTATACGTCTTTTTGGTCCACTTTTTTTTTTACAATTTTTTTTAAACTTATTTGTAGAGACGAGGTCATGCTATATTGCCTAAGGTGGTCTCAAACTCTTGGACTCAAGCAATCCGTGCACCTTGGCCTCCAAAAGTGCTCTGGAATTACAGGTGTGAGCCACCGTGCCTGGCCCTTGTATACTTTTATCGTTCCATTTTTTTCACTTTGAAATCTTTGACCCACTTGGCACTTATCTTGATGTATGGTGAATGAGCCATGACTGTAGCACTGCACTCCAGCCTTGACAACAGAGGGAAACCTTATCTCAAAAGATACATGCATACATACATAGGCCAGGCACAGTGGCTCACACCTAGAATCCCAGCACTTTGGGAGGCTGAGGTGGATGGCTGCCATATTGTACTTCACAGGACAATAAAATGGAGGTGACAATGATGGGGTGGAGGTTGGGGTAAAGTGAAAGGAGGGAAACCATTGCTGAGATGGGAAAAAAAAAGTAAGGGGGCACCAAAAGACTCAGCAATCCAGATAAATGTCTTGATTATCTGATAACTGAGGTAAGATATATTGCATTGAACTATTATTTACTTTGATTACTGAAGGGTTCAGGAGAAACACCTTCTGAAATTCAGCCCTGGAGGACTGGCCTCACCCTAATCCTGGCCGTGGCTAATAGTAATGCCCACCTCCTAAAGCTGTTGAGTGAATTAGAGCCCTGAGCCCGAGGCTGGCATTGGGATGGGCACAGTTTATATTTTTTGACCTGGTTGTTTGTTCAACAGGCATCCTGCAGGGGGAGCATGACTAGCTGAGTGTCACTATCGGATCTTTGATACCTTCCTGCTTTTCTGAAATCAAATAAGAGACATAAACTCCCAAGTCCACTGTCGTGTGAGGAAGGAGGACGGGAAAGGTAAATGCAGAGGCTGCAGGCGGCAGTCTGTGTCTCAGAGAGACTTACCCAACTTTGCTGGGGGCCTTGACGCCCATCTTCCCCCAGAGCACCCGGCAGACACCCCAGCCCTCTGGTGTCCTCCCACCCCGAGCCCGATCTTCCCCCTTGACGCCTGCCCCGGGCCAATAGCCTCCTAACTGCGTCCTCTCTGAGTCTGTCGTGCTTATCACGGCCTATCCGTGGTTTCTTCTCTCCACAAAGGTTTACTGAGCGTCTTTAAATCTCCAGGCACCAGACTAGTGCGGGGAAACGGGGATAAGTGTTGATGAGGGTCTCAGCCCTCCGTGATGGGATTTCAGAGGGGAGGGAAAGGACTGCCCAGAAGGGTGGTGAGTGGAGTAGTTGACAGAAATAACGGGGTGCGATGAAATACGTAGGAGGGCTGCCAGTCACCTATGGGGCGGGTGCGGAGGGCCGTTAATTAAGGGAGGCTTCCCGGACGGCTGACACCCAAGCGGAATCCCGATAACCTGCGTCGGGAATAGCCAGGCGAGGAGGAGGAGGTGAGAGGAATCCGCGTCCCAAGCAGAGAGGAAGCTTTCCCTACACGGCACAGGACACGGTCCGTGCATAGATGCCACCGGAGGCGCAGGCGCTGGGGAGAACCCCTGCCGGGCCCCTCGCCGTCCACGCGCCGCCTCCCTACAACCGGTATCTGATGGTCAGCCTCCAGCCTGGCAGAGGGGAATGAGCCCCTCGTCCAGCAGGTATGAGGCTGGTGACGAACGAAAGACCCAGCGCAGCCTGGTCTCCTCTTGTGATGAGGCCTTGCGACCTCGTCTTTCTCCAGGAAAACGTGGACCGCTCTCCGCCGACAGGTCTCTTCCACAGACCCATCTTGCCTTCGCCCCCAGTCTCTTTCGGTTCTGTCTTTTGGCTGGATTGACACAAACAAGGAAGTCGCCCCCAACGGAGCCCCGGCCCTTGACAGCGGAGGCGGCCAGGGGACGGAGTCAAACGAGGTGATCACGCCTCCCGGGGGAAAGGGCGGGGCATGCAAATCTGAAATGAAAGCCCGGAAACGCGGGAATAGCAAGGGTAAAAGATTTCTCCTTTAAAACGTGGAGAATAAAAAAATCAGCCCGAGTGTGTAATGGCGTGAATAGCGGTGTGGACGAGACAAAGAGAATGAGGCAAGGAGCGAGGCTGGGGCTCTCACCGCGACTTGAATGTGGATGAGGGTGGGACGGTGACGGCGGGGACGGAGACGGCAGCATCGCTTCTCGGCCTTTTGGCTAAGATCAAGTGTAGTATCTGTTCTTATCAGTTTAATATCTGATACGTCCTCTATCCGAGGACAATATATTAAATGGATTTTTGGAGCAGGGAGATGGAATAGGAGCTTGCTCCGTCCACTCCACGCATCGACCTGGTATTGCAGTACTTCCAGGAACGGTGCACCCCCCCCCTCGGGGGGATACAATATGTTTACAAGATCAGAAAAGGATGATGCTTGCTCTTACGGTATCACGTTTCACAACAGGGTTTTGGAAAGCGATGGTTCGACCCGAAAGAGGGGGTGCTATGTCTGTTGCTCCACTTGGACTCGGGTTTTTTTTTTTGTTTTTTTTTTTTNTTTTTTTTTTTTTGCCTTTTGTTGCCTAGGATGCAGTGCAAAGGTGCGGTCTAGGCTCACTGCAACCTCTGCTTCTTCACTTCAAGCGATTTTCCTGTCTCAACCTCCCCAGTAGCTGGGATTACAGCCGTACCCGGCCAATTTTTGTGTTCCTTGTAAAGAAGGGGCTTCACCATGTCTCCTGACCTCAGAAGATCCACCCACCTGGGTCTCCTAAAGTGCTGGGATTGCAAGTCTTAGCCTGGACCCCCTTCCAAACTTCAGCCCCTGGAGTAGGTGGCACTTTAAGGCAGGCACCAACGTGCCGGCTACAAACTTCCTTTCTTACCCAGGAAAAACCTGGGTACAGCTAGTTTATTTATCGAGGAACACAGAGGAGCAGAACTTGAGTTCAAGCATTGTGTGCATATGTGCAATGATGGCCTTGACCGCCTATCTTCCCCCAGAGCACTTGGCACACAGCCCTGCCCTTTGGTGTCCTCCCAACCCAAGCCTGATCTTCCCCCTTTACCTCCCTGCCCCAGGCCAATGGCCTCCTAACTTGCGTCCTCTCTGATTGAGTGTTGTGCTCATCACGGCCTCTCCGTCATTTATTCGCTCCGCAAAGGTTTACTGAGTGCCTTCAACTCGCCAGGCACCAGACTAGCGCGGTGGGGGGAAGGGGATAAGTGTTGATGAGGGTCCCAGCCCTCGGTGATGGGATTTCAGAGGGGGAGACAAAGGATTGCCCAGGAGGGTAGTAAGTGGACTGGCTGATAGAAATAACGGGATGCGATAAAATACATAGGAGGGCTGCTAGTCACATATGGGGCATGAAGCAGCACTTCATGCTACTGATGCATCTTTAGGCTCTATTCTACGTGTGTATGTCGTTTTAAGGATCAGCCACCAGCAGCTGCCTAGCAACCATGATGACAATCTCTCCAGACTCTTTTGGGTCTCCTCTCTGTGTCTATAAATTGCATCCCAACATAATAATTGGAATTGTCCCTTTTGCTGACCCAATCTGTCACCCCTTCCAAACTCCAGGAATCTTGTCTGTCCTCAGCAAAACTCCCCCCGGCTTCTTTCTCTAAAGGCTGTCTTCAGGCCAGACACAGCGGCCCATGCGTGTAATCCCAGCACTTTGGGAGGCCCAGGTGGGAGGATGGCTTGAGCCCAGGAGGCCACAGTGAGGTGAGATCACACCATTACACTCCAGCCTAGGTGGCAGAGCCAGAGCCCTGTCTGAAAACAAAGCACAAAAGAAAGAGACTAGGCAATGTAGTGAAACCCTGTTCATGGTGACAAATATCTGTACACCAGCTACTTCAGAGGCTGAGGCAGGAGGATCAACTGAGCCTGGGAGGTGGATGCTGCAGTAAGCTGTGCACTGCACTCCAGCCTTGGTGACAGAACCAGACCCCATCTCAAATAAATAAAAATAAAGGAACCAAAAAGGGTGGAAGCACAAGTGGGTCCCATTGAATGTCAAGCCTTCGAGCTACGGCCATAACTGGACAGGTTGGACCAGCAGGCGTGAGCAGTTGCCATCTTGGCAGGGATTAATGACTCTGATCCATCCTCAGGAGGGAGTGGTGCTCGTACGCAGGGAGGGCAGGTGGAATATGCGTGGACTCTGGAGATCTGTTTGGGTGACAGGTGTTACTCCCCGGTCCACCTGTGAAATGAATGGACAAGTGCAGGAACCCTGACTTGAGAAGGGTGTGGCCTCGAGGGGTATAGGCCCCTCGGGAATGAGAGTTTCGTTCGCAGTACCAGGGAAACCACCAGTACCAGCAGAGGTGATAGCTGAGGATCAGAGGGGATTTGGAGGGGAGAGGACAGGAGACACAGGATGAGTACCGTGTGACCAACTGCAAAAGAGGGGCTGTCATTAGACTCACTCACTTTCTGTAGCTCTGTGCAGTACAAAAGAGCAGGAGACAGAAGAATGGCAAGTAAAAGGGGGCCGGAAAATAACTGGAACAAACCCACGCTTTCCTGATTGACGTTGACAGTCATATACAGGTACAGGCAGGCAGAGGCATGTTCTCTTCACCTGGTTTTGAAATCAGTCTCTCTGTTAGAGTACAAGGCTATCTGAAGGTACACAGTGACCATCAACATTTACCAAGCTTTGGGCAAATGTTAAGTGTCATTGTTGTTGCTTTGATCTGACATTGTTTTCTATTACATAGTGCACAAAAACTTTCTGGATTTTTATTAAAAGAGCATCTTCTGTGCTACATGCAAATATATGATTTGAGAAATGCTGACCCCTGGCTGTTAAAGTATAAAAAAGTTTTCTTGTCTCAGAACAACGTTAGAGGAGACGTCAACTCACTGCTCCTAGAATGGCAGCCACTCCACGATTTCACGAACTCAATAAACGGTCTCGTTTGTTGTTTAGCACCATTAGGTAAGACCACTATTTTGACAGAGGTTTCTAGAGCGTGTAACAATGACATCGGTCTTGCAGTTAAAACAAAGCCTAACGCAGAGTTTAAAAAAAAAAAAAAAGAAAAGAAAAAGAAAAAGAAAAGAAAAGAAAAGAAAAAAACAAACAAACAAACAAAAAAACAATGACATCGGATACCAAGAAATCAGTAACGGGCTTGATTATATGCTATGGCTACTCTCAACCCCCCAACTTCCTGTCGAGTCAAGGTCCCTCTGACCTGCTTTCTGCATCTGCCTCTCCAGAAACAGGGCAGACACAGGATTGTCATATGTGCTTGCTTCTACCCTCTGCCCCTAATGATGCCAAGGACTCTGTTCTCAATAAGGCCCCCCTCCCATAGGTCCCTACTACCTCTCCCTGGCACTGGCTCCACTTCTCTGCAGCTTGGACGTGAGCATAACCCGTTGTCCATGAGGCACAGGATGAGTAGCAGAGGCAGCCCCGTGACCAACTGCAGCAAGAAAGGCTGTCGTTTGACTCACTACCCTTTATGCAGCTCTATGCAGTACAAAAGAGCAGGAGAAAAGAACGGCAAGTGGAAGGAGAGGCAGAAAATTACCAGAACAAATACACATATATGACCATGGCCTTGGGTTTTCATTTCCTTATGAGCGCTCCTGTGTCATACAAAACTTACATTGGGTGGCCAGGCACGGTGGGTCACGCCTATAATCCCAGCACTTTGGGAGGCTGAGGCAGGCAGATCACCTCAGGTCAGGAGTTTGAGACCAGCCTGACCAACATGGAGAAACCCCATCTCTACTAAAAATACAAAAAATTAGCCAGAGGTGGTGGCGCATGCCTGTAATTCCAGCTACTCAGGAGGCTGAGGCAGGAGAATCGCCTGAACCCGGGAGGCAGAGGGTGCAGTGAGCTGAGACCGTGCCATTACACTCCAGCCTGGGCAACAAGAGTGAAACTCCATCTCAAAAAACAAAAACACCTTACATTGAGTGCCTATGCTTTCCTCCTGCTAATCTATCTGATGTCAGTTTGATTCTCGGGCCCAGCGGGGACCCTAAGAGGACAGAGGTAAAGTTTTGCCTCGCTACACAGTCATTGCCCACTCCCACCCTCACTTTCCGTCAACCACTGATCTGTATGTCTACAGAGTTCCCTTTCCTGGCATTTCACATAAAGGGAGTCACACAGTCTGTGGTCTTTTGCATCTGATGGATGTCTTTCTCTGAGCATAATGTTTCCTGAGGTTCATCCGTTGTGGCATGTGCCATTATGTTTTCATTCCTGAATGTCACATTCTGTTTATCCGTTCACCCACCGATGGACGTTTGAGTAGTTTTCAGTTCAGAGCTATTCGAATAACGCTGCTCTAACCATTTGCCTCTAAGTCTTTATAAAAACATACACATGTTGTCACTTCTCTCGGCCTGCCTGCTCGTTACACACTGGCGTACCAGGGATTCTGAAATATGAACTCTCTTCTCTTACACAAAATATTAACCCTGCATCATCTCTCCCAGTCTACGGGGACCACCTGTATACCTCACCCCTGATCACAGAAACAGAAGGCCTCAAGATTTTTTTTTTTTTTTTTTTTTTTTTTTTAAAAAGGGTCTTCCTCTGTGGCCCATGGTGGAGTGCAGTGGCTTGACCATGGCTCACTGCAACCTCAACCTCCCGGGCTCAAGCGACCCTTCACCTCAGCCTTCTGAGGTGCCGGGACTACAGGTGCATGCCACCACCCCCGGTCTCAACTCCTTAGAATCAGCCTTGCTCACATACATTGGCCATCTCCCTTCAGGCCTTTCTGCCTCAACTTGCTGATTCTGTATTGTATAACCCCAGAAAGTGTTCTAAAAGCCACTCAGCCACCAGCGTAGACATCTGGAGTTACATCACTTGTTATCCGAATCCATGTGGTCCCCAAGTTTCAGATACTGGTAGTGAGAGTTGAGATCTCAAAAAATATTTGCTGCTTCTCTCTCCCTTATTCCCCCTCCTTCTGTCATCAAGTCCCAGAGCAGAATGCTTCTCAAACTCTAATCTGCATGTGCATTCTGGGGAACCTTGTTGACATGCAGATTCTGATGCAATAGGTCTGGAGCCAGTGATTCTACACTTCTAACCCACTCCCAGATGATGTCAGTGGTGCTGGTCTGGGGACCACACTGTGAGCAGCAAGGCTGTAGCAAGATGTTCCATCTCTACCAAATACCTTTTTTAAAAAGAGGCATGCTGGGCACAGTGGATCCTGCCTGTAATCCCAACACTTTGGGAGGCCGAGGTGGATGGATCACCTGAGGTCAAGAGTTCAAGACCANGCCTCAGCCTGCCTCAGTAGGTAGAACCACAGGTACACACCACCATGCCTGGCTAATTTTAAATTTATTATTATTACTACTACTATTATGTTTGTATAGTATCCCTATATTGTTCAGGCTGGTCTTGAATTGCTGGGCTCGAGTGATCTTCCCACCTTGCCCTCCCAAAGTGTTGGGATTACAGGCATGAGCCACCATCCCCAGCCTCCTCTATACGTCTTTTTGGTCCACTTTTTTTTTTACAATTTTTTTTAAACTTATTTGTAGAGACGAGGTCATGCTATATTGCCTAAGGTGGTCTCAAACTCTTGGACTCAAGCAATCCGTGCACCTTGGCCTCCAAAAGTGCTCTGGAATTACAGGTGTGAGCCACCGTGCCTGGCCCTTGTATACTTTTATCGTTCCATTTTTTTCACTTTGAAATCTTTGACCCACTTGGCACTTATCTTGATGTATGGTGAATGAGCCATGACTGTAGCACTGCACTCCAGCCTTGACAACAGAGGGAAACCTTATCTCAAAAGATACATGCATACATACATAGGCCAGGCACAGTGGCTCACACCTAGAATCCCAGCACTTTGGGAGGCTGAGGTGGATGGCTGCCATATTGTACTTCACAGGACAATAAAATGGAGGTGACAATGATGGGGTGGAGGTTGGGGTAAAGTGAAAGGAGGGAAACCATTGCTGAGATGGGAAAAAAAAAGTAAGGGGGCACCAAAAGACTCAGCAATCCAGATAAATGTCTTGATTATCTGATAACTGAGGTAAGATATATTGCATTGAACTATTATTTACTTTGATTACTGAAGGGTTCAGGAGAAACACCTTCTGAAATTCAGCCCTGGAGGACTGGCCTCACCCTAATCCTGGCCGTGGCTAATAGTAATGCCCACCTCCTAAAGCTGTTGAGTGAATTAGAGCCCTGAGCCCGAGGCTGGCATTGGGATGGGCACAGTTTATATTTTTTGACCTGGTTGTTTGTTCAACAGGCATCCTGCAGGGGGAGCATGACTAGCTGAGTGTCACTATCGGATCTTTGATACCTTCCTGCTTTTCTGAAATCAAATAAGAGACATAAACTCCCAAGTCCACTGTCGTGTGAGGAAGGAGGACGGGAAAGGTAAATGCAGAGGCTGCAGGCGGCAGTCTGTGTCTCAGAGAGACTTACCCAACTTTGCTGGGGGCCTTGACGCCCATCTTCCCCCAGAGCACCCGGCAGACACCCCAGCCCTCTGGTGTCCTCCCACCCCGAGCCCGATCTTCCCCCTTGACGCCTGCCCCGGGCCAATAGCCTCCTAACTGCGTCCTCTCTGAGTCTGTCGTGCTTATCACGGCCTATCCGTGGTTTCTTCTCTCCACAAAGGTTTACTGAGCGTCTTTAAATCTCCAGGCACCAGACTAGTGCGGGGAAACGGGGATAAGTGTTGATGAGGGTCTCAGCCCTCCGTGATGGGATTTCAGAGGGGAGGGAAAGGACTGCCCAGAAGGGTGGTGAGTGGAGTAGTTGACAGAAATAACGGGGTGCGATGAAATACGTAGGAGGGCTGCCAGTCACCTATGGGGCGGGTGCGGAGGGCCGTTAATTAAGGGAGGCTTCCCGGACGGCTGACACCCAAGCGGAATCCCGATAACCTGCGTCGGGAATAGCCAGGCGAGGAGGAGGAGGTGAGAGGAATCCGCGTCCCAAGCAGAGAGGAAGCTTTCCCTACACGGCACAGGACACGGTCCGTGCATAGATGCCACCGGAGGCGCAGGCGCTGGGGAGAACCCCTGCCGGGCCCCTCGCCGTCCACGCGCCGCCTCCCTACAACCGGTATCTGATGGTCAGCCTCCAGCCTGGCAGAGGGGAATGAGCCCCTCGTCCAGCAGGTATGAGGCTGGTGACGAACGAAAGACCCAGCGCAGCCTGGTCTCCTCTTGTGATGAGGCCTTGCGACCTCGTCTTTCTCCAGGAAAACGTGGACCGCTCTCCGCCGACAGGTCTCTTCCACAGACCCATCTTGCCTTCGCCCCCAGTCTCTTTCGGTTCTGTCTTTTGGCTGGATTGACACAAACAAGGAAGTCGCCCCCAACGGAGCCCCGGCCCTTGACAGCGGAGGCGGCCAGGGGACGGAGTCAAACGAGGTGATCACGCCTCCCGGGGGAAAGGGCGGGGCATGCAAATCTGAAATGAAAGCCCGGAAACGCGGGAATAGCAAGGGTAAAAGATTTCTCCTTTAAAACGTGGAGAATAAAAAAATCAGCCCGAGTGTGTAATGGCGTGAATAGCGGTGTGGACGAGACAAAGAGAATGAGGCAAGGAGCGAGGCTGGGGCTCTCACCGCGACTTGAATGTGGATGAGGGTGGGACGGTGACGGCGGGGACGGAGACGGCAGCATCGCTTCTCGGCCTTTTGGCTAAGATCAAGTGTAGTATCTGTTCTTATCAGTTTAATATCTGATACGTCCTCTATCCGAGGACAATATATTAAATGGATTTTTGGAGCAGGGAGATGGAATAGGAGCTTGCTCCGTCCACTCCACGCATCGACCTGGTATTGCAGTACTTCCAGGAACGGTGCACCCCCTCTCGGGGGGGAAAAAGAGCGGTGTGATTAAAAGCAGACGAAGGAGTTCATAAGGGGTTTTGTGGGTGGATTTTTCTTCTCAGGTGTCGCTTGCTCGGAGTGCTGTGAGTGCACCTTTGTCTGCTGGGCACTGAGTGAGGTTCTTTAGCGGTGCTTCTCCCGTGTGTGTCATGTTTTGAGATTTTAGCGACGTGTTGTTTGCTGGCAACATGACACAGCGAGGAAAAAATATACTGGTAAGCGTTTAGACTCCCGCAGTTGAGACGTGACGCGAAAGTAAAATAGCAAGCCATTTTGTTTGGTCGCCCCCGTTATCTAGTGTTCCGGTTACTTCCGTTCTTGGGTTTTTTTCTTCTCTCTTCTTTTTGTTGGAGACAAGTCTGGCTTTGTTGCCCAGGCTGGAGTGTAGGGGGCGCGATCTCCGCTCATTCTAACTTCCCGTTCCCGGGTTTAGGCCATTCTCCCGCCTCAGCCTCCCCAGGACTCTTGGGGACTGCAGGCATGCACCACCACGCCCTAGGCTAGCTTTTCTTTTCTTTTTTTTTGCCGTCTCAACTGGTGACTGGAACGCCTGGGGAGACAGAGGCTAACTTTTCTATTTTTCGTTGTTTATTTTTTTGGAGGGAGAATCTCGCTCTCTCCCCGAAGCTGCAGTCCAGTGGTGTGATCTTGGAGCGCTGCAACCTCCACCTCCCGGGTTCAAGCTATTCTCCTGCCTCAGCCTCCCTAGTAGCTGAGACTATACAGGCGCTTGCCACCACGCCTGGCTAATTTTTGTATTTTTAGTAGAGGCGGGTTTCGCCATGTTGGCCAACATAGTCTCAAGCTCCTGACCTCAAGTTTGACCTTCTAAACTGCTAGGATTACAGGCCTGAGCCACCCCACCTGACCTTTATTTGACTTTTTCATTCCATCCCGGCAGGGAATTACCAGGTACCCTGCCTGGTCCCTGTGAATAAGAAAGGTGGTTTGGCTAGGAAACCTCATCGGTGGCATCTTTCAGTTAGCCAAGAGTGGGGAGAACTCTTTTTTTCGTGGTTTGCGTGGGAGCTTAACTGCGGTAGAATAAAACATCAGTCACATTTCTAAGGTCTTGACTCCAAACCTTGGCTCCCAAACAGCATCCCAGCACCCACCCAGGGCTTCAGGGAACTCACTGCCCCGAAGGGAGGGACATAAACCTGGCTGGCTCTCGGGTTTAACACTGGTACAGCTCTAGGGCCTTGAGGGAACATAGGTGGTATCCGGTAGTGGATATAGCAGGACTTTGAGTGAGACCGGTGCTGTGCAGGGTTGGAGTCTGAACCCGCACAGTACCGGTGGTGATAGCCACAGGGTTGCTTCTGTCTCCTCACCCCCAGTTCCAGGCATCGCAGCACACAGAGAGAATCCGTTTGGTTGGGAGAAAGCAAGGGAAAAGAACAAGAGTCTCTGCCTGATAATCCAGAGAATTCTTCCGGATCTCATCCAAGACCACCAGGGCAGTACCTCTACAAGTCTGTGAGAATCACAGCATTGTTGGGCTTGGGGCACACATACCCTGGAATACCCAGAAAGCCTTCCCGGGAAGGACACACAGAAACTAAGCCCAGACTGGGAAAAATACAATAAATGCCCAACTCTTCCATTCGAAGATAAAACAAACATCCATGGGCATCAAGACCATCCTAGAAAACATGGTCTCACCAAACCAACTAAATAAGGCACCAGGGACCAATTCCAGAGAAACGGAGACATGTGACGTCTCAGAAAGAGAATTCAAAATAGCCATTTTGAGGAAACTTAAAAGAAATTGGGAGGGCCGGGCGTGGTGGCTCACGCCTGTAATCCCCCAGCACTTTGGGAGGCTGAGGCGTGAGGATCACGAGGTCAGGAGGTCGAGACCATCCTAGCCAACATGGTGAAACCCCGTCTGAAAGAAAGAAAGAAAAGAAAGAAAGAAAGATTGGAGGCCGGGCACGGTGGCTCATTTCTGTTGTCCCAGCACTTTGGGAGGCCGAGGAGGCAGATCATGAGGTGAGGAGATCGAGACCATCCTGGCTAACACAGTGAAACCC
>NW_016107729.1:1909632-1912497 GCF_001604975.1 Cebus imitator | reverse complement strand
AAAAAAAAAAAAAGAAAGAAAGAAAGAAATTCTGGAGAGCCCTCTTACCCCCTCAACCATATGAAGACCAGCAAGAAGACACTGTGAACCAGGAAGTGGGCCTTTACCAATCGCTGACTGTACCAGCACTTTGATCTAGGACTTCCAGAACTGTGAGAATAAATTTTTGTTGTTTTTATGTCACCCAGTCTAGTTTGTTACAGCAGTCCAAAATGACTAAGACAGATACCTACTCTTCATTTATTAAGTACCAGCTTTGTGCTAGACGCTTATCTAGAAGCTGGAGAGACGCGGACCCTGCCCTCCTGTAACTTATATTCTGGTAAGGAAAACAGAAAATCAACAACTAAACCTGCAACTAAGGTGATTATAGATAATGATAAATGCCTTGAAGGTGATATTAGAGGGCCATGCCCAAGAAAGTATTTGGGGAAGGGTTTGGCTGTAAGAAAGGCATCCCGAGGAGCTGACATGTGAATCCAAGCCTGAACCATAAGGAAGAGCTCACTGTTAATGGCTTCAAGTGGAAAAACATTCTAGGAGGGTGGAAGAGCAAGACCAAAGCCCCTGAGGTGCAGGTTTGGCATGTTACAGGACAGAAAGCAGGCCACTGTCACTGGGAGGTGGTGATTAAAGTGTAGAGGAGGTAGGAATCAGATCAGGTAGAGCCTTGAGGATGAGGCAAGGATTTTAGATTTTCTTCTGGAGCTAGTGAAAGTCAATGGAGAATTTTGGCAGATGACTGACATCATCTGGAGCAAAGGACTAGTGAACGCTGTTTTGCCACCACTCCTATCTCCGAGAAGTCATATCATTAGTTTCTGTTGACTATATTTTTAAATCAAAATCAGAGCTCGTGGATTGACAAGTTGATGTGTGCTTCTAAGGGTGACCAGGACAGAATATTTTAGATCAGAACTGTTTGGGGGAAAATTGTCTCTAATTGTGCCTAGCTGTATGCATCCTGTCATGGGGCTGGATGCTTAGTGCTATATGATTTATAGAAAGTGTTTCCTGAGTGCTATTGAGTAGCAATTTCAAGGAGTTCCCAGAAGGAATTGGGAGCAGATAAGGCAGCAGTGCTCATTAGCACGAGTTGTGCTCAGCATGAGTCCCATCCCTGTCACTGGGCTGCAATGAGATGGGGGTGAATGCCCAGCCCTTCCCACCCTCTTCTCACCTTTCCCACTAGCTCTGTTGCATTTGCACCTTACTGCTTCTCTTCACACCCTATTAGCACTATTCCATTTCCGGGTTAATTGGAGGAAAGGTGTTACCAAAATTTCAGCTTTCTTCTCAGTAACAGTCTAGGATTTTGATAGCACTGATATTTATCTTGCTCTGCTACCCTTCCTATCCTCCTTCCTTCTCTCCCTTTTTCCTTCCCTCTTTCAATGACTCCTTCTCTAATAGAGGCTCACTCAGGACTCCAGAAACTCTCATATTAAAAATGTTTAAAATCCCATGATAGAGAAATGTAGTTTCTGAAAAAGAAAATTTGATAATGAATTTTTGTATATCATGGGATGAAGACTTATCAAGGCTTAAAAATATTTTATAAAAAGAGAGTTGTGGTATGTTTTTCATCCCAAAAATAGCGGGGTTGCTACCATACCAGCTGTAATGTGGCAGCCACTCTGCCTTACATTGTTATTTATATTCATTGATTCTTCCCCCAGTTTATTGAAGACTTTTTTCATGCAGGCACAGTGGTAGATACTGAGGGTGATGTAAGATGTAGAGACACACTTTCTGCCCTTTAGAAGTAAACATCCAATGTGGCAACAGGGAGCCCACAAGGGAGCACCATGTGACAGAGTCTGTAACGAGGATTTTAGGGAGGTAACACTGAGGAATGAGCAGGAGAGTAATTCCAACCCAGGCCTTGAGGAGGTCTAATAGACGAGAAGGGATTTGAGAAAAGATCTGATGACACCATCGCTAAACGCTTTCAGGCAGCCCCAGGCCTCTTTTCTCCATCAGCGCTAAATCCACATTTTGGGTGGTAGAAGGTTCATTCCTCTCTGCGGGATCGTGAGATATGTGTTTGGATTCAGATGCAGTTTGCATATGCAGCAAGATAGTATAGTGATTGTGAGTGAGCACTCTTGAGCCAGGCTGCCTGGATTGGAATCCTGCCTCCATCACTTACTCTGAAGTGAATTTTGACAAGTAACTTCACATTTCGACTCAGCTTTCTTGACTGCACATGGAGCAATAATACTGCCTACCTAGTAGGGTTATTGTGAGGAGTATTTAAAGCACTTAGAATAGTCCATGAAATCTTAATAAGCACTTAAGATGTTCATGATTGTTAATTCTAGCAAGCCCACTGTCAAAGCAGTGTGTGAGTCAGGTCCTTTTAGTCCAGATGGAATGGTGATTTTTTTCATCCTGACTTACACAGATGCCCCACTCTGCCCCCACCAACCCCACCCCAGAAAGGCATAGCCAAATATTTGCAACCAAGTTCCTGCTCTCGAGCACTGGAAGGATAAGGAAAGCAACAAGACACAGCAGCTGGCACCACCAGCAACACTGTGGCTTCTCCCTAGACAGGCAACTACTAAAATCAGGGTCACCCAAGGGAATCCTGATCCATTTGGAAACCAGACATTGTCTGTAATCCATGCTGAAATGTAGGTGGGATAGTATTTTCACATGTATGTTAATGCTCTTTCGAGACAATGAAATACAATTTTACTTAATACGCTTCACAGTAGCCTTTAGCTACCATGGTTTCTTGATGGAGATGAAAAAGTTTATAGTATGATTATTTCTTACATTTTAAAAAATATTTAAAGGATTGTCTTCAAAACTATGTATTCCTTTGATTGAAAAAATATTTGTTTTTACTTAAGAAGC
>NW_016107729.1:1894375-1909362 GCF_001604975.1 Cebus imitator | reverse complement strand
CCTGAGTAGCTGGGATTACAGGCATGCGCCACCATGCCCAGCTGATTTTTTGTATTTTTAGTAGAGACGGGGTTTCACCATGTTGACCAGGATGGTCTCGATCTCTTGACCTCGTAATCCACCCGCCTCGGCCTCCCAAAGTGCTGGGATTACAGGCGTGAGCCACCGCACCCAGCCCCTCAACCCCTCTCTTAAAAGGTTTATAATTATACAACTACAACACAGCATGCTGAGCTGCTGCCTAAGGGCTAAGCAATATAAGGACACAGAATAAGGGCGCCTAGCCCGGGGGCTGCTTCTCAGATAAAGTCTGGCTAAGGTTGGAACCTTTGGTGCAGAGTAGCGTATCAAAGCTAAAGGTTCTGTGAACTGTTATTGAGGAAGGAGGGGTTTCTTCTCCCAGGCTGAGAAGAACCCTGTTTCATACCTTGCCCTGTCTCTCCCTCACTGCCCTGTTGCTGCCACTACTAGCCCACTCCTCAGAGCCCCACCACCTCACTGTGGCCCCTTTGACAGTTGAACTAGGGCCCACAGGCTGAGTACATCCCACTTACAAGACACAGGAGTAGCCACTTCCTGTCTAGCTCTGCCCTCACCTGCCCTCTCTTGGCTGCTGCTGGCCCTCCCTTCCTGCCTCTGAGTCCTCCATGTGCTCCTACCTCTCCCAGGCAAGGATCTGGCCCCTGGGAGGCAGCTGCCACCTCCCTAAGCAAGGTCAGCCCTTGGTTATCTTCTAGAGAACTAGGCCATCATTCTTGCTGCCCCACACTGCGGAAACTGTAGGGAAGGGAGAGGGAGCTCCAAGCTAAGCAAAGAGAGTTAGGAAACGGATATCATAAGTGCAAGTTGCTTTTGGAAAAAAAAACAAACTAACATAAAATAAATGTAGGGCACTCTGGGAATATGGAGGAAGTAGCTGGTAATTCTGACACTTTTCAGAATTAAATTCAGGGCAGTTCTTCTGCTAATCACTTTCTCTACTTGCTATGAGATAGGGTGGTCAGCTAGGCTGAATGCTTCCATGTCACTTGACAGCAGTGTCCAGGTTTCCAGAGAGTGTATGTTTCTGTCACTGCTCTGCCCTGCTGTGGGTCAGTGTGTTTCAGGAGGCTGCTACCCTTTCTTTGATCAATCTCTTTTGTTTCACTCGTATTCTAGTTTGACTAAAAGATATTCTTAAACCACTGAGTAATCCTATAGAACCAGTCATGTTATTTCAGAAAGAAAAACAACTACTCTGTGTGTGTGTGTGTGTGTGTGTGTGTGTGTGTGTGTGTGAGAGAGAGACAGAGAGTGAGAATACTTTGTGTTGTTGAGGGAAAGACAAAGAAAAACTTAAGAGAAAAGGAGGTAAGCCCCCAAAATGCTTAGTTTCACTTGACTTTTTTTTTAAACTGTGCTTTAGAGAAAAGAATGATAAATGTACACCAAGGATGATAAATGTACACCCAAAAAATTGCTCTAAAAAAGGATTATGCCCTGTGACCTTAATTTAATTAACATGCTCTAATCAACCAATAAATTAAGAGATGAGAGGACATTTCAATCAATTATGGTCATATGAAGTCGATGTCTTTTTCCATGGTGGTGATTTTCTGAAGGCCAAAAGAGCATTTTAAAATGCTTTCTTTTGGATGCATTTATTGGCAACCCTGCCTTGGTATAGATGGATAGAGTCGTTTAATTTCCTTCCTCTGCGTTCATTCAAATCCTGCCTGGAAGGTGGGAGGAGTTATTTATATCGATGTGAGCTAGGAGGGAGAGGCTCCATGGCTTGCCGTCTAATTGCATGCAGAATCCTGGCACCTCTTGCTGCTTCCCCACCATGTGTCTGAAACCAGAGACACGAAATTATGAATAATTGGCTCAGCCTCTACACGACATGACACATGTTTTCACAAATATTATAATTATTATTTTTTATTTGAGAGAAAATTGAACCTGAGTTCTGGCATTAATTTCCACTGTCTTCCTCTGGCAGCACAAATTATTTGTTTCTACAGTGCAGAAAAACAACTCTCTTTGTAGTATGTTTTGCGAGCCTAATCCATTTTCTAGGGAAATCCTTGCTGTCTGCTGTTGTTACCACTTACTTGTATGGATTCCATTTGATAATTCCAGACTGCTCATGTTTTATACCATTTTCTATGTTCTCTGTTCTCCACATTAGGTTAAAATGTCATACGTTCAATACAGTCTTTCCTTTGCATTTTCTGCAGTATCCAACACCATGCCTTATATGTAGCAATGCTCATTAAATGCTTATTAAATAAGTAAGAGCTTCCTGGAATGTTAAGGTTGCTCTTTCTACTGGCATTTGGAATTCTGCACATTAACCACAGAAATCAGACATGTCAACAAATACTTTCCTCACTTATTAATTACACAGGTTTCTCCCCTACTTTCTCCCTTGCAGAGTAAGCTCCAGCTGCACAAGCCTTTCCCCCAGTTCCCAAGCACACCAAACTTATTCCTGCCTGAGGTCAAGGCAATAAAAGAGTGATCACTTTCAACACGTTTTGCATTTACATGGGTAGTGTTGACTAATGTATCTACTGAAAGATGCACATCTCCTTTCTTGGAGGACATACTCCTGTATGGACAACCAGTCTAGTATTTTTTTTATCAATCTTTTTGTATTCACAATTACCTTGGAGTGCTAAAGAAAAGTTTATTTTGACCCTTGTTAAAACAGTAAGGAAAATTTTGTTCAGAACTACTGCAATTGATGTCAAGACAGTTGTGAAAGATGAGACAAATTGTGCTTAACACTGAATACAACAAAGAGAATTGAGGACTTACAGCCAACAAGGAGTGTGAGGGGTCAGTGAATAGGAAATTACTCAGATGAGATAGGAAAAGCAGAGTGAGATAGGAAAAGCGGAGTGATATGATTCTTGCTACATGAGGACTCTTGCTGAAGGCAGGCTAAGGACTCAAAGAATGAGGAACTTGATCAGAAATTGAAGGTGATAAGATACCAAGTGGGGATTCTCTCTAAAGCAGCTGAACAGGATTCTTGCTGAAACTCCTCTTGCCAAGCCAAAGGCAGGGCCCAAGGATGAGACTTCATTGAAAAAAGAGCTCGGGGAGCCTATCTAAAGTTCTGTTAAGAAGAGAGTCTCTGTTAGCAATCACTGTCAGTCTTTTCCCAACCTATTGAGTATCATTTTCTGCCAAGACAATAGAACAGAGTGGTGTCCAGTGATTATTTTTAAGCAAGTCGTTATGGTTTAAATTGTAAATACCAAGCATTGTTGTTAATACATGCATAAATATACTCACCCTTCCGTATGTTTCTGGGCACAGCCAGTTTGCTTTCATAAAAGATGTTGCATTTCTCTCATACTATTTCAATCTATATCTAATATTCTTCACCATAAATATACCTTCTTATTTCTTTAATTTTTTTTGGCTTAAGCCTTCAAAAAATAGTTTATCTTTTCTCACATTTCATAAAATTAGATTGTCATAATTGAAGGACTTCTCTTCATAGCTGTAGTTTGAACACAGAAAATATCTCTACATTAGCCTGCATTATAGAAAGTGTACACCTTTATATTGTTGGACAATTTAATCTAATGCCATCGTACAAACAGGTTTGACCAAAAACAATGCAAAAGGAGGCAATGTGTATTCTCAGCCATCCTCTCTTTCTGAGTCTCTGTAACCTGTTCCTTCCAGGGTTTCACGTAATTCTTCCCATTCTATGCCCAAACTATCCTTGATCTTCCCAAATTGCCCTTTTTTTTTTTTTTTTTTTTTTTTGGAGTTTCGCTCTTGTTACCCAGGCTGGAGTGCAATGGCGCGATCTCGGCTCACCGCAACCTCCGCCTCCTGAAAATTGCCCTTTCTTTAAAATTCTCTTCTAGATATCATGAAGACCAAAACATCTGAATAAAGAGAGTCTCACAAGAGAATAATGACTTACTGGTCTACATCTTATGAGACATTTGCGTTCTGTATTAGTCTCAGGCAATGTATAATAAATTGAAGTGAAAATTTTGAGCAAATGTAGTCTTCCACCAACCCCTCAAATTACAGCTCATTGATTTGTAATTTTGACTCTACTTCTGACCCTGACAATAAATACTTTGCAAAAAATAATGAAGCCCATAAATGCACAATTTGACAATACCTCTATGGGCCAATATCTACTTTTTTCTCTTTATCCTCTTTATTTTATTTTATTTTTGGTTTTTTTGGGGGGGCATGGGGGGGTGGACAGGGTCTTACTTTGTCACCCAGGCTGAAGTGGAGTGGTGCAATCTCAGCTCACTGCAACCTGTACCACCTCGTATCTCAACCTCCTGAGTAGCTGGGACCATGGGCATACACTACCAGGTCTGGCTAATTTTTGTATTTTTAGTAGAGATGGGGTTTCATCATGATGACCGTCTTGTCTCGAGTTCCCAATCTCAAGTCATCTGCCTGCCTTTGGCCTTCCGAAGTGCTGGGATTACAGGCATGAGCCACTGTACCTAGCTTCCTCTTTATACTTTATCCTATTTTACTCTTCCTCTTCTGTGGAAGGCTGCGACCTCCTTGTAGACAAGGTTCATGCTTCTTCATTTGTGTACGTGTTTGTAGAATTTAATCAAATTGCAAACTTGAATAAGGCTCTTCGCTTTCATTCAAAAGTAGAGAAAAGACAAAAAGTCTAAAATTGATCTTTGGTTTGCCATGAATTGTTTTTGTTTGTTTTTGGAATAGATAACTGTGAAGTGAATTTTTAAATTATTTATTTTATTTTTTCTGAAAATATCTTTAATACAAATATCTTGAAATTGATTGAGTATCTGTTACCTTTTAAGTGATTTGATACAGACTCTTGGTAAACTATTCTATAAGGTAGAATGAAACAGGCTTCCAAAGCAACATGACAGCTATGAGCCAACCATGACTTAAATAACTGTAAGACATAGAGAAACTTCATAATTTTCAATCATATTAGCCTCATTTTATATATCTCCTTTCAAGATTCTCAAGTTCAACCTTCTTCTCCAATGATCTCAAATAATTTTCAAATAATTATTTGATTCTAAATAATTTCAAGCTCTCTGAAAAGTGAGAATAATGCTCTCATATTCCTATAGTATTCTTATATTCATTTAGATTTCACATTGCTAATACTTTACATTGATGTTATCAGCTACCTATCCTTCTCCCTATTCTTCTTTTTTCTTTTTCAATAAAAAGATGGTAGGTGATAGATGGATTGATAGATACAGGCACATAAATCTCTCTCCGTGTGTGTGTGTGTGTGTGTGTGTGTGTGTGTGTGTGTGTACGTCCTGTCTCACAAATTTACTTTCAAGTAGGGGGTAGAAAGGCAATAAAGATATAAACTAATTTTTAAAAAGATAATTTCAGAAAGCTATCAAAGAAAGCTATAAACGGTTTCGATCAAATAAACTGAGTGACACATTGTTATATGTGGGTGTGCCTATGGGTCTGTATTAAATATATCTCTTATTGATGAATATAGCTCTGGAAATATTCATATCTCCTTTCTTAGAGGATATGGAACTGTCTGAAAAACAGCCTAGTGTTCTTCAAAATCATCATTTTGAACTGGCACTTCCTTTGGAATTGCTCTCAATCTTTTCTCGGCCTTTGAGCATGACTATGTACCAAAGTAGAGTGGAGCCTAATAGCTCTTGAGCAGATCATTCAACATAAAGTTATGAAGGTTGAATTAAAAATAGGTGAAAAAATTTTAACTACTTGAGAATATGTTGCAGATATTATGGCTCTTTACCCCTAAATAGTTCAGTGTATGATTCCTAAGAACAAGACCATTCTCTTATAACCATAAAACAATTATTAAAATCAGGAAAATAGCATTGATAGATACTATTACTTAACATACAGACCTTATCCATTGCCAACTTTCTCTATACTATCTTTTTTAGCAACAAAAAGGGAAAAAATCTGCAAATATTTGATTTTTACTTAATTTTTTGTATATTCTAAGCTCTTTAAATAACTTTTAAAAGTGAACGTGTTTGTGGGCTGCCATGTGTCAAACTTTAACATATGTATTATTTTTTAAAAATAGTTTAAAGTGACCTTAAACTATCTCCAGTTACCTGTATTGGATTAAAAAGCATAACGGCATAATAGTATTCATTCATCTGTTCACCCATCTATTTAGCAGTACTAGTAGTGTTGGTGATCTGTATAGCCCTGAGACAGGATAAGACATTAACAGTATGAGATGACCTGTTCATAGACTGTGATCATTCTATAAATATTGCAGAATACATAGAAATAAATCTAGAAGCTGAGGCTGATAAAATACTACAACTGTCCATAATCATTCGCTTAAAATCAAATCATCTTCATCAATTTCTGGATTGATTTTGTTAAAATCAAACATATAACTTGGAAGTTGGAAAACAAATGGTTTCTATTTTTAAATATTTTAAAATAAATACTCTTTATCTCTTGTTATTGGGATTTCACTTAAGATTTTGTATAAAAAACAGGTTCTGTTTCTAATAATGCTTAGAAGTAACTTGTCTAGACCTGTGGTTTCCAGTAGTTTTTGGTCACACACCCCATATGTTTAAATTTTTTTTTATATCTCTAATGTGTGTGTGCTCATTTATTTATAAAAGTTTATACTAGTGTATTAGTATTAAATGTTCATTATAAAACTTACCACAAATAAAATTTTAAAGAGTCGAAAAAAATAAATATGAATAAATTTTGAATGATTTGTTTTCACTTCAGTCAATTATCTTGAACAATCCTTGGGGTTCTTGAACCATGTTTTCCTTCGGCCAGGACTTATCTTCAAGGCTGAACTACTTTAAGCCTTATTATCTATTCCAGGTTATTGTTTTATGGTGGTGACTACTACTGTAGTACATAGACTTGATTAAAGGTCATTTTTTTTTCTTGAGAAATGCTCATTTATATTTGCATATATTCTTAGGTAAAGATCTTGTTTCTTGTGGCATACTCATTTATTTCATATTTGTTTGTAAATATTTGTGCACAACAGTGTGACGTTACATTTTTTGCTTGTCATAAAATTTTAGATAAGACGTTTCAGGAAACATTTGTGCTAAAGGTAAAGAATAATGAGTCAAAGAGGTGACTAAATGGAAAACTATTTTTACTGTAAACAATACCACTCACTCAGTCCTCCTAAAGGATGATTTCACACATTAAGAAGATAGAGATAGCTCGGGAAAGAGCATTTCCTCTAAATTAGTTGTAATTTCATGATCAGCACAGTATGTCATAAGGAAATGGGAAAACAGCTAAAAGCTATGTATATGTCTGCCAAACACTTGTCAAATTGTTTTGGTCATAGCACTGGGAAGTTGACTAGATTATCAGCTGTCTGAGGCCAGTGCTGGTGCTCTTCATTTTTATGTGTCCTAATGTGCTTTTGTAGAAATAAGAGCTCAAATGTGTGCTAAATGAGTGTTAGTGGATTAATGAATGAATGAGACTTTACACATTTTCCAGCTTCAATACAGATAATTTCTGTCAGAAGTAACAATCTGAATGCTTAACACATACAAGCTACCAAAAGTTTTATATTCTCTTTGACATCTCCATTTTCATGATGATAAATCTCTCCCCCCAAGTAGTCTTATACATTTGTACTCCCCTCACACTCCTTATGTTAATGGTAAACTGAATTATGACAGTCTGACTTCCAACATTTTTAAACCATATGGTACATCAGGTGCTATATTACGGTTTTCTTTACATTTCTACATTAGTTTCATTGAACTTCCTGCATATGTGGTTATAAGACTTTTATTAAATTTATAGACTTTTCATCTATTATGTCTTAAAATATATTTAAGAACTCTCACCCCAATTTATTAGGCCACTTAATGTTGTCTCACAACTAACTGAGGCTTTGCTCATATTCTTTTTCAATTTCATTTCAGATAGTTTCTATTGCTATGTCTTCAAGCTCATCAATCCCTTCTTCTACAGTGTCTAATATGCTGTTAATCCTGTCTCCTGCATTTTTTATTCTAGACATTGCAATTTTTTTCACTAGAAGTGACACTTGGGATTTTTTTTGTTACCTTTTTTTTAATCTTTCATTAGAATGTTCTTACTTTCATCTACTTTGTTAAGCATGTGGAGTGTAGTTGTAATCACTGTTTTAATGCCCTTATCTACTGATTCTATCATCTGTATCATTTCTGGTCTGTTTTCTATTTTTTTTAATTTTCTCTGCGTTCTTGGTTTTATTTTCTTAATTCTTTGTATATCTGGGAATTTTTATTGAATTCCAAACATTGGGAATTGTACCTTGTTGGATGCTAAATATTTTTATGCTTTTGAATATTTTGTGCTTTATTAAAATTTTTAATTGTGTTTCCAAGTAATTAAGTTACTTAAAACCATTTTAATTCTTTTGAGACTTACATTAAACTTCGCTAAGTGTAACCAAAGTCATTTACTCTAAAGCTGAGTTGTCAAACTGTACCCTGAAAGCTATATTCAGCCTACTGTTTGTTTTCATGTCTTGAAGGCATCTCTAAGCACTGTGAACAACAGAGACAAAGACAAAGCCGGGCCAACCCCCTGTACTCGAAGAGCCTGCCACCCTGCTGAACAATAGTTCAGCCTCACTGCTGTTCAGGCCCAGCATGGATCCCCACTAGAAGCTGGGTCCTCCCTGTTGGCAACTGCCAAACATCAAGCAGTAGAAATCTCAATCTGGGAGTGGGCAGTTTCACAAGCTAACTTCCCTTTTGCAACTTGCCTTCCCTGTTAAGACAGCCAGGAGGAAGAGGAGAGGAAGGGGCACCAGGATATAGGTGTCACTGGGCAGAGAACAAAATTGCACAAGGTGACCACCCTTTCCTTCCCACACAATCTTAAGGGCAGGTGTTCCCCATTAAGGCTGGTTGCTTTCATCCCAAGAACATCCGCAGATGACAACTCGGAGAAGGCATTCCCAATACAGGGACAACCCACCCTAAGTCAAATGAGGAAGGGGGATAAAAGAAATTTTCTCTCGTTATGTAAGTACCTACAAAATTAATTTGCTTTTGCCTCTTAGACCATAAAGCCTAAAATTAGACAAGCTTTTGCAGAAAAAAATTTGTGGACACTGAGGTAGGACTAATTTTGCCTAAGTCATTCTGAATACTCCATCAGTACCCTGTATATGACAAAGTTTTGACACTCTGGCTGTTGGAAATTATTCCCATTTCTGTGTGAGCTCTGAGGACTGTTCCCCATGTTCTTTTCTGGTTTCTTTCTCCCTCTGCCTCAGGAAGCTTCCTCCTATCCTTGTGCTGACCAGGACTCGGCTGAAGACTGCAAGAAAACCCTGTAGAGCAAGCTATCATTCTATGTAGCTCTCTCCTTTCCATACAGCACTCTGCTCTCTGGTATTTTGCCCTGAGAGTTCTAGCCTCCTTGGCCTCCCTGAATTCTGAACCTGGGGAGCTTTCTGGCATCTCTTCAGGCAGTAAGCTGAGGTGCTGGTGACACTCATCCCACTTATTTCCTCCTCTCGAGGATCGCCGTACTGTGCAGCCTGTTGTCCAATGTCTGAAAACCTTTGCTTTGCACATTCTAGTTTTATACTCATTTAAGGCAGAAGGATCACTTCACAGTTCTTGTTACTCTTAGACACCTGCAGGTGGAATTCCTAACTCCTCACATTTCAAGAAACACAATATGTTTTGTGTATTTGTAAAATTCTTGAGTTCAAAGAAGATGAATATATAATTTCAAAGGGAAATTTCTAACAGGTTTCAGTTCTATTTTGTCAAAAAAGTAAAACATCCACATTGAGATGCAGATAATTTTAATTTATTTTAATTCTTATTATTATACTTTAAGTTCTGGGGTACATGTGCAGATCATTCAGGTTTGTTACATAGGTATATATGTGCCATGGTGGTTTGCTGCATCCATCACACCGTCATCTACATTAGGTATTTCTCCTAATGCTCTTCTTCCCCTATCCCCCACAATAGGCCCCAGTGTGTGATGTTCCCCTCCCTGTGTCCATGTGTTCTCATTGTAAACTCCCACTTATGAGTGAACATATGCAGTGTTTGGTTTTCTGTTTCTGTGTTAGTTTGCCAAGAATTATGGTTTCCAACTTCATCCATGTCCCTGAAAATGACGTGAACTCATCCTTTTTATGGCTGCATATTATTCCTTGGAGTATATACCACATTTTCTTTATCCAGTCTATCATTGATGGGCATTTGGGTTGGTTCCAAGTCAGTGCTGCAATAAACATATGTATGCATGTGTCTTAATAATAGAATGATGTATAATCCTTTGGTATATAGTAATGGGATTGCTGGGCCAAATTGTATTTCTGTTTCTAGATCCATGTGGAATCACCACACTGTCTTCCACAGTCGTTGAACCAACTTGCACTCCCACCAACAGTGTGGAAGTGTTCCTATTTCTCCACATCCTCTTCAGCACCTATTGTCTCCTGACTTTGATGATCGCCATTCTAACTGGCGTGAGATGCTATCTTATTGTGGCTTCGATTTGCATTTCTCTTTTGACCAGTGATGACGAGCTTTTTTTCATGTTTGTTGGCTGCATAAATGTCTTATTTTGAGAAGACATTCATATCCTTTGCCTACTTTTTGACGTGGTTGTTTTTTTTCTTGTAAATTTGTTTAAGTTCTTTGTAGAGTCTGGATATTAGCCCTTTGTCAGAGAGGTAGATTGCAAAAGTTTACTCCCATTCTGTAGGTTGCCTCTTCACTCTGATGATAGTTTCTTTTGCTGTGGAGAAGCTTTTTAGTTGAATTAGATCCCATTTGTTAATTTTGGCTTTTGTTGCCATTGCTTTTGGTGTTTTAGTCATGAAGTCTTTGCCCATGCCTATGCCCTGAATGGTATTGCCTAGGTTTTCTTCTAGGGATTTTATGGTTTTAGGTCTTATGTTTAAGTCTTTCATCCATCTGGTGTTAATTTTTTTATAAGGTGTAAGGAAGGGATCCAGTTTCAGCCTTCTGCATATAGCTAGTCAGTTTTCCCAACACTATTAAATAGGGAATCCTTTCTCCATTGTTTGTTTTTCTCAAGTTTGTCAAAGATCAGATAGTTGTAGATATGTGATGTTATCTCTGAGGCCTCTGTTCTGCCACATTGGTCTATGTCTCTGTTTGGGTACCAGTAACATGCTGTTTTGATCACTGTAGCCTTGTAGTATAGATTGAAGTCAGGTAGTGTGATGCCTCCTGCTTTGTTCTCTTTGCTTAGGATTGTCTTGGTTATGCAGGCTCTTTTTTGGTTCCATATGAAATTTAAAGTAGTTTTTTCCAATTCTGTGAAGAAAGTCAATGGTAGCTTGATGGGGATAGTATTGAATCTATAAATGACTTTGGGCCATATGGCCATTTTCATGATACTGATCCTTCCTAACCATGAGCATGGAATGTTTTTCCATCTGTTTGTGTCCTCTCTTATTTCTTTGAGCAGTGGTTTGTAGTTCCTTGAAGAGGTCTTTCAGATCCCTTCTAAGTTGTTTTCCTAGGTATATAATTCTCTTTGTAGCAATTGTGAACGGGAGTTCACTCATGATTTGGCTCTCTGTTTTGTCTGATACTGGCATATAGGAGTGCTTGTAATTTTTGCACATTGATTTTGTCTCCTGAGACATTGCTGAAGTTGCTTATCAGCTTAAGGAGATTTTGGGCTGAGATGATGGGGTTTTCTAAATATGCAATTATGTCATCCACAAATAGTCATTTTGACTTCCTCTTTTCCTAATTAAATACCCTTTATTTTTTTCTCTTGCCTGATTGCCCTGGCCATAACTTCCAATACTATGTTGAATAGGAGAGGTGAGAGAGGGCATCCTTGTCTTGTGCCGATTTTCAAAGGAAATTCTTCCAGATTTTGGCCATTCAGTATGATACTGGCTGTGGGTTTGTCACAAATAGCTCTTATTATTTTGAGGTATGTTTCATTTTAGAAGGTTTCCAAGGACATGTAATAGGTCAACACAAAAAAAAATATCTTTTTTTAGAAGGCTTTGCTAAGACGGTAGAGTTTTCATTTAATCTTAACATTTTACTATACATCGCATATCAACATTTTGAAGAAAATTAGGTAAAAGGTATAGTATCTCATTAGGCAACATCCATGAACAAGATGATGAATTTATGTGCTTGGGCAAAAAGGTGAAAAGCTTAGTTCCTGCTGCATGTATTAAAAAATTCAGGGGTCACATATTATGCAAGAGAGAGTTTGGAGAATGTGTTTTCCAATCATGATTTTGAGACAATCCACAGTGCAGCAAATTATGTCAAAGAGAGTTCTAAAAGCCTTTCTCTCAGATTGGAAAACTTAAAACTAATTTGATGCTTCAAAACTGATTTTCAGAAAGTAGAATAGCTCAATTAGCAAGCAATTAAACTGGGGGGCTGATTTTATGGCTACAGAAAGCCAAGGGGACAATTTTCCTGTTGCTGACTCTATTCTGTGAAATTTTCAATCTGTCTGTGATTTATGAAAATAGAAACTTATCTGCCAGAGTAAAAGATACTTTGCTCTAGTTTTATCCATAAGGAGGACATTTTTCTGAAGAGTGTGCTTTTTTACCTTTAAGATAATATCCTTTTGACAGATAAACACATCGAACTGCTTCTCAAGCTACCCACTGCTTTCAGTGTGACAGATTGCCAAGGGAAAAGAAAGCTTATTTTCTTCTTGTCATTAATAGTTAATTGTTATTGCAGTTTCTCAGATGGGAAATGTGGGTTAGGGAAATCATATCCATCCTTTCTAAAAGAGATGATCACATGGCAGAAAATAAACCCATTCCTTAAGGAATTAAATGGAGTGGGCCTGTGGATTTTTCCCTCTCTGTCCTTTAAAGCATTTTCTTGAGTAGTCCACCTGGGATAGTAAATCAGTGTTAATGTTTCATGAAAACTCTCATGTTCTGGAACAATTTGCATTGCTGCACCTCTGAAACTTGCCCTTTTGGGTGTCACATGGCTGCCCATGGTAATGATTCATGCATTACTGAAGTGCCTCTTTCACCCACTCTGCTGCCAATGTCTGTGGTGCAATTATATTGCCATTTACAACAGCATCTTACAGAACTGTGGACTCATCTTATAATCTAACACCTCTGAGATTTTGTGGCTATCTAATTTTTTTCTAATCTAAAAACAGTGATCAATAAGGATCAACTAATAGGAAAGCAGATTTTTTAATTGTCCTTACTTAGCAGAAATACTGAGAGATCACTTTGACAATCTGTATCACTTGAGCAATGTCTCTTGTAAGGAATTCTTGATTAAAGTAAAGTGAGCCTGAAAAGCTAAAATAAGGTACTATCATAAAAACATGAAAATCCTTAAAATTTTGCTTTCTTGGCTGCTTTGGAATCAGGCAAAGTGTCTATGAGAAAATGCAATTAAAAATGTTCTAGCAGTAGAGTTTGGCCTTATGTCCACTACTTAGAGCTATTTTATGTTGGGCCAGTCACTGACTTCTCTGCCCTTCATCTGTTGCTTCCTCATTGGTAATGTGGTCGTGGTAATAGATAATACTGCATGAGGGTGTGGGAACAATCCAGTGAACTAGTATATGCAAAAGATACAGTAAATGTTGGCAACATTAATAATCATAAATATCCAGCACAACCTACATTTGCTTCAAGTATCTGCAAATACACGATGAAAATGGCCTGGAGACCGGTGTTGCCTGAGTTGATGGTCTAAGATTTCTACTGTGTTTTGCATGGAGGCCTGCCTCTATCTAATGGTGTTCACTTAGAAGCATTTATTTTAAGAGCTATAGCATTTGCTTTTGAACCTTCTGCAGGCAGTTTTTTCTCAGAAAACCTCCAAAGCATTCTTAAAAATGCATACTTTCACCTATTTAACAAGCCAGACTGTGAATATCATATCAGTCTTCATTAGCTTTTAAAGCTGCTTGAAGAATTTCACATTTGGGAGCATGTTTACTGAACTTAGGAAATAAAATCAGCATAAAATGTAGATGAGAATGTCATATTTTATAGGCACCTGTCAGTTCATAATAATGTCTCATAAAATTATTATTTCAGAACAGTACCTTTCCTTGTCTATTTTGCATTGGTTGAGAAACTGCAGTGGCGTCCATCAAATGCAAACATCTAATATTTATGCTGAAGATACTTTTTTTATCTTGTGTTTTTATTGATGTGAGGTTTTATTGTAGGGAATCTACATCTGACAGTCCTCACTGTCTCTGAGAAATCACAAAGATAACTGAGGGCACCCTGACTTTGTTAAATGCTTCACTGAACATTCACTAATATGCATTTCTCTTTAGAGTAATCAGTTAAGTCAAATCCTAGTTAATGCTGACAAGATGTGCAGTCATAGAATTGCCATAGCGCATTTCAATTAGGTTTGCTTTTCTTACATATGAGGTCTTAAAGGTAATTTGTTCAGAGAGCTTTTGTCTTCCTATGAAAGATTGACATATAATCATGCTATTTTATTAAGGAAAAAGAAATAGACATGGCACTGAGATTGCCATTGTCATTTAAAACTCTAGATACATTTCTCACTAGGGCTTTCTCATTGTATTTGAGAAACTGCTTCCAAACAATTTATCAGAGAAATGTTTTCTCAGTAAGCACCTCCAGGCAACTTAAGTTTTTGGTATGATTTTCATATTTATTATACATAAGAGCAACATTGTTGCATTAATTCAGTGTTCAAGAAAATGATCTTTTAAAACTGATACTCGGATAACTTAAATGATTGCTCTCAAAGAGATTAATGCACTGACCTTTTGCCACTAATTTTTGCATGTACCTAGAAAATGAGGGAAAAGACCTCTCAAGTAAAAGTAAAAGTAGTGATATTATGTCTACATTCTTAAAGACTAAATGTTTTGAATGTAACTACTTAATGTTAGGAAATATGCTGATCAGTTCTACCACTTGACCTTTTTTTTTTTTTTTTTTTTTTTTTTTTTGTTTTTTTTGATTTTTTTTTTTTTTTTTT
>NW_016107729.1:1882444-1894315 GCF_001604975.1 Cebus imitator | reverse complement strand
CTCCGCCTCCTGCATTGAAGCAATTCTCCTGCCTCAGCCTCCCGAGTAGCTGGGACTACAGGCGCGCACCGCCACACCCAGCTAATTTTGGTATTTTTCAGTAGAGATGGGGTTTCACCATGTTGGTCGGGATGGTCTCAATCTCTTGACCTCGTGATCCACCCACCTTGGCCTCCCAAAGTGCTGGGATTACAGGCATGAGCCACCGCACCTGGCCCACCACTTGACAGTTTATACCTGACTTTCCAAAGCACATTCTAGGGATTGTACGTACGTCGAGTCATCCCATTCAACCACACCAATTGCTTATTAATTTTAGATTAAGTTTCTATTGGGACAGAGCTGAAAACAACTTCAGGGTAGATCTTTCAGGCTTCACAAACCATCTGATGCTTACCTAGTGGTATTTATAGGTGAATAGTCCAAATGAGGAGTGATAAATAGTGAAGCATGATGACATCACTAGAAAAGTCCAGCTGTATTTACATGACTGCTGGTGATTGTTTATTCTTTCCCTGTGAGATACCTTATGAAAACAAATTACTAATTATGCCTTCCATTTCAAAGTTCATCTAAATAAAGCAGAAACTGGCTCAGTAACATTCTGAGTTCAGCTTTGTCCAAAATTAGATAATATATCAACAAGGGAAATTTTAAAATCTAAACAAAAAGCTTCACAGAGTATCTTTTTTAAAAGTACAACTTTAAGTAGTGTTTATTTAGGGGTCATGTTTAGTTTCTCTCTCACATTTTTATTTGAATTGTTTGTGTTGATAGATGAAACCATATTTAATCAATGTAGCATTTATTGAGGATTTGTACCAGAAGTGAAACCTAGTGGTAAAAATGAACAAGTACATTGTATCTGGTTGGGTGGGGGAAGAAGATATTGGTTAGAAGGTACAATACTTGGTGAAGAGGAATAAGTTCAAGCAATCTGTTGTATGACATGACTGTAATTCATAATAATGCATTATTTAAAGATGGACAAGTAGGTTACATTTATTAGGAATGAATTCAGAAGCAAAAACAAACAAATTCAGTTAAGAGGCTGATGCAATGCATGATTTTAACTTCTGGCATATTAAGAAGTCTACAGAAGAGCAGAGCAATCCTGAGTAGACGCAGTAGTTCAACAATGTCCCTTTTCTTTACTTCTCCATCCTTGGCATGTGCCTTCTGGCTTTGTACTTTCTACCTCATAGCTGCAAAATAGCTGCACATCTGTAAGCATCGTGTCAGTGTTTAAGGAAGAAAGGAGAAAGAGACAAAGAGCTCCCCTCTACTGCCTGTCTTTTTTTTATAAGGAAACATAAGCTTTCCTATTAAGTTCCTTGCAGAAACGTCAGAACTGTGCCATGTGTGCACACCTAGCTATAAGGAAGACTGCAGAAAAGAGTAGTTTTTCCAACCCTTCTGGTGGGAAACGGCAAGAGAAAAGAAGGGACTTTAGAATTTCTCTGGGGTCAGTCTCCCAATACCATCTCCACAAAGAACAACTAAAACAGAAAGAAATCATTTGTAGGAGAGGAAAAGAGGAGTTTCTGATTTAGAGTAAAAATGTCATGGAAGTAGCATTTATGTTGGGGATTTTAGGATAAGTAAGGTTTGGTAAAGGAATTGGAAGCTAACGTTCAGAACTGAATAAACAGTGAAAGGCAGTCAGGGTAAAAATGGCACAGCATGTCTGAGGAATAAGCAAATGGTAGTATGATATGTCTGGATCTAAGAGAATGTAAAAGTTTGTTTATGAGGAAGTTATGTGCTGTGAATTTACAAAGAGATTTTGAGATTCATTCGTAGAGGACTTTCATTGCTTTGACAAATTGTTTAACTTTCAGTGGTTTCCCAGAACTTACAAAATAAAACTCAAACTCCATAGCCCAGCAATCAAGGTTCTTGATGATTTGGACCTAACCTGCATTATTTGTTCATTCTTCCCAAACATTATGTCTTGTATATATGCCAATATCTATGGTCAAACCGAATATCTTATCACCAGTACTAAGCTCAAACAAGTTTCCTGTAGCCGCACAATGTTTCCTACTGTGAGTTCTACTGAAATGCTGAAACATATCCTCATTCTCATTCTCTCTCTCTCTCTCTCTCTCTCTCTCTCTCTCATTTTAGACAGGGTCTTGCTCTATCACCCAGGCTGGGGTACAATAGCGCAGTCTCCGCTCACTGCAGCCTCTGCCTCCCAGGTTCAAGTGATTCTCCTGCCTACTGAGTAGCTGGGACTACAGCTGTGTGCCACCACGCCCAGCTAATTTTTTGTATTTTTAGTAAAGAGAAGGTTTCACCATGTTAGCCAGGATGGTCTCAATCTCCTGATCTTGTGATCCACCTAACTCAGTCTCCCAAAGTGCTGGGATTACAGGTGTGAGTCACCGCGCCAAGCCCTTTTTTTTTTTTTTTTAAGGATGAGACTCACTTTTGTCACCCAGGCTGGAGTGCTGTGATGTGATCTGGGCTTGTCACAACCTCTGCTTCCCAGGTTCAAGCTATTCTCCTGCCTCAGCTTCCTGAGTAGCTGTAATTAAAGGTATGTGCCACCATGCCCAGCTAATTTTTCCTATTTTTAGTAGAGATGGGGTGTCACTGCATTGGCCAGGCTGATCTCTACCTCCTGGCCTCAAGAGATCCACCCAACTCTGCCTCCCAAACTACTGGGATTACAGACATGAGCCACTGTGCCCACCCTGTTCTCCCCATCTCTTTTTAACCTGAAGTTCTACCCATCATTTGAGGGTATCTCAAATGCCCCCTGTGTGTGGAATTATCTCTGGTCATTTAACTGCGTTCAGTCACTCACTTTTGAATTACAGAGCTTTATGGTCCTTTGTTGAAAAGCATGAAATAGGACAGATCCAAACTCCCAAGTCTGGGTTCAAATACTGTCTAGAATAATGACTCAGGCCCAACTCAAGGTTACTTGCATTTGAGATTATTTCTAAACAGGCAGTCAATAAACATAGGATTTGGATGCAAGTGAGTGGATCTAATGCTCTAATTTCTCCCTCTTCCCTCCTGAAGACACATCTGTAGTTGGTTGGTTGGTCAACTCAGACCTGTGAGAGGAAGAAATCTACCAGATCAATGCCTTTTATACCACTTGGCCAGGGGGCAGACCACATCAGAACTTCAAAGTCTATATATTATATATAAAGAACTTTATGCTATGACACAATTATATTCCACATTTTGTTTCTGGCCAGGACCCACACACAGTATATGAAAACATGTTTTTTCTAGTATTAAAACTATATACATATATATTTGTATATATATATGCATATACGTATATATGTGTATGTATATATATATATATATACACACACACACACACATATATACATATATATGTACATATATAGTTCTAACATTTTATAGATAGATAGATAGCACCTAGAGGTTAAGAGCATAGGCTCTGGAGTCAAACTGCCACAGTTAAAATGTCAGCTCCACCACTTACAACCTATATGTTCTTGAGCAATGCATCCCAATTTCCTCATCCTTACAATGGGAACAATATTATCTACCACATTTGGTTGTTATGAAGATTAAATGAGACAACTAACTCATGTTTAATAAACTGCTGATGGAAATTCGTATTTTATAACCTCCCCGAAGGGCAACTTGGCAAAATTACAAAAAGTCCCAGCTGAAACAGGAGGATTGCTTGAGACCAGGAGTTTGAGACCAGCCTAGGCAACATAGGCAGACCCTGTCTCTGTACGAGCTTAAAAAATAAAAAATTCACCATGATAGTGCACACTTGTACTCCCAGCCACTTGGGAGGGTGAGGCGGGAGGATCACTTGAGCTGAGGAGCCCAGGATCATAGCTCACTCTAGGCTTCAGTGAGCAGTGATCGTACTTACAACCTATATGATGTTGAGCAGTGCATCCCAATTTCCTTATCCTTACCAAGGGAACAATAATATTATCTACCTCATTTGGTTATTGTGTGGATTAAATGAGACAACTCGTTTAATCTTGTCTGGAATTACAGGTATGAGCACACATTGCAAGTGTGGCACTCCAGCCTGGGCCGCAGAATGAGATCCTGTCCCCAAAAGAACTAATTAAATAAATTTTAACATATTTATACAATACTAAGAAAAACCTACAATTTTGGTTTAGAGAATGGCATCATATATTGACAACAGAAGAATAACATCCTAGAAAGTAAAAGACTATTTCTGTGAAAGAAAGATTAATGATATAAAGGATATATAATATCTTGTTCATGTGTGACAAAATAAGCATGGGGAGAGAAAATATTAATTGATATCTTTTAGTGAATATATGGACATGATCTTTATTTCTTCATACTATTTTTCAAATTTTCACAATGAACAATCTGGAAGATGAAAGCTTTCTTTCTGTAGCAGTGATCATCTTGAAACTTGAGTTTCTGTAAACACCAGTGCAGTGACCCATGGTTTGCAGCATGTTTGCACATTCATCAAGGCTGTCAACAGTCTGTCTTTGCATGTGAAGTCAGTGAGTAGTGTGGTGGAAGCCAGAAACCAGGAAACAGACTGATTCTAATCCCATTTCTGTCATTAACTTCTTGTGTGGCCCTGAGCAAACTTTCTTAAATAGTATTGAGCCATATGGATATTGATATAGTATTGCTATGAAGATGTGGATAAGTTTACTTCTTATTTAATTAGCTAGCATCAGAAGTCTTGTGTTTTTTTTTTTCTTTTCTGTCACCCAGGCAAAAATGCAGTGGTGCGATCACAGCTCACTGCAGCTGCAGCATCAACCTCCCAGGCTCAGGTGATCCTCCCACCTCAGCCTCCTGAGTATCTGGGACTACAGGTATAAGTCACCATGGCTGCCTAATTTTTGTATATTTTTTGGTAGAGACAGGGTTTCGCCATGTTGTCCAGGCTGGTATCAAACTCCTGAGCTTAAGTGATCTACCTGTCTCGGCCTCTTAAGTGCTGGGATTACAGGAGTGAGCCACCACACCTGGCCCAGAGGTCTTCAAATGATAAATAAAATAGCTAGCTAACCGACCTAACTATAAAAAGCATACAAGAAATAAAGACCCAAATTTGAAGTTAACCTTAACACACACACACACACACACACACACACACACACGAACAGGTGAAACAAGAGAGGCATTGAGGCCACAAAATTTAAGAAGACACTCTCAAGGACATACAAACAGACTATCTGATTTTAATTCCATTTCTAAATCCCCAAAATGCTAAATGCTTGCACTCCCCTAACAGTGGGTATCTCTTTAAATTTTTCATCCTATGTGCCTCTTATCCTAGACCTCACCATCCACCTGAATACATAAATACACAAACCTGCACATGCATGTTACACCCATGCAGGCATGTACACACGCACACATGCATGCACACCTTAGCAGCTGTAAAGATCGATTGCAAATAGTTCTTGAGAATGATGCTCAATTCTGTTTCCTCATCAAATAGATACAAATGACCTAAACATACTTAGAAAGAAAAAACTGATCTGCCTTCTGATAGGTAGTAAAGAATGATAGAGAATCTCTTTCCTCAGGCATTATATTTTCCTTATTTTACTTCTGCATGACTTCTTTCTGTTTCTCCGTGGACATTACTGTCTTGGCATGATCCTAGAGTCTCCATAGAACCTATGGGAACTGAATCTCTTTCCTCAGGCATTATATTTTCCTTATTTTACTTCTGCATGACTTCCTTCTGTTTCTCCGTGGACATCACTGTTTTGGCATGATCCTAGAATCCTCATAGAACCTATGGGAACTGTATGGGAAACCACCAGAGCACCTATCCAGTGGTCCAGTGAGATCTTCCAACTGATCTTTTTATCACAAGCTTCAAGTCATTCCATGTTTGTGAAGTACTTGTTGTCCTGTTAGCTACTTGAATGCACATACTGCTTCTTCTTGGTGTTTCCACTTAGATTTAGTATTCAACTCTGGACATCTGGACCTGGTATTGACAGACCCAAAGAGAACTTCTTTTGGTAAAGGCTCTGTAATCTTATTTCTGTGATCTGCAGGTGCTAACTCTCTATACCCAGAACTTGCCCCTGGACTCTACTGGCCAGGAGAAGATTTCAAAGAAATGAAATTTTTTAAAATTTGAAATCGTGAATTACTGTATTGTGCCCCCAGGAGTGCTGCAGAGATTGGGGGCACAATGCAGCAATTTGACACATGAGTTGATAGCACTGCTTCAGTGACAAAATCTTCACAACCCCAAATCAAAAATTTACTTTTCTTTATTTTTTTATTATTATACTTTAAGTTCTGGGGTACATGTGCAGATCATGCAGGATTGTTACATAGGTATACACATGCCATGATGGTTTGTAGAATCCATCCCCCTGTCACCTACATTAGGTATTTCTCCTAATGTTAGCCCTCCCCAATCCCCCCACCCCTGCTGTGCCTCCCCTAGCCTCCCCACCCCACAAGAGACCCCAGTATGTGATGTTCCCCTCCCTGTGTCTACAAACAGAAAACCAAACACCGCATGTTTTCACTCATAAGTGAGTGTTGAACAATCAAAAATTTACTAAGATATGGTAAATAGTCTTTCTAAATTTGGGTTTTGAAGATAAAATTAACAGGTAGCCTTATCAAATGGGCTTCTATTCTATGTGGGCGTGTAATATAAACCAAGTCTACATGATAATATTTTGCCCAGATACTCATTCTCATGAGTTAAAGTAGGTAACTTTGACGTATGTAGAACACAAGTTACATTCACCTTGACATTTCAGGCCTAACTTTTCTTAAATCAGCTATTTCTAAGGCACCATATTGGAAGAAATTTTATTCAATACTGAAAGTAATTATTTATGTTCTCACAGAATCACATTTTGCAAAGCTACATCTCAAGATATAGACACCAATTATAAGTGATGGAAACAAAGAGAAAGATCCCTGGCATGGACATCTGAAAACCTGGGTTCTAAGCCCAGGTCTTCCAATAGCTTCATGGCCACAAATTGGAAACTAACTTACTCTCAATTTGGTAAAATGCATTTGAAAATTGAGAGAGATAAGACAACATAATCTCTAAAAATTCCAGCACTTTAATGTGACTCGTTTCCTAATTATTATCTAACAGATGTTTACAAGAAGTACAACAGGACATTTGGAGGTAAATAACAAAATCACTGCCCTGTCATTGCCATTAATATTTAGAGCCATTTCAATGGTTGTATTTTATACCTAATTCCCATAACCATATATTGATTAAAATCTGATAAAATATGACTTCTTCTACATAAGTGTTCTCAACATAATTTGCTCATCATTGCCTGATCGAGTACATGAGACAGTATTTCATCAATCGTGAAAAGACATCTGTGAAAATATTACTCTTTATGACGTTGCATTAATTTAACAAATTATGTTTGCAAAGACAGCTGTTTTAAGCTGGTGCTGTTTGTATTTTATAAATAATTTAATAATTCTTTTAGTATTATTTATTTAAATGAGAACTCCATGTAATCTAATATTATTTCTTTGCTATCAGGCAAGGGAGCTAAAGTAGAGAGTGACAATTATTTATACTGTACAGTCATTCAGTTCAGCAATATGGGCTAAATCAAACTGATTCTTACATGTTTCCAATAAATATTCTTTCAGTTTGGTAGCCACAATCCATTCTGTGACACCCCTGCACCATCTGTTTTTACCTTCATATATGTAGGATGAAAGCCAACACTTTCTATAAGCAGGATATGGAAGAAAGAGTTCAATCATAATATCTTTGGAAAAGCTGTTTATTCTGAATTGTCAGTAATATTGAATATATTAGTCTGGATTTTCCAAAGAAACAAAACCAATGACAGGCAGGAAGGTGGGGCGACAGGGTGGGTCAGTGGGGGCAGAGAGAGAGAGAGAGATTGATTGATAGATTACAAGGAGTGGCCCATGTGGTTATGGAGGCTGAGAAGTCCCAAGACCTGCAGTCAGCAAACTGGGGATACAGGAGAACTGATGGTATAGTTCCAGTCCAAGTCCAAAAGCCTGGAAATCAGGAGAGCTGATGATACAAGTTTCAGTTGTAGTCCAAAGGCATGAGAACCAAGACAGGCAATGGTGTAATTTCCAATCTGAATCCATATACAAAAGCTGGAGAAAAAAACTGCTGTCCTAACTCAAAGACAGTCAGGCAGAGAAAGAAAATTATTCCTTACTTGGAGGAGGGTAAGTCTTATGTTCTATTCAGGCTTTCAACAGATTAGAAGAGGCCCACCTACAGGAGACAATCTGATTTACTGTTTTACAACTCAAATGTTAATGTCGTCCAGAAACACCCTCACAGACATATCCTGAATAATGTTTAACCAAATATCTCGGTACCCCCAAAGCCCAGCCAAGTTGATACTTAAAATTAACCATCACAATGGACTTTAAGGAGGTTGCGCCCAACTCCATCTCTTTCCAACTAAGAATGCTGAACACCAGGTATATAAAGGAACTGCCTAGGTTATACAATTAGAGGAGATTCAGGGTCATAACCTAAATCTTTATATATTATTATAGATCTTTTTACTGTATTTTTATTCAACTCCTCATTCTATGCTATAGTAGTTCTTTTTTAAAATTGTTATTAAAACTAATTTAAATATTGTCTTCTCCATGTTAATGAATACCATGTGTGGTGAGGTTTGGGGGGAGAAGGTGCATGACTTAATAGACATGTGACCTTAGGAAAGTCATTAATACCTTTTTAAAAAAAAAAAAAAAAAAACAGAGTTTTGCTCTTGTCACCCAGGCTGGAGTGCAATGGCACGATCTTGGCTCACTGCAACCTCTGCCTCCTGGGTTCAAGCAATTCTCCTGCCTCCGCCTCCTGGGCAGCTGAGTTTACAGGTGCCTGCCACCATGCCTGGCTAATTTTTATATTTTTAGTAGAGACAGGGTTTTGCCACATTGGCCAAGCTTGTCTCAAACTCCTGACCTCAGGTGAGCCACCCGCCTTGGCCTCCCAAAGTGTTGGGATTACAGGCGTGAGCCACTGCACCTGGCCTCATTAATACTTTTGAGCCTCAGTTACCTCATTAGTAAGTGAAAATGATGCCTACTTTATGAGTTTGTTGTAATGATTAATTGGGTCAATGTGTTAAGTATTAGCAGTGACTGGGACATAGCAAGTGCTACCTAAGTGTTAGCTCTTTTCATTATTCT
The DNA here is from genome assembly GCF_001604975.1 of Cebus imitator. NCBI lineage: Eukaryota > Metazoa > Chordata > Mammalia > Primates > Cebidae > Cebus > Cebus imitator. The sequence goes on along the minus strand of NW_016107729.1, from coordinate 1,885,132 downwards.
TCATATGAAACTATATATTCAAGTTTCCGTTTTTTGCTCCTTTTAGTCCCAGCCTTTTTTTGCCATAATCATTGGCCTAGTGTGTCAGCAGGGTCCTGTCTCTCTTTGATACCATATCTCATTTTTTAAGTGCTCAGGTATTTCCACATCAAGCTGTATAACTTGAGCCCCCAAAAAAAGAGAACAGTGTCTCTAAAATGCAGTGGGTAAGAAGGAAAGGGTTTAGACAAGTTTTGAGAGAGAGGAAGTGATCACACAACCCAGGTATTTTAGTATGCCCATTCTTCGTTAGCTTTTGGTATTTTGTTTTAGCGAAATAGCTAAACTAATGTGTGTGTGCCCGCATTCATTACAATCTCAAGCTGTGCGGTCCTGTGTCACCTTCAAATGTGGGTGTCAAATTCCCAGATGCTGGCTGCACCTCCAGGTAAATAGGTAGACTGAACATCAAAGAGTCCAGAACTCACTCGGCTGTCATGTATTTTAACCATATCTTTGTGACTAATGGTTTCTTCTGAATCACCTGTTACAATGTTATTAATATTTATGATGAGCTGCTAATTAAAAGGGATGGCTGGGAAGCATGCCGGCTGCTGCTGTCTCTGAGATTCTGCCCCATGACCTGCCCTGCTGTGTGACAAACTGCTTGTGGCATGGATTATTTTGTGTGTTATAAATTTACAAAACAGGGCTTGGACTGGGCTTATTTTATAAAAACTCACCTCTTCTTTGAAATGATTTGCACATCAGACATTTAGAGTGCTCCTCTTTTTCTCATTACCAAAGATATTTTCTGATGTTTATTTCCAAGGAAGAGCTGATTTTTTGTTACTAAATAGAACTTTGGTAAGAAAACACCCACATATCCACGTGAAAATATATGCCCATAGGGTAAAAAAGTCAGTGCTGTAACATCTTTAATGACAAAGAAATTTAAATACTACATCCAAGCATTGCTTGTTAGAAGCACATATTGGAGCTGGCAAGATGGCCAAATAGGAACAGCTCTAGTTTGCACCTCCCAGCTAGATCAATGAAGAAGGCAGGTGATTCATGCACTTCCAACTGAGGTGCCTGGCTCATCTCACTGGGACTGGTTAGACAATGGGTTCAGCCCATAGAAGGTGAGCCAAAGCAGGGTGGGGTGTTGCTTCACCCAGGAAGTGTAAGGGGTCAGGGAACTCCCTCCCCTAGCCAAGGGAAGCCATGAGGGACTATGCCATGAGGAATAGTGCACTCTGGCCCAGATACCACACTTTTCCCATGATCTTCACAACCCACAGACCAGTAGATTCCCTTGGGTACTTATGCCACCAGTGCCTTTGGTTTTAAGCACAAAACTAGGTGGCCATTTGGGCAGACACCGAGCTAGCTGCAGGAGTTTGTTTTTTCATACCCTAGTGACACCTGGAGTGCCAGTGAGACAGAACTGTTCATTCCCCTGGAAAGGGGGCTGAAGCCAGGGATCCAAGTGGTCTATCTCAGTGGATCCCACCCCCATGGAGCCCACAAGCTAAGATTTACAGCTGTGAAATTCTCACTGCCAGCATGGCAATCTGAAGTCAACCTGGAACACTCAAGCTTGGTGAGGGGAAGGTGTCTGCCATTACTGAGGCTTGAGTAGGCAGATTTCCTTTCACAGTGTGAACAAAGCCTCCTGGAAGTTCAAACTGGGTGGAGCCCACCACAGCTCAGCAAATCCACTGTAGGCAGACTGCCTCTCTAGATTCCTCTTCTCTAGGCAGGACATCTCTGAAAGAAAGGCAGCAGCACCAATCAGGGGCTTATAGATAAAACTCCCACCTCCCTGGGACAGAGAATCTGTGGGAAGTGATGACTCTGGGTGCGGCTTCAGCAGACAGACGTTCCTGCCTGTCAGCTCTGAAGAGAGCAGTGGATCTCCCAGGACAGTGCTCAAGCTCTGCTAAGGGACAGAATTCCTCCTCAGGTGGGTCCATGACCCCATGCCTCCTGACTGGGAGACACCTCCCAGCAGGGACTCCTCTTATAGGAAGGATCATACACCTCATAGAGGAGAAAGACATCTCATATAAGAGAGCTCTGGCTGGCATCTGGTGGGTGTTCCTCTGGGACAAAGCTTTCAGAGGAAGGAACAGGCAGCAATCTTTGCTGTTCTTCAGCCTCCACTGGTGATACCCTAGCAAACAAGGTCTGGAGTGGACCTCCAGCAAATTCTAGCACACCTGCAGCAGAGCAGCCTGACTATTGGAAGAAAAACTAATAAACAGAAAGGAATAGCATCAACATCAGCAAAAAGGACATTCAACTTGCAAACCCCACTGGAAGGTCATCAACATCAGAGGCCAAAGGTAGATAAATCCACAAAGTTGAGGAGAAACCAGCATAAAAGGCTGAACATTCCAAAAACCAGAACACTTCTCCTCCAAAGGAGCACAACTGCTTGCCAGCAAGAGAACAAAACAGAACAGAGAATTAGTTTGACGAATTGACAGAAGTAGGTTTCAGAAGGTGGGTAATAACAAACTCCTCCGAGCTAAAGGAGCATGTTCTAACCTAATGCAAGTAAGCTAAAGAACCTCGAAAAAGATTAGAGGAATTGCTAACTAGAATAACCAGTTGAGAGAAGAACATAAATGACATGATGGAGCTGAAAAACACAGCAAGAGAACTTCATGAAGCCTACACACATATCGATAGCTGATCGAT
>NW_016107729.1:1863718-1881479 GCF_001604975.1 Cebus imitator | reverse complement strand
TCTGATAAACAGTCTTTAAACCAACAAAGATCAAAAAAGACACGGAAGAACATTACATAATGGTAAACAGATCAATGCAACAAGATAAGCTAACCATCTAAATATATATGCACACAATACAGGAGTTCCCAGATTCATAAAGCAAGCTCTTAGAAATCTACAAAGAGAATTAGACTCCCTCACAATAATAATGGGAGACTTTAACATCCCATGTCGATATTAGATCGAGACAAAAAAATTAACAAGGATATTCAGAACTTGAACTCAGCTCTGGACCAAGCGGACCTAATAGACATCTACAGAACTCTCACCCCAAGTCAACAGAATATACATTCTTCTTAGCACCACCTTGTACTTATTCTAAAATTGACCACATAATTGGAGGTAAAACACTCCTCAGCAACTGCAAAAGAATGGAAATTATAACAAACAGTCTCTCAGACCACAGTGCAAACAAATTAGAAGTCAGGATTAAGAAACTCACTCAAAACCACACAAGTACATGAACAACCTGCTTCTGAAGGACTACTGGGTAAATAATGAAATTAAGACAGAATTAAATAAGTTCTTTGAAAGCAATGAGAACAAAGACACAACTACTAGAAGCTCTGGGACACAGTTAAAGCAGTGTTTAGAGGGAAATCTATAGCACTAAATGCCTACAAGAACAAGCAGGAAGATCTAAAATCGACACCCTACCATCACAATTCTAAGAACTAGAAAAGCAAGAGCAAACAAATGCAAAAGCTAGCAGTAGACAAGAAATAACTAAGACCAGAGCAGAACTGAAGGAGATAGAGACACAAAAAAAACCCTTCAAAAAAGTAATGAATCCTGGAGCTGATTTTTTTTAAAGATTAGTAAAATAGACCACTAGCCAGACTAAGAAGAGAGAAGAAGCAAATAGACACAATAAAAAATGATAAAGGAGATATCACAACTGATCCCACAGAAATACAAACCACCATCAGAGAATACTATAAACACCTCTACACAAATAAACTAAAAAATCCGCCACAATCAAGTTGGCTTCATCCCTGGAATGCAAGGCTGGTTCAAACTATGCAAATCAATAAACATAATCACTTAAACAGAACCAATGACAAAAAACCATGATTATCTCAATAGATGCAGAAAAGGCCTTTGATAAAATTCAATACCCTTTCATACTAAAAATTCTCAATAAACTAGGTATGGATGGAGCATATCTCAAAATAATAAGAGCTATTTATGACAAACCCACAGCTAATATCATACTGAATGGGCAAAAGCTGGAAGTATTCTCTTTGAAAACTGGCACAAGACAAGGATGCCCTCTCTCACTACTCCTATTCAACATAGTATTGGAAGTTCTGGTCAGGGCAATCAGGCAAGAGAAAGAAATAAAGCGTATTCAAATAGGAAGAGAGAAAGTCAAACTATCTGTTTGCAGATGATATGTTTTAAAAACCCCCATCATCTCAGCCTAAAATCTCCTTAAGCTGATAAGCAACTTCAGCAAAGTCTCAGGATACAAAATCAACATGCAAAAATCACAAGCATTCCTATACACCAATAATAGAGAGCCAAATCATAAGTGAACTCCCATTCACAATTGCAACAAAGAGAATAAAATACCTAGGAATAAAACTTATACAAGGGATGTGAAAGACCTCTTCAAGGAGAACGACAAACCACTGCTCAAGGAAATAAGACAGGACACAAACAAATGCCAAAACATTCCATGCTCATGGTTAGGAATAATCAATATTGTGAAAATAGCCATACTGCCCAAAGTAATCTGTAGAATCAGTGCTATCCCCATCAAGCTACCATTGACTTTATTCCCAGAATTAGAAAAAAAGCTACTTTAAATTTTATACGGAACCAAAAAAAAGCCCAGATAGCCAAGACAATCCTAAGCAAAAAGAACAAAGCTGGAGGCATCATGCTACCTGAGTTCAATCTATACTACAAGACCACAGTAACCAAAACATCATGGTTCTCATACCAAAACAAAGATACAGACCAATGGAACAGAACAGAGGCCTCAGAAATAACACCACATGTCTACAACCATCTGGTCTTTGATAAAACCTGACAAAAATAAGCAATGGGAAAAGGATTCCCTATTTAATAAATGGCGTTGGGAAAAGTGGCTAACTATATGCAGAAAGCTAAAACATGATCCCTTCTTTATACTTTATACAAAAATTAACTCCAGATGGATTAAAGACTTAAATGTAAGATCTGAAACCATAAAAACTCTAGAAGAAAACGTAGGTAATACCATTCATGGCATAGGCAAGAGCAAATACTTCATGACTAAAACACCAAACGCAATGGCCCAAAAGCCAAAATTGACAAATGGGATCTAATTGAACTAAAGAGCTTCTGCACAGCAAAAGAAACTATCATCAGAGTGAACAGGCAACCTACAGAATGTGAGAAAATTTTTGCAATCTATCCATAAGACAAATGTCTAATATCTAGAATCTACAAGGAACTCAAATTTACAAGAAAAAAACAACTCCATCAAAAAGTAGGCAAAGGATATGAACAGAAAGTTCTCAAAAGAAGACATTTATATAGCCAACGAACATATGAAAAAAAGCTCATCACTTGTTATTAGAGAAATGCAAATCAAAACCACAATGAGATACCATCTCATGCTAGTTAGAATGGCCATCTTTAAAAGTCAGGAAACAACTGATGCAGGAGAAGATGTGGAGAAATAGGAACTCTTTTACACTGTTGGTGGGAGTGTAAATTAGTTCAACCATTGGGGAAGACAGTGTAGCAATTCCTCAAGTATCTAGAACCAGAAATACCATTTGACATAGCAATCCCATTACTGATTATATACCCAAAGGATTATAAATCATTCTATTTTAAAGACACCTGCACACATATGTTTATTGCAGCACTGTTTACAATAGCAAAGACATGGAACCAACCCAAATGCCCATCAGTGATAGACTGGATAAAGAAAATGTGGCACATATACACCATGGAAGACTATGCAGCCATAAAAAGGATGAGTTTATGTCCTTTACAAGGACATGGATGAAGCTGGAAACCATCATTCTCAGCAAACTAACATGAAAACTGAAAACTAAACACTGCATGTCCTCACTCATAAGTGGGAGTTGACCAATGAGAACACATGGACACAGGGAGAGGAACATCACACACCAGGGCCTGTCAGGGGGTTGGGGGGCTAGGGGAGGGATAGCATTAGGAGAAATAAGTAATGTCGATGATGGGTTGATGGGTGCCCCAAACCACCATGGCAAGTGTATACCTATGCAACAAAGCTGCACGTTCTGCACATGTATCCAAGAACTTAAAGTATAATAATAAAAAATGATACAAGATTACAAACATAAAATTAAGCATGAAATGAACATCTATGTAAAATTAGAAAAATCTCATTTCAAAATTGAAAAGTTTGTAAGTTACACATACTTCATAAGATCTGTATACATTTCAATAATACCTTTTCTGTATATTTTTATCTTTATCATATGAGAACTTTGATCACCTTTCTAATATTTTCAGTAGAGAAACAGAACAATTAGTCATTTTTTTAGCTGTTTGAACACTCTAATGATTACAATATTAACATGTCATACTTTTTAATGGGAATAATGTGAAATACTATTTCTGATAGAATACCTCAGTTTTGACTAGAAGGTTGATATGATTTGACTTTGTGTCTTCACCCAAATCTCATCTTGAATTGTAATCCCAGGTGTTGAGAGACGTGGTGAGAAGTGATTGGATCATGGGGGCAGTTTTCCCCAGGCTGTTTTCATGATAGTGAGTTCTCATGACATCTGATGGTTATATATGCATCTGGCATTTCCCCTGCTTGCTCTTTTCTCTCTTGTCACCTTGTGAAGAAAATGCTTACTTCACCTTTCACCATGATTGTAACTTTCCTGAGATCTCCCCAACCTTGCAGAACTATGACTCAACTAAAGCTCCTTCCTTTGTGTACATAAAAAAAGCACATATTGATTTCTCTCATGGCTCTTAATTTCTTTGAAATGTCATATTGCCAAAACTGAATGTATAAAGATGAAGCTTTATTTTAGAGGAAATAAACAGGTGACACTGGGACCTCAACCAAGGAATCAAGAACAATATACTTAATTATAAAATAATACATTGAGGTATGTCTAGATTTAAGAGTCTTTTATTTAATATAGATATATATACATGTGGTATGCATATCTAACATAGACATAATGTTATATGTATCTTTCATGGCTAAATGGTATACTTCAACCTATAGGTACTCTGGACCGTTATTTGAGGATAAAAATTAATATATACAGGTATGATCAGGGAGAGAAGTGGATCTTAGACTTCTCTTTCTCTGATTGTGGGATTTGGTGCCCTTAAAAGATTGCTCATGGAGCCCCTTATACTTCTAATAAGGTGCTTAGACCACTTTTTGTTATTTACTATTTCATTCCATTTTTTGTTATTTTCTGTTTGCCTGCATTTATTTATCCAACAAAAACCTATTGAGCACCTAGTTATGTACCAGGACTATAATAGGCACTGGGGTAAATGAGGCAAAGTGGCTCACTCCTCAAAGAGTTAACACTGAGACAACAAATGAGCACACACAAATGGGGTTATTAGAGACTATAGTAAGGTGTATAAAAGATGCATACCAGATGCTGTGATAGACAATGTGATGAGGGTGGAAGTGGGGTGCTTCTTTAGGTAAAATGATTAGAGTAGCCTTCATGAGGATGGACATTTAAGCCAAAACCTGATGAATCAGAGTAAGCAGCATTTCAAGATTTAGCAGAGCAACATTATAAAGAGAAGGAAGAGCCAGGACAGGGATTTGCAAAACAGACACTAGGCCAGTATGTCTGGAGCACTGGAAAGAGAGAAAAACGAGGCAGTGAAGTGAGCTGGAGACATAGATATGCAGGGCTGTGTAAGCCAGGGTGAGCTGTGGAACCTGTTATAAAAGCAGTAGGAAAAGACAGCTTAAAGAGTTTCTGTGTGGAATAGATAAAATAGATGTGATTTATTATATATTTTTATAATATTTCTCTTGACATATGAAGAATGGATTGGAAAAAGACAAGAATGGAAGCAGGGATGCTGTAATAGTCTCCCAAGACATAGATGACAGTAGTTGAATTTGATCCTGACAGTGGAGATAGATAAAACTGGCACATTTTCTTGTATATTTGGAAGTAGAACTAACAGATCTGAGGATGGAGTGGGTGTGGTGAGGGAAGAACATGATTCACAGGTACTTCCCAAGTTTTTACTTGTGTAATTGAATAACTAGTAGTTCTGCTTACTAAAATGGGAATGTTAAAATAACAGGTTTAAAAAATAGTCACACTCTCAATTTTGGGCACCGTGAATTTGAGATTCCTTTTAGACATCCCAACTGAGATATCAGGTAATAGTTAAATATAAAAGTCTGTGGGACTCAGAGGAAAGACCTTGACTGAAGATACAGACATTTGAAAATATCAGTACATAGAATGTATAAAACATGGGACTGGATGAAAATACCTAGGGAAAGAGTATACAAAATAGAAAGAGTAGAAAATAGAAAGTGTCCAGGCAGGAACCTTAAGTCTTATCAGCATTAAGAAGTTGAGTAGAAGAGGAGCCAACGAAGGAGATGAGAAAGAACACCACTGGCGTTGGAGCAAACCCAGGAATATATGATGCCACAGAAGCTAAGAGAAGAAAGCTTTAAGAAGAGAAGAGTACTCAGTGGTGCCAAAAAGATCCTGAGAATTAGATAAGGACACACAAGTGTCTATTGGACGTGGCAGTATGGAGGTCATTGGTGAGACCATTGACATGATTAGTTTCCTTCCATTGTTAAGGTAATGTCAGATGAGAGTGACTGAAGAGCAGAATAGAGATGAGGATGAGACAAACTGTAGATGATTTGCTTGAAAATACTTTATGTGAAGGGAAACAAATAAATGGTACAATAGGTAGAGAGAGATGTGGAACCTATAAAAGTTTAATTTTCAGGGTAGCTTATATATAGCTATATGCTTTAGGAATAACCCAGTAGTGAAGGAGAAACTGACAATGTAGAAAATGAAAAGGGAAGAAAATTCTTGAGAACACAGTAGGGGATGGGAGCATAGTGGAGGGATTTTGCCTTTGATAAGAGTGGGAAAGAGCTTCCACAGGACTGTGAGGGCGGAGACGAGGACTTCATAACTACTATATGCCCAATAGCCCTTGGCATGTATTAGAAACTCAATAAATATTTGTTGAGTGAATCAAGTGTTTACTTGATTCAGTCCAAGCCGGGGAAACAAAACAAGCAGTACAGGCAAAGAGAGAGCCTGAAAGAGCGAAGTGTAGTCAAGAGCAAAGAGAAGGATATGACTCATCCATACTCCTTCATGAGCTATTGCTTATTTTATAATGTGTTTAGACAATTTAGTTAAAAAATTTTTTTAATTACACTGGACTTTTTTAAAATTACAGATGTGGCCAGTATGGCATTTCATTGATTTCCTTTTCATGGTTTACTTACGTCTACTGTGATGCCCTAAAGATGTAAATTCTCAATGGAAGAGATATATTTTCTACCTTGGCAATTCATTTTCAGACACAGGGCAGGGATCTAATACATTTTTTGAGAAGCATGTAATTTTCCTTAGCTTCTGTGATTATCTTTAGCACTGATAAAATTACTGATTATGTTAAAGCTAACACATGTTTACAAATGACATATCTATTTTGTCTTAAACATGCTAATTGGCACTTGTTAACATTTAATTCACAGTCATAGAGTCAGTGTTTGTTTACAAGGCTAGGGAAACTATAATGTTTAAAAAAAAAAGTGTGTACTCTCGTGAGGGACACACAAACTCATTTTACTCACTTTTATTGTGCCTATGTCAGGGTAGTCAAATGAAATTGAAGACAGATCATCTGTTATTAAAAATCTGCTAAATACATTTTGAACATACGGGACCCAATTAAATGTTTTTGACAATTTGTTATTTAGCAAGTGCCTTCCTCAAACTACATGACAGTGAGCAGTGCTCCAAAATCAAGAACTGTAAAGTATGCACATCAAATAGGATGCATTTGCTAACCAAACATAGTTCAGATTTTTGTTTACTTTTTGTATCAAGAATGATTCTACCAATGACAACAAATCTTCAGACTTTGTCACTACCTTTAGGGTAAATGGGATAATAAATTTTGAGGTACTCATATATTTCTCTGGTTTGTAATACAAGTCTATTTGAGAAATGATATTTATACACTAATGGACTGTATGAATAATACATGATGCAGCTATATTATGGTAACAAAACTTGAAAATAATATACTCAGAAGAATTCTTATGAGTTAATAACAAACAGTAAATTTATTCTCACACATTAAATTGATGAAGATTTAGCTTATTTTAGGGTTACCATGAAATTTTCATTTGTGGCTTTCTGGAAAATCATCAAAGATTGATCACATTTCTTCTGTTTAGAAGCTATTCCAACATTCTATTTACTTGAATTTGCTTGAGTCTTTAAAGAATACTTTATTATAGTTATCATATTTAAAATGTCACCTTAGGAAATAGGAGATGTAATTTAATATAAGTTGGGTGTGTAACAAATGAGCCCCCGAGAAAGGATCGTTTGAATTGAAACCTGAATTTTGAGAAGTAGTAAGCCCGGTGAAAAATGACCAGGAGAATATGTTAAAGTATGCAGCATCCTAAAAGGTTTTTTAAAAAAAAAAAAAAAAACTAAACATATTGCCCTAGCCATACCAGCATGGCAGTAAGACTTGCAATATAACAGAGATTATATAATCTCCCTACCCTCTCCCTTAGCACACCCCTACATATCAACTACTACCAGATCTCTAGCTCTTCTCAATGTCCCAGCCTGAATCTCTAAAAGGCATCCACTTTCTCTTATAGGAATGGTTCTTTTAGTTTTGTATAACATATTCAGAAGTGAAGTTTTCTGCCCTTACTCTCTGAGTCACCTGCTATGGGGTCTCCTGTGCATAGGAAATTGCCATAGCTGTTGGCAGTGGTAGTATCTGCCTGTGGCTATGTCAAGGTTTCCTGGACTGATCCTGATGTCATTGTTATCTGTGCCAAGGACACTCTTCTCTGATTGCTGCTCGGGTTCAAGGTCCTGTGTCTAAGTATTGAGGACCCATGTGTATTGATTAGCTGTCAAAGCCCCTCTGGGCTGTAGCTCTGCACTAAATACCAACAAAGGAAAGGGAGTCTTCTCCAGCGTCTCTTCTTCCATCTGTGTGTGTTCCTTAGCTATATATTTGCCCAAAATGTTGTAGAGTTTTCGTTAGGTTTTGCTTTATTTCAGGCTTTATTTCCCCAGAGTTCTGACACAAATTTGACCTACATTCTTCTTCTTCCCTCCCCTCCATTTCACTCCAGTATATTGTCCTTAAATTACTCTTTTGAGATCTAGCTCTCACGGCACATAGGCCAAATTCCTTTCCAAGAAGTTCTTCAGTCATTCAGGTAAATAGACACACAATTATTTCTAGCTCATATATCTTCTGGTTATACCAGATTTTCCTGAATCCCCAGGTGGACACACCATTATTTCTAGCAGTGGTCATTCTCATATTGGGTCTGTATTTTTGGCAATTGAGTTAGGCAACAAACATCTTTTTAAAAATATTTTTATAACATGATTACATGTACAGTTTTAAAATTTCACATATGATTCCAGAATTTTCATCTATTGTTTTTGGGGGGATTCTAGAGCCAAAGTGTCTGGCTTAACTAGCTACCATCTTCTTCCTCATTTCTTTAAACATCGTTAAATAGTTCATTAGTAAAGAAATGTGGTTAGCTTGTGGTATGTGAGAGAACTTCAAAAAGTTCATAGAAAATGGAATTAAAAGATAAAAATAAGAAATATAAACTTTATTTCTCAACATAAGCTGCATGTTAAGTTCAAGACAGTTTTGCAGATAATTATACCAGCCATTTAGTCCATCCCTAAAGAACTGAGGGTCCTAGGAATTTAACTATGTCAGTACTGTATTTTTTACATTATTAACTGAAGAAACATTGGTGCCCTTTAAATATATTTTAAGATTAGGAAACCAAAAGAAGTGATAAGAAGCCAAATCAGAGCTGTAAGGTGCATGCCTAATGATTTCCCATCAAACCTCTCACAAAATTGCCCTTGTTTGATGAGAACAATGAGCAGGAACATGATTGTGGTGAAGAAGGACTCTCTGGTGAAGTTTTCCCAGGTGTTTTTTCTACTAAAGCTTTGGTTAACTTTCTCACAACACTCTCATAATAGGTAGATGTCATTGTTCTCTGGCCCCTGGAAAGTAAGCAAACAAAATGCCTCAAGCATCCCAAAAGACTGTTGCCACAACCTTCACTCTTGACTGATCTATTTTTGCTTTGACTGGATCACTTCTCCCTCTTGGTAGCCATTGCTTTGATTATGCTTTGTCTCCAGGACTGTACTGGTAAGTCCATGTTTAATCTCCTGTTATAATTGTTCAAATAAATGCTTCAGGATTTTTTTTTCCCATTTATTTTATTGCATTTTAGGTTTTGGGGTACATGTGAAGAACAGGACTTTTATCTTATTTAGAATTTCCACGAAAACTGCTCTGATCTAGGCATGATTTTGACACCCCAGCATATGGAAACTTTGCTCAACTTCAGTATTTCAGTCAGAATTGTGTAATCTGAACCAATTGAGATGTCTATAGTATTGGCGATAGTTTCTGCTGTTAATCATTGTCCTTCTTCAATTAGGGCACAAACAAGATAAAAATTTTACTTGCAAATTGACATGACGATCTGCACTGCGGGTTTCACCTTCAACATTGTCTCATCCCTTCTTAAAACCAGTTACCTATTGGTAAACTGCTGATTCCTTTGGTACATTGTCCTAACAAACTTTTAGTAGATCATTAATGATTTCACTATTCTTCTATCCAAACTTCACCATAAATTTGGTTTTTGTCTTTCCTTAAATGGAAAGAAGAATTCTACTAAAATTCTTCAATTTTGGCAGAATTAATGTTTCTCTGACAGGGGCTCTTTTCAAACTGATACCTCATTCTTCTTAGTGCCTCAAATTAGATCCTGTTCAGACATGTTATAACAAGTTCATTTGAGTTTATTTTGATGCAAAAACACATTTTGAAATTTATGCCTCTTTTTTCCATGCATTTTCCATGAGGATTTTGAAGATCCCTCATATAACAGAAGTCAGTATGTATACAAAATTTAGTGTTTTTCTTAATACCTATCCCCTATATGAAAATTTTAAAATTATTTGAAACTTAAAGGTTTTAAACTATCTTTAAAATAATTACCTCTTTTTACCCATTTTTTAAATAAGCTAATTTTAAGATATAATTTTGAAATTTATATCACTTATGAGATGCCACTATTAGTAAATTATGACATAGATGTGAGATATGACAGAAAACTTCACCAAGAGACAAACATACTAAGCAGAATGAGCCGAATCTTTACTTGTATCCTGAAGAATAGCCACCTGACACAGTTGAAAAATTAAACATGGGATAAGAAGTCCTAATCCTGCCACTTATTAGTTATCATTTAACCATTTTGAATTTTAGTTTCCTCATCTGTGAAAATCTCTGCTCAATTTAATAACAAAATTTTTGAATAGTAACATTTATTGAGTACATATTAGGTTCCAGGCAACACTCTACACATCTTAGAAGCGTTCTCAATCAATCCCCTTAACAACCTCTGACGTAGTAGACCATTATCTTATCTTTCAGATGAAGAAACTGACCTTGTGAGAGGTTAAGTAACTAGTCCAGGTTTATCCAGCTATGAAGTGGAAGAGCTATGTTTCAGACCCAAACAGTCTGACTTTGAATCATAGCACTTAACTGGTGTGCTATACCTAATGGGAGATGATGTCCAAATGTAGGGGAATGGTATTAACTCTGAAATCACTGTGGTCATTTTCCTCTGAGATATGTGGTTGAAGCAAGTCATTTCTCTAAAATAGCCACTGCATTCTCTGCAACTGTCAGCTGCAATCATTTTCCAGATACACATGGTAAGTTTGTATTTTAAAAATATTTGAAATTAGCTCAACAAAATAATATTCAAATTTCACCACCCACAAGTATTTGCATTTTTTGTATCTTGCAAAACGATTGCATCTTATAGACTTTAACATATTTATGTAGTTGTAATTATTATATACACATATTTGCATTATATTTATTTCACATAATATTATAGACCTCCTTTATTCATTCATCCAAAAGATACTTACTGAGCTTCTGCCATAAGCCAAGCATTGTCTGGGCTCTGTGGATCATCAGTAAGCAAGACAGCCAAAATCCTTGCTCTTTTGAAACATGTCTTCTAATAGGGACAGAATATAACACATCAGTGATGACAAGTGCTAAGGAAAAAAATAATAAAGCAAGGTATGGAGACAGAGAGTGACAGGAAAGGTGGTATTCTAAAAGAGTCTGATTAGGGGAGTCATCTCTGGAAAGGTAATGTTTCAGTAGTGACCTGCATGAATGGAGGGAGGGAGCCCTGCAGATATCTCAGGGAGAGGATTTCCAACAGTAACACAGTTTTTAAAAAGGCTCTGAGGCTGGAGGGAGCTTGGTGTGTTTGAAAAGCAGCAAGGAGACTAGAATAAATGAAGTGGCAGAGGAGGAGGTGTGGTAGAAGATGGGGGGAGTGCTATTAGAGACCAAATAGGACCACGTCAGATTCTAATTTTACTCTGAATGAGTTAGAAGCCTTCAGAGAGTTTTTTAAAAAGTACTGACATGATCTAATTTATGGTTTAGAAAACGACTCCAGCTTTTTACAGAAAATTAAAAGGCAGAGTAGAAGCAAGGATATCAATTCGGAGTCTGTGACTTTGGCCCATGATAGACGTGGAAGTGGTAGAAGTGGTCTTGTTCTGAATATTGTTCATAGGTAATGCTAACTGGCTTTACCAATTCTGGAGCCTGAAAGAAAGATGGGAGACCAGAATGATGGCTGGGTTTTGTTTTGTTTTGTCTTGTTTTTTGAGATGGACTCTCTCTGTGTTGCTCAGGCTGGTGTGATCCCGACTCACTACAACCTCTGCCACCTGGGATGGCTGGTTTTTTAGCCTGAACACATGGAAGATTGAAGTTGCTAGTTATGGAGAGGAAGACAATAGACAGAGGAACAGATGTAGGGTAGAGGTGACTGAAGTAGGAATGAGGAGTTCAGTGTGGACAAGATACAGTTCGTTCTCTAAGGGAGTGTGTCAAGGATGCAATTGGATGCATGAGTCTTGAGTTCTAAAGGAGAGATCCTGCTTAATGTGAGACTATAGTTTAGAGGAAAAGAAGAGACTAAGAATTGAGCACTTGGCTGTCCATTGTGTAGAGGTAAGGAAGATGAGGACAAGTAAGAAAAGGAAACTTGAAAAGGAATAACCAATGAGAAGCAAAACTAAGAAAGTGTGGCATCCTGGAAGCCTAGGCAGGGAAGGGCATCAGAGTAGAAGAAGGAATCCTTTGTGTTAAGGAGGAAGGTCAGCAGGAGGAAGACTAAGGATTGAACATGGGATGTGGCAATCCTGGTTTAGTTTAACAGAAGCTGATACAGGGAGAATGGGAGGTGGAAAGAGGAATTAGAAACAATAAATACGGGCAACTCTTTTGAGACCTTTTGTTTAAAAGGAGATTAACAAAAAGGAATGGTAGCTGGGTAACAGGATATTTGGGTTTGTTTGACTTTTGTTCTAACATGAGAAATATCATAACACACTTGAATGTAGATTAGAAAGATCTAGTAGAAAGGGTGAACTAATGATGCAGGGATGAGAGGGAGAATTAGACAACAATTATCTCATGTTGATGTAACATTATCTTTTTACTGTTGATGTTCATTTAATTGCTTCTGATTTTTTACTACAATGTTGCAAAGAAAATATTTGTGCCTAATTATTTTTTATTATTGAGATCATTTTCTTAAGATAAATTTGCAGTTGGGAAATTACTGGGTTAAAGTTCATGAATATTTTTAAGACTCTTAACACTGCCCTATTGCTTTAAAATCAATTAAATGTTACCAGTAATGTATAAATGATAAAGTTTCATTGCAACCTTGCTAGAGTTATGCCATATAAATTATGGAATTCCATAATTCATGGAATTCCTAGTGTTTCAAGTACCCTTTTTCTATCAGACTATTAGGTTCTAAAAGACAGAGATAATGTCTTAATTTTTTGTTGCCATCTATTTTTTAGGCCAAATATTTCTCTGGTAATAATAATTACAAAAGTTATCTGAAATCCCTCTGTGTTCAATCATAATGGTAGGTATATGTTATGGTGAGAAAAAACATCATCAGTTTTGGAATCAGAGCAGCCAGTATTTGAATCCCAGGTTTATTACTTTGCCTTTGCTTAAGTCACTTTAATTTCACCATCAATATAAAAATTAATAATAATGCTTGTTTCTAAGTCATTTAGACTGCTAAAATAAGATATCTATAAAGCCCCTAGTACCAAGTAAGAAAATTTTGGTGGAAAATAGTGGAACTTCCAAAAGAAATTTATGTGTATTATGAAAATAGTTTATGAGCATTTAATATTTTTTTAAGTCAGGAAGATAAAAACATTCCTCATAAAACACACCTTGCCCACAGCCCATAAAGTTATCGTCTTACAGTTTTGATACTTCCCATGGAAAAAAAAATCCTCATGAATTTCAATTCTAGTAAACTGTTGAAACAGCAAGCACCTGGGATATCTCCTGGGCAAGCACAGGCTGCTACAGTAGTCCTGGGATCTGCAGTGTCTCTAGAAATAGCACCAGGCGGTTACCTTCAGGTGACTAAATGAGGCTTCATCTCAGCACACAAGCTTAGAAAGCTTTACGATCAGTCCAGCTTGCTATGGTGAGGAAATAGCACGAAAAAGAGTACAGATGGAAGTCGACTTCATCAAAATATCCAGTCAATTTCCAAACAGGTAAGATAATCTATCATGATAAGCAGAGGGTCCTCTGTGTAATGTTGCCAGCTTAGGCGGGTAAATATTAAGATTTATGTCTATATCTATTCATGTAAATGTAGATAAATGAGTCATCATAGACCCTCTGTGATATCTAGGGAAATATCTTTAGCCTAAAAGTCTGAAATTAAAAGACAATGCTATGCAATCCTTCAACATATCTTAACAATAAAGATCCTACCACAATCATAAGAAGTTTCTTGTCAAATCATAAAAATACGTTCACTTGAACAGAACTCAAAAGTTCTTAAAAGACATTGAATGAAGCAGTTATTTTCTGTTTTGTTTAGTGTGGTTCCCACACTGACATTAGACAAAAGATGACTATAACTAGAAAAGAATATTGAGAGAGGGTTTTACGGTGTGTTAATTCACTAAATCTAGACATTTTTATAATAATGGCAACTCAGGTACCCTGTGTTTGTGTGCAGACTTCTCTAAAAGACTAATCAGTATCTTCCGTTATAATCGCATGTGGGGAACCAGTGAGTGAAAGTCGGTGCTATGAGACGTTGTCAGCCAAATTCCCAGCTGGGGAATTCAGCTTTGTTGTTTTTCATTAGTAAACCAAGAACCGTACTCTTTAACCTTGGCTTAAATATGGCTCTTGTTAAAAATGATGCATAAATTCATTAGTTAATCTGTATAGAAAGTGCTATCCTCAGGTGAAAAACGTCACACAATGTCTGTTTCACTTAAGTTTATTTCAAAAAATATGTATTTCGTTCCCACTGTGTTCTAGGCATTGCACAAAGTTCTGTACATACAAAGATTAAAAATAAGAATTTAGTTTGCGTGTTTAAAAACAATATAATGGTTCTGGTATTGATACAAAGTTATAGATAATTTTAATTTTGTCTGTGATCCTTGATGAATAACAATGTCAAAAAACAATGCATCTGGTAGTTACATCCATCTTAATAATATAATTGGATTAACTTTCTGTCTGATTCAATATTGCAGAAAACAGTCACCAAGATTCCCACAAAATATTGAGCTACCAGACTTTCTTTTATTTTTTCACTTATGTCTCTGGTGTGAGACTTGAGCAGGTAATAATGCCAAATGATAGCTTAGCAAGAATTTCCAAGCAGGATTCGGGGCTTAGCAGCAAGATTTTAGACTAAAGGGAAAGGGACGTTTTTAGTGATTTTCTTTTAATGTTTATTGTATATATAGTTTTGAATATGAGGAGGACTAACCTGTTTAAATCTTTCATTTAAAAGAAATTAAGCTTTAAAGAAGATACGGCTTCTTGGCCTTATACACCAAAATAGCTTACCCTACAGGATTCAGAGTCTTCAAGGTATTTTTTTTTAATTGCTATTGAGAATTACTCAGTTGATAATTGGTGCTGGGTTGTGTTATATCAAATTAGCCATTTCTATATTTACCTGTCACAAAAAGGAATAAACTATAAATAGTATCCCTTGTTTTTCCAGTCAATATATGTACTTATATCTAACAATTTAATAATTAGTCAGAGATGGAGCAATCCTAATAAATACCATGACCCCGATAATGCTAAAAGAGAAAAAAGAATCTTACTGTGAAAATTGAGAAGTAATAACAGGATGAAACAGGCAGAGTCATGTTGTGCATTAAAGTTATGCTGCAGACAACATCACTTAGAATCTTTCTTTTCTAAAAATGAGGTGGTTCTCAAGGTGCTAATCACTAAAATAACACCTTGTGGAAAATTATATGCTTATTGTTGTTTTGCCATATCCTTCTTCAGATGAAAGAACCACAAAAACACTAGCTAAAACTTATTCCACACTCTGTCTTTATTCATTTTTACTTATGCAGAAAATTATTAATTCCCCCGTGACAGAAAAATTAAAACTATTCAGAATAAAAGTTGAAAGATATTAAATCATAGAGTTTTTATTTGCATCTCAAAAGCAGATGCCAATAAATCTCATTTCATTTTACTGTGTTTCTTGGAGAATTGTGTAGTTCACCAGAAGACTGAAAACACAGAATCCTGTTACAGCCATTGAAGTGAAACATAAACTACTTCATGGGGGGAACAGAAATAAAATTGTATAACACCCTTCCATGTAGCATTAGACTTCAAACTACCCTTGTGATCAGACTGATGTTTTAGAGCTTCTGTGGTCTCTGTGCCCCGTCAGAGCTCAAGGTTCTGCATGTGATCAGTTGAAAGTCCCAAAAGGATATATTCCTGTTGACTGAATATAAGCACATAAAGGTAGCCATCTCCTTTTTTCACCCACATCTGAAATAAAGCTCCAACAACCTGTAAGCATTGTTAATATCTTCATTTTTTTAAAGAAAAGAATAGCATTTATATATTCAATGGCTCAGGACAGTATCAGTTTATGACTAGAATGCAAAGGCATTGAGGGTTGAAGGATTATTATTTTGCCCTTGGACATCTACTTCTAAGCATCCCTAAATGCTACTTCGAAGCTAGCTTGGTCTCAATTCTTACTCAACACTGTAATGAGAAGGCTTCGCTGTCCTTTCAGAAAAGCTCCATGAATGGAAAAGTCCGGGCTGTGATGATGAGAGTTTTGTTATTTTGATGGGGTTGGATGTAGAAACCTGAATTAGTCTGACCTCGTTTTTCAGACATCTGCCTGAGTGTTGAGTTTTTGTCCACACAGGGTTTCTGCTTGACCCTGATTCCATCATTTTCAAGTCAAGCTTTGGCTGCTGGGTTCTGCCTTCAGCATGAGAAATACTGAAGGAAGGGGAGGGGAGTATTAAAGAGGGGAGGCTGAAAGAGAACAAAGAACAAGAATAACTGGGAAAAATCACATCCCAGTAAAAGATAGAAAACATAATCAGGGGAGGGGAAGGTGGAAAGTTCTCTTGACTAAAACATATAATAATGAGAATTGAATACTTTGTTAAAAGCAAGTAACTGGCTATTATGTTTTTTTACTGTACCCAGGATATCTATTTGTGGTTAAATCGTGATTTTTCTCCTGTCTCTAAAGAACTTTGTATTAAATCTCTGTTTTCTTCTATTTCATCCACAGACCTGCCTGTACCTTTTATAAAAATATTTTTTACAAGTATAAATGGACATGAAATCACAAAGTATAGAGACAATACTATCATAAAAAGTATATAGAATATTATATTTTATGGAAGCCTTATTTCCTCCAGTGAATTTGTACTTGGAAGAGTGAAGACCTTCACCATTTCATAATTTTTATAAACAGCTTATAAGGATAGGGGCTTACTCAAAATTGTATAGAATTTAAAGTTTTCGGAACAATGTACAAAAGTTCTTCATTTAATTTCTAAATTTTAGGTCTTTGCAAGTGAAAGCAAAGTTTTTATCATGAAAATGTTACTAGGGGATGTGAAAGGGGATACTAATTAAGAGGTAATATTAAAATAGAAGACAGAGATTAATGAAATGAAGGAAAAACTAGGTTATGAAAAGCATTTCAAATGAGTAGGATAAGAGCTTCTAAATCATTAATTTGGCTTTGTTTCAATATTAATATTTAATTGGTAGTGGTAAAAACGAAGAAAAGCAAGGTGAATGTAAATTTAATTCAAAGTCTTTAAAGGATCTTCTACACAATTTAGCATTTGAGTTGCATGATCACAGAGCCGTAGTGAAGGGGCAGAATGGAGAGTGAATGAAAGCAGAGGTTCTGAACTCAAATAACTCTTCTTAAAATGTGCCATTTTGACCTTTAATCCCATATATGTGTGTGTGTATATATATATATATATATACA
>NW_016107729.1:1826888-1863585 GCF_001604975.1 Cebus imitator | reverse complement strand
GTGTGTGTATATATATATATACACGTGTGTGTGTATATATACATATACGTATATGTGTGTATATATATGTATATGTGTATATATACATATACATATATACACACACACATATATATATACACACATACATATATATATACACACACACATACATATATATATATATATATATATTCTCTCCAGAAACAAATGATAGCATTTCAGCAAAACCAAATTGTTTTGACCATTGCTTTTTCCTGGGGCCTAGAGTTTCTGATTGACTTCTGGTGAAAGCCCCTTGACAAGTGTACTAATCTATAACTGTAAACACGGCAAATCCAATGAGGCCACTCTTAATGTTGATACCGTTACTGTTCTGGTTAATATCAAGACCTTCATTTCATCAACATAGTTGTTACTCCACTTTCCCTAGTACTGAGTATCCAAAGAAGCTAGTCACTACATTAATCATTTTCAACATCGATGTGTAGCAAAGACATATCTTTAAGCCAAGTTTACTGAACATTTTTTATCTGCCACTTCTAGCTGTTTTATAACTAATAGTGATGGTAGCGGCCAGCCATCTGGTGCAGCTGCTGCCATCAGGCTGGCCGCTCTAGGGTGGGTATGGGAAAGAGGCCGACAGACCCCCCCACCCCCAGCAGCAGCCTGCTGCCCTGGGGACTGCCCAATGGGGTGGGGTTGGGTTGCACTGCAGGCAAGAGGTAGCTCTGGCTAGCCCCTGAGCTCCGGGGCCACAGGTGGCACCGTCACTCCAGCCCAGCTACTGGCCAGGTCCAGCAAGGACCTGGAGTCCCCGCCTCAGGCTGCCAGGGGGCGTGGCCAGGTGCACTGCTCCACGGAGCCTTCAGGAGCTGGGACAAGTGGTAGCCCTGCCCCTTCCAAGTCGGCAGGTGGGAGGTCCCCAGGTACAAAGCACCGCTGCAACCTGGGTACCCCTGTGATCTCGGGAGCCAGGAGTAGGCAGTAGCCCCACCCTCCTGGGTTAGGCTGCAGATCTAGGCCTCCTGCTGCACACAGCAAGCAGGAATGCCACCCCCTCTTCCCCCAGCTGTAGCCACCCAAACCGGGGATGCAGAACCAGGCATACCTGCATTCTTGCCCTTGCAGGCTTGGAGTGCCTGTTTCTTCTACCTGACCTCTCCCCATTCCCGGCACACACTCCAATCTAGGAGCAGGGTTGGGGCTGAGCCCAGGCTCTGTCACAGCCTGAGCTGTGTTCACAGGCTTAGGGCAGTGCTGACATGTCAGCCCCCATGGCCTTGGACCCTCCAGACTTTGGATGTCAAAAAGAGGGGAAGCTGAAGGGGGACTGAGAGCAGCTGTGTCCTGACCTGCAGGTGCCTTTTGGTGCCAGCAGCCTGGGCACCATGGATGAGCATGGGAGGCAAACAGGCTCCTGGGCAGAGTAGGGCAGGTCCCCAGTAAAACCTGGGGGTGGGAGCTGGCAGTCCTGCAGACCCAAAGCCGCAGTTCGTGGTGCTTTTACCTGGGCCCGCAATGGCTGCCCGTGAACCAATCAGCACACGTGAACCAATCAGCACACACTTCCCCACCCTCTGAGGCCCATAAAGGCCCCTGGCTCAGCCAGAGCAGGCAGAGGATGGAGAAATAAAGAGGGGAGGGGACAACCAGCTGCAGGAAGGAGCTATCCTCTCTGCTGAACGTAGGAGAGGACAGAATGACCAGCTACAGAGAGGAGCTATCAACTGTGGGCCTCCTCTGAGCTGTTCTAACACTTAATAAAGCTCATCTTTGAGTTGTTCATCCTTTACTTGCCTGCATACCTCATTCTTCCTCAATGCAGGACAAGAACTCGAGCAAAGGTGCCACCAGACACAGAAGTTTCTGGCCAGAAAATCGACACCCTAAAGATCCTGTATCAACAGCTAATGTAGGGTCCACATTAAAGACTATGAAAGGGATGTAGTTATTCCCATGTGTCAGGTGAAGAAACTGAACCTCATTTTTTTTCAGCTGAGAAGAAATTTGACCAAGAAATTTCTTTAAGAAATTTGACCAAGGCCACTCAACCCAAATTTGGACCCAAGTCAGCCTTACTAACCCCTATTTTAACTATCATTTGATAATGTGGCAGTTTTTTATTGGTATTTGCTCACCCACCTGCAACATCTGAACATACAAACACGTTTATTTTGTTAAGCTGTGTTCAGGCTCCCTAGCAATTTAGAAAACATGCAAGCACTTTTAAATGTGTGAGCACAAAATTCAAGAAGCTCCTGTATATTGTCCTTGTCTATAAGGTCTTACCCTTTTAAAATTTAAAAGATATTTAAATTTAAAGAAATTTAGGTATCTTTTCTCACTATCAATACTCATTTAGCTCTTTTGTGAAATGTTTTAATTAGCTGATCAACTGATCATAACAACAACTGAACAAGGATATCAGAAACTGATTACGTTGATATTGCAACTGTTTATGAAATGTCTCAATGTATTCCTCTTACCAATACTGTTAGTTATTTCTTGTGTTAAAGGGGGTAGCTCATCAGTAATGTAGGGAGATTAAGAAGGAAGATTAAGTCATCTGAAGTACTATCACTGTAGTATAAATGTCATAGTTCTTTAAACTATGGGGAAACAGTATATTCTCTCTGTTTACCATCCTATCTGTACCCTTTTGTTCTGAGCAAATTGGTCGTGGTGTTCTGCCTATTTCTTCATTATACCTCGATCCTTCACTGCGTAAAAGGGTCAATATCTACTAACAACATACTAACTTTAGTTTACTAATATTGAATTGTACCAACCCATACAAACTCACTCGGTAACCTTTTGGGAGAGCTGCAGCTGTACAGAATGCACGTATATTGCTGCACACGGAACTTGCACTTGCACTTCTTTGTTATTTTCCACACATCGTTAGTCCAACTGTTAGTTACTACTTATTGCCACTGTTACTTTATCCTATTACTGTTTTATTTAAATGCTGAAATAATAGCATTTATGTAACAACATTAAATAACAGAATAACACATAATTTCAAACAAATACCCGTTTTTTACATTTGCATGTTAAAGTAATAACAGTGGACAGTTATATGATATACACTATATTTTATTATAATATTTTAGGCCTGATAATGCTACATTCTGGCCTGGCTCTCTAAAATTTGTTCACCGTATTTGACCTTCACTCTAAGAAGTATCATCTTTATTATTATTATTATTATTATTATTATACTTTAAGTTCTGGGGTATATGTGCAGAAAGTGCAGGTTTGTTACATAGATATACACACACCACGGTGGTTTGCTGCATCCATCACCCCGTCATCTACATTAGGTATTTCTCCTAATGCCCTCCCTTCCCAATCCCCTGACCCCCCGACAGGCCCCAGTGTGTGATGTTTCCCTCCCTGTGTCCATATGTTCTCATTGTTCAACACCCACTTATGAGTGAGAACATGCGGTGTTTGCTTTTCTGTTCCTGTGTTAGTTTCCTGAGAATGATGGTTTACAGCTTTATCCATGTCCCTGCAAAGGACATGAACTCATTCTTTTTTATGGCTGTATAGTATTCCATGGTGTATATGTGCCACATTTTCTTTTCCAGTCTATCATTGATGGGCATTTGGATTGGTTCCATGTCTTTACTATTATGAACAGTGCTGCAGTGAACATACGTGTGCATGTGTCTTTATAGTAGAATGATGTATAATCCTTTGAGTATATACCAGTAATGAGATTGCTGGATCAAATGGTATTGCTATCTCTAGATCCTTGAGTAATTGCCACACTGTCTTCCACAATGGTTGAACTAATTTGCACTCCCACCAACAGTGTAAAAGCGTTCTTATTTCTCCCATCCTTCCAGCATCTGTTGTGTCCTGATTTTTTAATGATTGCCATTCTAACTGGCATGAGATGTTATCTCAATGTGGTTTTGATTTGCATTTCTCTAATAACCAGTGATGATGAGCTTTTTTTCATGTGTTTGTTGATGCTTCTTTTGAGAAGCATCTGTTCATATCCTGCACCCACTTTTTGACAGGGTTGCTTGTTTTTTTTCTGGTAAATTTAAGTCCTTTATAGCTTCTGGACATTAGCCCTTTGTCAGATGGGTAGATTACAAAAATTCTTCCCGTTCTTTTGGTTGCTGGTTCACTGTATTAATAGTTTCTTTTGCTGTGCAGGAGCTCTTTAGTTTAATTAGATCCCGTTTGTCAGTTTTGGCTTTTGTTGCCCTTGCTTTTGGTGTTTTAGTCATGAAGTCCTTGCCCATGCCTATGTCCTGAATTGTGTTGCCTACGTTTTCCTCTAGGGTTTTTATGGTGTTATGTCTTATGTTTAAATCTTTAATCCATCTGGACTTAATTTTTGTATAAGGTGTAAGGAAGTGGTCCAGTTTTCAGCTTTCTGCATATGTCTAGCCAGTTTTCCCAACACTATTTATTAAATAGGGAATTCTTTCTCCATTGCTTGTTTTTGTCAGGTTTGTCAAAGATCAGATGATTGTAGACATGCAGTGTTATTTCTGAGGCCTCTGTTCTGTTCCATTGGTCTGTATCTTTGTTTTGGTATGAGTACCATGATGTTTTGGTTACTGTAGTCTTGTAGTATAGATTGAACTCAGGTAGCATGATGCCTCTAGCTTTGTTCTTTTTGCTTAGGATTGTCTTTGCTATATGGGCTCTTTTCTGGTTCTATATGAAATTTAAGGTGGTTTGTTTCCAATTCTGTGAAGAAAGTCAATGGTAGCTTGATGGGGATAGCTTTTGAATGTCTAAATTACTTTGGGTAGTATGGCCATTTTCATGATATTGATTCTTCCTAACCACGAGCATGGAATGTTTTTCCATCTGTTTGTGTCCTCTCTTATTTCCTTGAGCTTGCACTTTTCAAGTGAGTTTCAGTGAGGATCACATGAGCTCCCAATGCACCTTGAACCACATTTTGAGAATCAGGACTTGAAGGCTTCTAATTACCTACTCATTAACCATCAAACAGCCTATTTCTGTTCACATTTTTCTTAACCTCCAGCAGTATCTTCCTCTGTTGAGAAACCTCTTTTGGAAACTCTCTACTCATGATTTCACAACATTATTTGCCATGATGTTTCTCTGACCCTTCTACAGGCACAGATATCTGTGCTGAAATCAAGGCCAACTATCAAGAAAAGTTGTAAAGTTGAGGATCCCATTGTTTTTGTCTGACTTTTTGGTGCTACGTGTTGGTGTTTTAGTGAACCAAGACATAACAGTTCTTTCCTGCTTGAGAAAGATGGAGGAAGCAGGGCTAAGGGGATCAAAATGTCAATTCTATTGCTGATAGAGCTGCTGACTTTGTGACTTCAAAGCATGAAAGTGATATTCTTTAATGACTGCATCTCCTTCTTAAGCAGATTTTCTCACAAGTCACAATCAGCAATGGTAAACTGCAGCACTCCCATGCAGGGACAATGCCTTTTGGGCTTACTTTACCACTTGCAAAGAAAAGACGAGATTATACAATCTTTACAGGCAGGCAGACCCCTAAAGGAAAGCACAGAGCTACAGATGTCCCACTATATTATTCCAAATGCACCAGCTATACAAGTCAATTTCTGTATCCTGGGGAGACTGACAAGAGGAAGAATCCAGGAGTATTATTATACTAAAACTGCTACCACACAGAATAAAACAGCAGGACTGGGGAATAAAGTGTTTCCTCCAAAAATCATAGAAAGGGGAAAGCCATAGAAATGTGGCAGTTATAGAATCACATGAAAATGGATAAATATTTGTATGATATATGTTGGTATATGTAATATATTCATACATGCATATGTACATTATATGATATAACCTGTGTATCAGAAAAAAACTAACACTAAAAATACCACAACCTTATCTCAGGGTAATGGGATACATGATTATGAATAATACTTATTTCTTTTTTCTAATTCACTGTATTTTCTTTCTTTTTTTAAAATGGATTTCCTCTTATGCCCAGGCTGGAGTGAAGTGGCATGATCTTGGCTCACTGCAATCTCTGCCCGCTTGGTTCAAGTGATTCTCCTGCCTCAGCCTCCCGAGTAGCTGGGATTACAGGCACCTGCCACCACGCTCAGCTACTTTTTGTATTTTTAGTAGAGACAGGATTTCTCCATGTTGGCCAGGCTGGTCTCAAACTTGACCTCCAGTAATCCACCTGCCTCAGCCTCCCAAAGTACTGGGATTACAGGTGTGAGCCACCACACCTTGCCTAATTCATTATATTTTCTAAATCTTCTATCATGTGCATTAACTTACATAATTAGAAAAGTAAATTTTAAAACACTCAAATTAGCAAGAAGTGAGCATTAACACTGGGTAAATTTGAATTTGATTTACAACCAATATAGTATAAAATATATATTGATATTGTCTATTAGAAGTGAGTTTCAAAAAGTTGATGCAACTTTTGATTTTGTTCACTCTTAAATGTTGTAGTGGACAAAGTCTCAGAGACATGTTAATTCTAAATCAAATACAAAATTATGTTAAATCAAATCTGTATGTTTTTAATTATTAGGTATTACAGGTGAACTAAACTGAACTTACCTTCAAGTCCAAGGCCTGGGTTTGTTACCCTTTCCAAGCCTATCATATAACTCAGATTCTTTCACTTGGTAACTACCCAGTGTTGGTTATCATGATTCATGTGTTCCTTCATTTCACAAGGATTTATTAAATACTCACTTTGTGCCAGGCACTGTTTCAGGTCTTGAGGTGACAGCAGAGAACCAGACTGACAAGGCCCCACGCCAGTGGATCCCACATTTTCATAAAGTAAAATTATACAATAAACAAATAAACAATAAACTGTCAGATAATGATAAATGCTATGCGGAAAAGAAAACAGGGTGATGTGATAGAGTGTGGTCAAGCTAGGGTAGTCTCTGTGAGGAAGTGACATTTAGACAGAGCTGAATGGCCAGAAGGAGCCACCATGAAATAATGGCTAACACCTCCCCAGGCAGCAGGCAGGTGCATGCCAAGGCCATAAGGTAAAAATGAGCATAGCTGGCTTGAGGAACTGGGAAAAGGACAGAGTGGCTTGAAAAAGGTCTCTGAGATGAAGCTCAGAGCTAATAGGAGCCAGATAATGTAGGGCCTTTTGAGCCCACATGATGGAATTTAGCTCTACACAGGTTAGAAAGTTATTGGAGCATTTTAAGAGAGAAACAGAAGAGGAACTCCTGAAAAAAAATAGATTTAAAAATGAATGCAGGGTCGGGTACGGTGGCTCATGCCTGTCATCCCAGCACTTTGGGAGGACAAGGTGGGCGCATCACCTGAGGTCAGGAGTTTGAAACCAACCTGGCCAACATGGTGAAACCCTGCCTCTACTAAAAATACAAAAAAAATTATCAGGGTGTGGTGGCACATGCTTGTGATCTCAGCTACGCGGGAGGCCAAGGCAGGAGAATCACTTGAACCCAGGAGGTGGAGGTTGCAGTGAGCCAAGATCACAGCACTGTACTCCAGCCTGGCCAGGAAGAGTGAAAAGTCTGTCTTTAAAAAAAAAAAAAGAAAGAAAAATGAATGCAAAATACCAAGAAACTATAAACACAAGTTTTGTGTCATCTCCTGTCTCATACAATCAGGAGAGTCCATATATTGTCTACAACAATCACAAAGAATAAATTGGCAGAATTCAGAAGATAAATGAAGGTAATAAAAAACCATGAGAGAAATTGAAATCACATTTAAAACAAAAGAAGTAGAAAAGATTCTGCTGAAAAAATATAAGGACATAGAGTGCAGAACTGAGAGTATTTTAGGTGAATAAAGACATACAAATTAGGGAAAATAAGCACATAAAATAATGTGGTGAGATAGACAAAGAGTATGTAATTGCATAATTGATGTCTTTGAAGATGAGACCAAAATGTTTAGACGAAAAATCATTCAAATGTATAGTAGGGGAAAATATTACTGAAATATGCTCTGGAATCTGTAGACTATAAGGGCATACCACATTACAGGCACTATCATCCTAAAGAAATATCCTGGTGAAGTTTTGTAACTTTAAAGATAAACGCTCTTATGAGATGAGGAGCAGAAAAGGCAAGTGATCTACAAGACAGACTTGCCTCAGGCCAGGGTATTTTTTACAGCAACTCTCAGTGCCAGAAGGCATTGGAAAATAGCAGCAGAGTTCAAAGAGGGAGGAAAAAAAAAAAAAAAAAGATTGAGTCAGTGGTTTAATATCCAGCCAAGCTGTTATTTATTGTTAAAAGCACCATGAATACATTCACAAACATATAACGCCTCAGGAAACGGAGCACTCATGAGCCTCACTTGAAAGAAGCGATTTGATATGAAACCCAGCTGAACAACAGATACATCAAAATATAGAATTCAAGAATGGTGACAACCTTCTAAAAATAGAAGACTGGTCATGAGCATTGAATCCATTTGAATATATTACTATCACTGTAGAACTGTAGAAATTGTGGTTTCAGCATATATGCATCAGTACAAACCCATATCTTAGCGGTTTAACACAGTAAAATTTGTTTTTAACTCATATCACTATTTAATGAGGGTTTTTGAGTGGGACCCTCTGTTCCATGCAGCGATCTGGGGACTCTGATGTCTTCCTTTGTGTAGCTCCACCATTTTAAGTACAGTTTTAGGGTGACCCTGGACCCATCCAGCTTGTAGACAGACGGAAGAGAGAAAAAGGGTAGAGAAGCCATCCTCATTGTTAACTGCCTGAGACTGAAAGTATCACTTCACTCTCACTTATATTGATCATGGAGAATTCTGAGTAGTCTCTAATACACAGAATATAATGTCAATGTCATTAGATATAACAATAGAGAAATAATATAATTATAAAAACTGGGAGGTTATAAGAGATGTATATTTTCTCATTTTTCATGGCAGAAGTTAATAAATACTTTCTAAATTTTATAAATCAAGAAATAATGGCTTAAATATATTGTCATGCTTTATTTTATGTTATAAATATAGACTTGGGAAGAATAAATGTAGAACAACAACTAAAAAACAGACAATATAGCAAAAGACAGAAAACTAAGGAAGTATAAAAACAAAAAGTAATAAAACATCTAGATCTGTTGAAATAACAGAATTGAATGGAATAAACTGATCTGTTAAATATAAGAAATTATTAGATCAGAATCAAAACATATTTGATATCTATTATAAATATAGAAATATATCTCAGATATATTAATAAATGAAAAACAAGTTGGGGAACAAAATGTATAGTTTAATCCTATTTGTTTTTAATAGTAATATATATTATATATGATATATGCATGTTGTTTTATACTATATACACATAGAAAATATTTGGAAGTATGTATAAGAAATGGTTAGCAGGGTTCTTTATAGGGATTGGGATGAAGGACAAGGACAAGCATATTTGTACTTTTTACCATATATCTATCTGTACCTTAAATTTTGTTGTAATAAGCATGACATTTTTACCATAAAAATGTAAACAAAAAAATCCTAAAGTCCAACACAGTTCTATTGGAGAAGTGAAAAAAACAAGCAAAGGATAGGGGGAGGTTAGGGTAGACTGGCAGAATGGTCTTTGCTAACCATGAATCTTGAATCCAGGTAGGGGAGTTAAAGATTCCAGGTAGCAAAAGGGTTGAGTCTCCAAGGTTAAGGAAGAGCCCCTAGCACTGATCCTCATGCACTGACAATGTGGAAAGGACATGGCATGTTTAATAAACCTTGGGTATGCCTGGAGTATGATGTGTGTGGTGGAAAGGTGTAACAGGTTAAGACTGGAAAGACAGGGCAAATTTGGTGAATGGAGGAGTTAAGATCATTCATTAGAAAATGAGATTTACTCACAGTATTCTGAACAGAATAGTAACTTGATTGGGTTAGCATTTTACACAAGTAACTAGGATATCCATACGGGGAATTAGTTAGAGACCACAGAAAACTGGCAGCCCATTCTAGTCAAATAGTCCAGTTAGTCATGATGATGATCTGAGCCAAAATGATGGAACTATAGATAAAGAGAATATGGGCTCAACATTCAAGAAATATTTAACAGGTAGAATAGACAGAACTTGACTATTCATTGGATATCATGTTAGTGGCAGAGTAAAGACTACAGAAGGGTCGAGATGATACCCAAATATGATAGTTCATTTCATTATGTAAATGTAGAAAGAGAGGCAAATTTGGTTGTGGATAGGAAGAGGGAGAAAGGTAAGCTCAGTTTGAGTAATGATGAGTTTGAAGTGTGAGTGGAACATTCAGGAAGAGAGAAGCAGGTGTAAGACCCCGAGAGGTGGAAATGTATAATATAGAAATAAAAATAATTAGTCTGTAACTAGTAGCAGAGGATAAGTGCAGAATTGTGAGACGGGAAGGGGTGAAAGTATAAAATGTCTCTGACAGGTCAGGGTCCTCTGCTCAGCTCAAAGTCATACACTGAGAACCTTTTGCTTTTATTGCTGGAAATTTCTTGCCATTCCAACTCCTTTGCCAAGAATGGAGTTCAAGATTTCAGGTAGCAAAAAAGGGCACATTAGAGTTACAAAGGGGTGGGTGGATTTCTTCTGATAAGCTTTGGTCCTCAAGGAAGCTGGGTCCTTTGTGGCCACTGGGAATTGAGACAGCACTTCTCTAAGAACACTTGAGATATCTCTTAGGAAGAGAGATGGACATTTGGCCTTTGTCCCTTCACTGAACCACTGGGTATGGTCCTAAATCTTACTTTGTATGACCAAATGAAAGGCCAGGCTGCCTAATAACTTTAGGAGGGGACCAACTGCCTCCCTTCCAGGGAAAAATAATTCAACCTTCTTTTAAAAATGAATAGCTAAAAGCCAATCGCTTACTTATAATTCAAACGTCATGCTGGTACCTAAATCCAAGTGTTACATTTCATGAATCCTATCACCCCGATTTGTACCTAAGGCCCATAGGCTTTAACTCCTTTGGTGGACAGTCTAGGGACCAGAGAAAGTAAGTCTTGTCACAAAGTAGTATTTCCTTTGTGAGGGGGAACAGTAGTAGGGTACTGACAAAGGAATCTAACAAGACAGAGGCCCGATATATTCAAATATAGGTAGAATTGGAAGTCTTTGAATTTTGCATATATTTTTTTCTGCATGTGTATATCTTTGTAACAACAATAAAATTACTCAATTGTTCTTACATAGTAACTATTTGAAATTATTTACTACTGTAAAGTAGCTTACCATTTGCATTTGGAAAGAACATTTTAATTTTTTTGAAATTAAAATCTTAAATCATTTGTACATTTAATGCTAGAAATGACCAAATGGATTTAGAATCCAAACAAAAATATATCTCACAATATTGTATGGCAACCTGAAAACTGTTGCCTTGTTACTGCTGTGAAAATGTCTATTCTGTCTTAGTTGTCACGATTTCACATAATGGGATGAGGAGGGGCTGTGCATTCTAGCATCTACCCAGAGAGAAGGAGGTAGCATATATCTTCTAACTATAGAAAGTCATCTATTTTTTATTTTGTCTGAAATAAAATTCTCATTTTTGTCTAGAATCCTTTCTTTTTCTCAAATTGCACTCATATGTAGTGCCTGGCACATATGAGGCCCTCAAATATATACGTACCTGTTTATACTATATTTTAGCATCACTATTTTTATGGGGAATAGTCAGAAATCTGTACATGCTCTGCAAAAATCAATCCAGCTTTTCGCAGGCAAGCAGAGAACTGAGGAAAATCATTCAAATGTTTGATGCAATGAACCAGATGATTTCAATTTCAACTCATTATTTCAATTCACTTCTTCACTATAGCTGGGTAGTCTAAATTTCTGTTTCAAATGTACAGCTTTTATATTTTTGCAAAATTCTGTTTTTTTCAGTGATTTTTAAATCTTTAGTTTCTGTTTCACTTCCCATTTACCATTTCAATCTGATACTTTAATACTGTTTCTATAGTTACAAGCCTCAGGTTAATCATGGTGCTGGGAATTGAGCTCTCCAGTGTGTACACAACCCTCTTGAGTGGGCTTGTGGGTTCCCAGCATAGACAATTGGCTCCAAATCCTGCCCCTGGGAATTCAGGCACACTGTCAGCCAGCTCACCCTGCCTGACAAACACTGCTGGTGAGACAGAAGTCAGTGGTTGGTCATCACCATTGGAGAAAACTAAGGAATCCATCTTTGGTCTTGCAAGGGAAGGGTCGTAGACAGAGTCTCCAATACAGTGTCTCATCTGTAATGGCAGCTTCTGCAGTCTGGTAGAGATGAACACAGGCCACTGGATGAAAGGACGCCTCTGTTTCTC
Organism: Cebus imitator; assembly: GCF_001604975.1. NCBI lineage: Eukaryota > Metazoa > Chordata > Mammalia > Primates > Cebidae > Cebus > Cebus imitator. The sequence continues at coordinate 1,851,314 of NW_016107729.1, read as the reverse complement.
AGGACCACCAGGTAGACTGAGTTTTTCTAATCTCCCAGGTGTGCCAGGCAGATGCATATATTGTGTTTAACAATACAATGCTATTTTGCTCATCACTGTATTTCCAAATCCTACTTGTCCTTTAAGGTTGGCCTCAAGACTTACTTTCTGCATTAAATTATTCTGTTATGTATTAAATACATATTTAGGCTATTAAAAGTATAGAAAATGATTTAGCAAACACTTGTGTACCATTAGATGACTTTTATTTAATAAAAAGTATTACTCTCTGGAAGAAGGTAACGTTCTGTTGCGAGAGAAGTCATTTTACCCAGGTCTAGTAGGAATTGCTTTCTGTGACATGCTAAGAAATGAACGAGGAACAGAAAGGTCGATTTCAACTTGTGTCTGGATTCAGCTACCTCTTTTTTTGCCTCACCAAGACTTTGCCACTGCCTTTACCCATGATAAGCTCTGCCTGCCAAGCCACCTCTGGAATAGAATTATGCTTCTGATGGACCTTCCCAGCCTCCCAAACAGCTCTCCAGCCAGGAATGAACACCCAGGGAACCAGTTAAACTTCCTACTTGTATTGACTCAGAGCCTAACAGAAAACAGAAGAAGGTGTTGCAACATTATTAAGGTTCTTGGTCAAGTCTCTGTCTGCAAGTTAGCAGCTTCTTTCCTCAGAATTCTGACTTTCTCCTTGTTAAAGATGGAATTGCATTTCACCTCATCACCAGCCCAGAATTCATATATTGAAGTTCTAGCCTCCCAGTACCTATGAATGTGACCTGATTTGGAGTAAGCTTGTTGTAAGTATAATTAGTTAAGAAGAGGTCTTACTGGAATAGGATGGGCTTCTGATCCAATATAATGGATTCCCTTATAAAAAGAGAAAATTTCGACGTAGACACTCAGAGGGAAGACTATGTGAAGACACAGGGAGAAGACAGCCAAGTGATGACAGATGCAAAGATTAGAGTGATGTATCTGTAAGCCAAGGAATCCCAAGGATTGCTGGCAAACACCAGGAGCTAGAAGAAGGAAGGAAGGATTCTCCCCTACAAATTTAAGAGGGAGCGTGATCCTGCTGACACTTTGATTCAGACTTCTAGCCTCTAGTACCGTGAGACAAGAAATTTCTGTTGTTTTAAGTTTTAAAAAAATTAAATTTTTAAAATTTAAAAGTGATGCTGATTGTGTTTGATATAGCTTTCTATATACTCCAACATAATTCTTATTTCTCCTCCCTAGAAGCAAGTTGTTGCCTATTATTCGGCTCTTAGGTAGGGTTTTGCAATGATTCTGCCCTTTCCTGGATCTTAATTTTTCACGAGGAGTCCAGTTCCTGGTCCCTAACTTAACCAAATCTTAGGGCCCATGCCTCCATGCAAGCATTAAGAGACCCTAAGGTGGAAGTGCAGCCTGGAGCTTTAGCTGGACCCATTATCTTGACTGGGAACACTTACACCTCTTTTGACCTCCCAAATTCTCTCTGATTCCTGTAGCATTGAGCATTTAATCCACTTTCCAGTCACTTATTTAGCACCTACTTACAGGTAGAAAATAGAGGGTGTATTACAGTACTTCCTTGTAAGACTATAAATCCTTGAAGCAGTATTATTCTCTTTTTAAAGCAAACTGAGGACAGTTCGCCTAAAGGGTTCCTACTCTATAGGAGATTGCACATGTAAATCAGTCTTGTGATCAGAGAAGTCTGTACTCAAAAGTATGCTTAGCTTTACAGAACATGTGATATTGCAGCCATTCAACAGTTATTGATAGCCTACTATGTCAAATTTATGAATTAAGTATTATAAGAATAAAAGAAGTGCATAAAGATTTATTTTCCCTACCTTGAGAATCTCTCAAATGATTGAGGCATTTTTGAAAACGCATATAGTAAATTACTTCATTATTTCAGTATAGTAATCATGTTGAGGCTTCAACAAAAGTTACTGTTATAATATTGTCATTATCATAATTTGTATTTTAAGAATTTTTTAATATTTAAATTTTTTCCAAAGCAAACCTGAAAGTTAAGTGTTTGCCCAAACAACTGAATAAGAATTGTTTATCTTAGACCAAATCATCAGTATCACTGGTATTTTTACCAGAGTTTGAAAATGTATTCTTGCACCTCATTCTTTTGCCTTGCACTAGCAGCAAATCACTATGTATAGAAACTGCCAAGACAGGCCTTATGGAACTTACACAGCATCTTTTTCTCTGTGTCTTGTGTGAGCACAAATTGGAGATTGAATAACTGAAATACACTTGGCTACAGATTCCATTCTGTCATCTGGAACTGAACTAAAGCAAAATTATTCAAGGCAGATTTCAATGAAATTCTTTATGAATTGACCATTTGTGCTTTTTATTATAACTGGACAAATTGCCTTATTATATAATACATCATCTTTTTAAAAAAAATCAACTTTTATTTTAGATTCAGGGTGTATATGTGCAGGTTTGCCACATGGGAACCCTGTGTCAGAACACTGAAGTTGAGGGTACAGATAATCCTGTGACCCAGGAAGTGAGCAGAGCACCCAATAGGCAGTTCCTCACCCCCTTCCCTTCCTCCCTCCTCCAGCAGTCCCCAGTGTCCATGGCTCTCATGTTTAAGTCCATGGGTACTCAGTGTTCAGCTCCCACTTATAGGTAAGAACATGCACTATTTGGTTTCCTGTTTCTGCATTACTTTGCTTGGGATAATGGCCTCTGGTGGCACCCATGTTGCTGCAAAGGACATAATTTCCTTCTTTTTATCACTGCATAATGTTCCATGGTGTATATAATATATCTTTTTAACTAATACTATTTAAAACTTCACATGCAATGTTCCTATAATTTTATTTCTATCAAAAATGTAATAAAGTATTATTAGTGAAAACATCACAGAAATTGTGGTGGTCAGTCATCAGTCAAGAACTGAATGTCCTGAACCAAAGACTTATTAAAACTATAATTTGGATTTATTTTGTCTTTATTTTCCAGACATTGCAAATGGATATAAACAAGCTGAACATAACCTTGCTTCGGATCTTCCGTCAAGGAGTGGCTGCAGCTTTAGGACTCTTACCTCAACAAGTGCACATCAATCGCCTCATTGTAAGATACCTACATTTTACATTCCCAAAATTCAAGGGGTGTGTGTGTGTGTGTGTGTGTGTGTGTGTGTGTGTGTGTGTTTTAATCACTAAAGTGCTCATGCTTTAGTTGTATGGCTCATGAGCCAAATCCAGCACATCATCTGTTTTTGTAAATAAAATTTTATGAAATAAGCCATATCCATTATCTATGGATTGCCCATGGTGACTTTTATATTACAGTGGCAGAGTTCAGTAGTTGCAATAGATTGACTCATGAAGCCTAAATGTTTTATCATCTGGCTTTTTATAGTGGAAGTTTCTTAACTCTGTCATAGTTCAAGCCTAGCTCCTGTGGTAAAATGAAAGGGCCCAAAACATTTGCCTTACCAACATGGCACTAGTCCAAAAACATTCTCCATTAGAGTGAACGCCTCTGAATCAGGTGAGGCACTGTTTCCAGACGTTATTTATTAAAGCCCTTTCAAGTATATCAATAGAATGACGGACATTGAATACACAAGGCGGTTGGAGGGGGGTGGCATTTTAAACAAAGAATAAGGAAGAACTGACCCTGATGACTGCAGCCCAGGTGGAATGCAGGAATTGGTAGTCCGGGAAAACCAAGAGAAAACTTGAATGGGCATCTGAGTGGGTAAAGTAAAAAATAAAATGAAGTAAATCCAAAGGATCTATTGTATAGGACCCGGCTAGGCCTATCTGTCAGTTGCCCACATTCATTAATTCCTGTCTTTCCTCGGTGTTTGGGAACCTGGATATTATCCAACTACATGTTCCCAACTGCACTGGAAAGCAGGTGTGAGCAAAGGGCAAAAAAATGCAAATAGCTAGTCACCTCAGTTTTATGTGAAAAGGGGCTTTGGGATCACTGTACAGGTTTTAAATTGTTCTTGAACAATTTCCACTACAATGGGAGTCCAAGCAAGGACTCTGCATTCTCCCAACCTTAAATTGCTGTGCTTCTTCTGCATGGAGTACAGCTTTCTACTGCTCAGCCTGCCTTCGCTATGGAGGGAATTTGCTTTTCGTTTTGGTTTGGGTCTTATGTTTCTTTTTATTTTTTCTGTGTGTGGAGAGTGAGTTGTTTCATTTCCTCGTAAAAACTTGTAGTCTGTGAATCAACAATGTTGTAGAACTGAACAAGCTTTTAAAAAGTTTTAACTTGTACCACAGAAGAAATATACCATTCTCTTGAATAGTGAAGGTTACTTATATCCAGGGCATACCTTGCTCAAATGAGAAGATTCAGGCATTAAAGAAGTCTCAGCTGGGTGTGGTGGTTCATGCCTGTAATCCCAGAACTTTGGGATGCCAAGATGGGTGGATCACCTAAGGTCAGGAGTTCAAGACCTGCCTTGCCAACAAGGTGAAACCCCTTCTCTACTACTAAAAATACAAAAAAATAGCTGGGCATGGTTGGGGGTGCCAGTAATCCCATCTACTTGGGAGGCTTAGGCAGGAGAATTGCTTGAACCTGAGAGGTGGATGTTGCAGTCAGCAGAGATCATGCCATTGCACTCCATCCTGGTCAACAAGAGCGAAACTCTGTCTCAAAAAAAAGTCTTGGATCTAGATCTAGATTTTTATACATATATATACACATAAAAATATATATGCATAAACCTGTGCATCTGTATTTTGCTAAGATATATAGAGAGATTATTTAGATATAGATATCTTAGATATACTTTTATACATATAGGATTAATGAGCATTATAGCTGTTTGCAGGGATGAAGGAGGGATTTGCCACACTGAGGAAGGGATATGCTTATCCTCAGAGAATGTTAGTAGCATGCTTAAAAGTAGTTATTGTAATAGCTAGAGTTATAATACCTGAGATAGCAGAGTGTGGTGATTAACAAAACCATACTTCATTTCCAGTGTGGCCATATTCCATCCGTGTGAATATGGACAAGCCACTTACATTTCATTTTTAAAATAGAGATAAACATAATACCTATTGCCTGGGGGTGTTCTAAGCAATAAATGAGATAAGAGATTTAAGGTACATAGGAGCATGTCAGGCACAACACAAGTGCTCTGTCCCTACTGTCATTGTTATTAAGTCACAAACTATTTAAATTATTATAAACATGTTTCACATCAGTATTTAGTTATTGTCTGTTTTTCTCTGCAAATATGAAAATACTTTTCCTGGCTTGCTAGTAGTAAACTGATACTTCATTTTATACCCAGCTAAAATTCTGATAAAGCACATTAAAAGAGAATTTTCTAGCATGAGAGAGCTCCATGTGTCGGAAAGAAGGCTAACAATTTCATTCTGTTCGTGTATTACATAAGTTGTAAAAGATAATATTATCAATGGCCATGTCATTTTTGTCTGCTGTTTGTGTGTGCATATGTAGAATATCAGACATTTATGGTAAGAAATTCTCTGATTCCATTTTAGCTAATGAAGTAATACTAATAGGAAAAGTATTATGACATCACCACACAACATCTGGATTTCTACTAAATGACTGGTTTTAAATGTGTGACATATTTGAGGTGAAGAACAGAATCAGGAAAGGATTTCAAAGCTCATCTGGCACCATCTTCCTTAGCTAGCCAAGCCTTCACATTAACACAATCTATAAAAGTAATAGAGAGTGGTGTTGTCTAATATGCAATTTTACTATTACATTGGATTGTATTCATTTGATTTTAAAATGCTTCTTTAAACATAATTACTCAGGGAACATCTGAACAATCTACATCAGAAAATTACAATATAGAATGGTAAATTAATCAGCATACAATGAAATACAAAATTACAAATCTTTGGGGGACAACTAATTGCAAGAAATCTATTTGAAGATTTTAGACTTTGGACTGGTAATATTAAGTCTACCAGAGAATAACTAATAAATATAATCTCCACAATGCCTTTTAGGATCCTAGAATTCTGACTTCCTTTAATGTTTCTAAAGGAAAGTTAAAAATATTCTCCAAAGTTGTTTAAAATGTCTATAACACATACAAATATTCTGCTTTTATTAGGCAAAGAAGAACAGTATTGAACTGTTTGTGTCTCCCATAAACCGTAAAACAGGAATTTCTGATGCTCTGCCCTCTGAGGAAGTTCTTCGTTCACTTAATATCAATGTTTTGCATCAAAGTTTATCCCAATTTGGAATTACAGACGTCTCTCCTGAGGTATGTTGTTGCACAAAACGTTTCATTTTAAAATGTGAACAGTTAGCGTGCTATGGTAATTCAATCCCAAGAGGCTTTGAGATGAAAGCTGTTTATTGTATGTACTTGATAATAAAAATTTCCCTGAGTGTCAGAATTGTCTGATCTTTACATTGTATATGTTTACTTCTTACGGAAATGCATTTTCACACTGAAGTTTCACTCTTTGGCATTTTTCTTCTTCAAACCTTTCTGGCCTTATAACTTATTTTGACTTACCTAGTAAATTTTCTAGAAGAAAGAAGATTTAGATGTATTTGTCAATTGATCACTTGAAACTGATATGTCAAAAAAAAAAAAAATACCTTTAAACCTTTCTTTCCCTACAGGTACACTCCTTCTCATTGTTTTCATTGTCAAAATGGTCACCAGATATTCACTGTTTCCCATAACTTTGGAATTAATTTGAAATGTGATTTTTCTTTTGCTGAAGAAACAATCTTAAGAACTACACATATTTCTTTGTAGTATTTTCCAAATTTGGCACTTTTAAAACATTTTCTCTGCCACCTCTGTCATCTCACTCCTGAGTGGATTTAATTCCCTTTCCACTTCTTTTACTCCATCCTGCTCTAACAAACATGCTGGAAGCATCGTCATCCTAAATACATGTAATTCAATTCATGCAATCATGAAATTAGACTGGAGGGAACATGTGTAACACCTTGTAGATACAGAAAGTATGGCCCATAAAAATTAAGTGACTGTCTCAAGGTGACAACAAGAGAGGCACAAAGCACCACCTAAAATCTTGATATCTTTTCTTTTGTTTTTTTTCTTTTATAGAGGCAGGGTTGAGCTATGTTGCCCAGGCTGGTCTTGAATGCCTGGCCTTAAGCGATTCTCCCACCTTGGTCTCCCAGAATGCTGGGATTACAGGTGTGAGTGAGCCATCTTGCCTGGCCAAAATCTAGATCTCCTGATGCCTAGTCTATTCGCCTTTACGGTAAAGCACACTGCCTCTTATTTTAGTAAGTATCACAAGTGTCGTATAAAAAACTCTAGGTGGGCATGGTGGCTTCCCTCCCTAGTAATCCTAACTGCGGGGGAGGCTGAGGCAGCAGGATCACTTGAGCCCAGATTGAGTTTGTTTCCCAAAGCCACATTTAAACTGTGTGTGATTGTGGGCAGGCCATTTAATCTCTGTGAGGTCGTGTCTCTTTGCATAGTGTCGACCTCCCTGAGCCTCCGTTTCTTCAAATCCAAAATTGTTATAGCACTTATAAACTTGAACTATGGATTGAATTTTTTAAATATATGTAGAAATTCTCACACAGTAGGTAGTACACAAATGTAATTTGAATGCGGAATGAATTGGCACATGAGAATATATGTCATCATTGAACCACGACTGTCACAACCACCCACAACTAGACTTCCTGCATTTGGTTTTGTGCCTCTCTCTGTTCTCTTTCCCAGCACACCCAATGTGTTTTCTGTCCCGCCAGCAAAGTAATCTTTCTCAGCGTAAATCTGGCCATGCCCTCCTAATTTCATGATTCTTCTTTGACTTTCAAAATACTATGAAATAAAGTCTAGATTTCTTAATATGGTATATGGTCCTTTGTATGCTGGACTTTGTAATTGTCAAACGACACTTTCCTAGTTTACATTTCAGCAATTCTAAACTTGATAGATGTCGTGATACACATATTCTCTCCTTCCTCCATGCTTTTGTGTATATTGATTTGTCTACACACCTTTCATTTCTCAATACCAGTCTACTGTGTAGCAAAGTATCCCTTGTGCCTCCACAGATGAAGGTGTTCTTTACCTTGTGTTCCCATCCCTTTCAAGCCCTTCACAGACTGACTGGTACATATCTTGCCTAGAACAATTCTTTAAATTTTAGAAAGACCGTTGGATAAATATATTCTGCTTCCCATAAGCTTTTAGAGAATCATATAAATGGTCTTCCCTGTTGCCTTATCCTGAGTTCAAAAGCCAGTCTGAGCGCTTTAAGAATACAGCACCATATTGAGTCACTCAAATTTGCAAACCAAGAAAAGCTGCCCATACAAAAAGAGTTGGCTTAACGGAAGCACTTGGTTGGGAATCCTCCAATATACCCCAGTCCGGTGAAGGTGAGGTACTTAGTTTAATGGCCTCTCACAGAGCTAGTAGCTCACAATAGACTACACTTGAATAATGAAAGTGTATTTGATGATCAAAATGTGACAGTTTCTCATAAAATTGTTGGAACCTAGAAATCTAGAATTTAGAAAATACACATTACAGAAGTTGAGGAAATATTTGAATTAGGTATAAGGAGCATATCATGAAGGACAAACGGATTGTTTGAACCTTTTGTTTGGACACTCCTAGAAGGTACCAGGCATTACCCTCTGACCTTTGACCAGAGTCTTGAATTGCAGAAACAGAGAAAAGGTGTCTGTAGTGAGCAGGCACCCCAGTGGGGAGGTGCTTGGTATAGATACAACCTAAAGGAGCCCTGAAAAAATGTTGGTTGATAGTAAGACTGGTGAATGCTATTCTGTGAGTTTTCTTACATCTTTATTCATCTTTTCTGTGGTTAATGTTGTATAACAACTTATGCCTCAATCCATTTTCTCACATTTTAATCTTATAACATGCTATTGCAACATGTTCATTAACAGAAAAAAAGGACTTTGGTATTTTTGCTTTTCATCCTTTGCATGAATTATAGAACACTGTGAATGATGCCTCAAAGCATCTCTTCCTAAACTTATGTTAATCACTTTCATGGAAAGATTTTTTTTCATATGCTTGATTTTTTTAATTGAAAATGACTCTTGAGAAACAAACAAAAAAAATACCAACTAGAAAACTATTTTTGTTTAGTCATCTGTTTTCATTTGTAATCTGTTTCTTGAAGGAAAAGACATTATTTCTTCTATATATTTTATATGATATGTAGAACATTATAGGCACTCATGCAGATAAAACTAGACCTCCTCTTGCCTAATAAATAAAATCCCAGGAAAATAAAATTAAATGTTTGTATAAAATAAATACCTGTTAAAAACAGTAAGTTCTGTATTGACATTTTAAAAAATGATTTAGGAATTTTGTTGTTGTTCAATTGCAAATTACTCCAGTTTCCAAATCTTATATTTCAAAGGAGAAAGTGACCTTCTTTAAATAAAAGTCCAATGTGCTGACTGATACCTTCATGAAATATTTACAAAGAAAAAAAGCCATTGCATATAAATATAAACAGTAATGTGTAAGCTTAATGATTATTCCTTCACATTAGGAACACTAGCAGGTAGTCTAGTACAGACCTAGCCATACAGTGCTGAGGAGCATACAATCAACATCAACCTGTATTACACCATTCAGAACAATTGCTCACATTATGCACAGTACAAGGGAAGCTTGGCATTTATCAAACAAAGCCATATTGTTATAGGATACATCTCATTTATCTGCCTAAGTCAATCGAATTAACCAGATACTTTGTAACATTTGCACTTCATTCTTATTCTGTGTGCTTCATCTCTTTTAAAGAGGTGTATGTCCTAGATCCTATGTATCTCTGAATCACCTCTCCTAGCAATTGGGATCTCCTGCATCTGAGATCAGAATTGATTAAAATATTTAAAGAGAGATGAAGGACAAAAGAAAGAAAAAAGAACGAGCTATACTGCATCAAATTATTAAACAGGGTATAGAGAAGACATTGTTACCTATACAAAAAACTGCCCAGATTTTAAATAATAAAACAAAACCCATCAGCTTCTTTTACTGCAACTAAGTTAAAGGGCAAAGCAGTGTGGCTATGAAATAAAACATAAAGATGATGTAGTGGCATTAGCTTGACCCGACAATAGAGCCTCTGAATTATTCAACCCTCAGCCCCATGACAAACTATAAAAACCATGGGGTTAACCCTATGCAAAGGTTAGATTGAAAATTCTTGTGAATTATAGTCCTTTGATTTGTGAGCTCTTAACTATAAACTTTTCCATTTATTGCCCTGCCCTTATCAGGTTTTTTAGATCTCTGTACAAATATAGTAGTGTTCAGCAGGAGTAGCATGACTCAGAAAGAAATCTATTTATCAAGAAAATGCAGTGACTAAGTTCTAGGAGTTCAAAACACGTGTCTTTTTAACTGAGGGTGGGGGATGGGAGGGTAGGAGTTAATGTTTTCATCATTACTGCTTCAGTTAAAAAAGAAAACAGGTTTGTCTTAAGCAGGAAGGAACATGTTGATATTCTAGGAGTTATAGAACTATAACAAGGAAAAAAATGAACCAAATCGGGTTAGGAACACAAAATCTCTTTCCACCCACCTAACCACCCCTTTTTATCCAAATTTTACATGGGCTTAAACTCAACTCCTTACACTTAAATTTGACAAATTTATGCTGCCTACTTGAAGGCTTAACTAGTTTGCTTTTATAGCAAACAATGGATGCTATTTTGTTGCCTGTAAAAAAATTCATTTCCATATTTATACCTGATTTCTGCAAGAGTTTTCTATTAGTTTCCAGCTATGCTTATAGAGACACTGGAATAAAAAACGATATGGCTGACATCAAAGAGGTGAAAGAAAATTTGTCACTTGAACCCAAAGTTTTCTTTGTGGCAGGATACTTGGTTTCTAATCATTTTATCAATCAAATATTTGCAGCTTCTGCATTGATTTGTCATTTATATATCTTTAAAATTCATATCTAAATCATTTCTTATATCTATGCATCTATGTCCCAGAAAGTAGGCAAGATACTATTATATTATAATTAACGAGCACATCAATGTTTTACAAATAAAGGAAATAGAATCCTGATTACTTTAGCAATTATTAAAGGCTTTCTCCAAGTAATCTTTGCAATCACAATTGAACTCAAAAATCTTTTCTGTTCAGCCTTGCTTATCTTCCCACTAGAACTCACTTGCATTCCAAAATAAAAGTTCTCATAAAATATTTTTCAAGGTAAAATTTTTTGTCTGATTTATAAATGTTGGATATGTTTTATTTTTAAAGGCTTAAAAGTAAATTAGCAATGATTTCAAAGTTCAGACACCAACAATATATGTTTTATTCAAGGTCTTCTTAATCACTGGAGACAATCTCTAATGACAGATATGTATCCTCACTAAAGGGAGGCAACCTTCAACAAAAATGAAATTTTAGTTGAGTTAAAGCATTTGACTTGATTTAGCCTTTACATGTTTTTCCTAATCATGTACCATTTAATTTCAAGTTAGTTTCATTAACTATAAATCTATACTGCCGTTAAATTATAAAACTTAATTTTATTCAAGAATAAATTTTAGTCAATGTGCTTATTTAGAAAAAAGAATTAATGAAATAAAGCTAATACAGTCATGCACACTTTATTCGTGCTGCTTCTCCATTCTTCCACCCCCAAAGTGGAACGAAAATGATACAAATAAAAATAATCTATGAATTTTACCTTTTATTGCCAAATAATTCTGAACATTTTGATGTTCCCTATTACTTTAGAAAAATATGTGGTGTTCTAAAAATATATGTTGTTGAGATGATATGTTAGCCAGATTTTGACAATATAGACTCCACTTAAAAAAAAATGTGATTAAAAGCAAGAAAAGAAGGAAATAATCCTGGCATTGTTGCTGTACTTATTAATGCACCACAAGCTTTTGTTTGCACCTGTTTCACTTTTGTTTAAAAGTAAAGAACAGTATTACAGCACATAATCCAGGGTGTTGATGTTGTGGGAGGGGACTTAGAGTAAGGAAATATTCAGAAACAATTTCCTCCACACAGAAAAGAACAGAACTCTCTTACCTATGAACCAGGTAGTTTCCAAGAGAGACACTCAGGGATATTTAGAAAGCTTGGGACCTGCGGATGCCATGTCAGGCACGCTTACTCCTATTCCAGGAGACTAATTTTTTTGATATGTAAGGATGGCAGTCTGTTGTCTTAGATCAGTTTGAGAAGAAGCTCTGGCAGCGGGGGGTGTAGGTGTGTTGCACTATGCTGAATGGAATAAGGCTAAAAATATGTTTAGTATCTGATAAGAACGCCAGTTTTCTCAAGCTCTCATTTAACATCGGACTTTCTGTTTTGCTTTTAAAGAAAAATGTTTTACAAGGGCAGCATGAAGCGGACAAAATCTGGAGCAAAGAAGGATTTTATGCTGTTGTCATTTTTCTCAGCATCTTTGTTATTATAGTAACGTGTTTGATGGTAAGTTTGCTTCTTTGTCTATTTTATCCTTCGCTGAGCCCACTGCTTGATATTAGTGGGTACGTTGCCATTCAAATGAATGCAAAATGCTTGGGAGCAGAAGCAAGACTATGATCCTGTTAGATTAGGAATATTTCATATCTGACATCAGAGCGATTTCTAAAGGAGAGCTTATGGAATTAAGGATGCTGACCTGAATAATAAGGCTGTAATTGCAGTGCAATTTTTAGTAACTTGATCAACTCTGAGAATGAAGCTTTAGAAAGTGATTTACTGAGGTCACTGAAGCCCTCAACATCAGTAAAGTCTCACGGGTACACTTTGGGTTTACTTTATTTCTCCTTTTATATCATCTTTATGGAACTCATGAAAAAAAAATTAAAAAGAAATATGTCTTTGGGACAAGCTTACTCCCTAAGGAATGGTTGATTTCCTTATTTTTAAAAGGCCTTGAAAGCATTCTATGAAAAGAAGATGATTATACCCTCAAAGGCTAAATTAGTTAGACTACTAATTCATTTTTAAGGTGGATAAATAATACAAAAGTATAAATTCATATTCTGGAATAGCTCTGTAAGTAATAATATGTAGGCTTTAAAAGCATATTTCTAATTTTAAAAATAGAACCCAAAATAAACCTAACCCACTAAATTAAGCAGTACTATTTGGTATTGAATGAATTAACAGTATGTTTAGAGTAGAATAAGATTTTTCTACTCCCTTGAAAATTTCCAGATGTATAATATTTAGAGTTTACAAATAGGTTTTAATGTCCTTTTTTTCCCTGTGAGCTATATTCTTTTTAATTTTGTACATTAAAAAAATACTTCTTCCTTGGTTTTTAAGTGCTCCCCAAAAGTCATTACGCTCCTTATTTCTCTCCACAATCAACAAATGTTGCTACGTGTTTTATTGGATGTTGTTTATTTCTGCTCCCTGTGCTGGGAAGGGGTTACTGTCAGATTAGGGCTCCATCTGGAAAGACAGAGGCTGCAGGGGTCTAAGCTTAGAGGATATAAAACAAGCATGGTCTTAAACAGGGTAAAGATGAGCATGTTTTCTAGAGTTCAAAATATGTGAAATAACAAGAACACCCTAAATCTTCCATCATAATTAATTCAGAGGTAGCTCCTATGGGTCAGGCACTAAGAAAAAAAAAATTCTAAGAATTATGACTCAATAAACAAAAGAAAAATTTAGAATTGAGTAAAAAAAAACTGATTTTTATATTTCACATGGTAGAGATTAAGAGAAAAGAATTTTAATGAGATAGTTGGCGGTTTTGCAGAAATTGTGACAGAGTATTCTGGGCATCTCTGTTTTAAGGATGTAGTTCCTTGTTATAGTTAATTGTACTTTAATATACATGGTTCTTCTTTCCTTCATACGGGAAATCTCAAGTGCTGTTCCCTGTCTTGTCAGTCACAATTAGCATGTTTTTCTTCTTTGCAGATGAAAAACGATAAGAGGAGGGGAAGAATAGAAAGTGGTTGAAAGTGATAAAAGTGGAAAATATTCAGGGGATCAATGGATGTGATTCAGAAAAGCAAAGGCAAGGATAAAAGGAGGGAAGTGGGAAAGCAGATTCATGCCCGGCCTTTGAGTACTAAGCAGAGCTTGCTACTAACATAGAGGATGTGTTTCAGATTCTACATTTCTAAGTCAGGGTGTGCTCATGTATCCAGCGTAACTAGATAAATGTCTATGTTGGTCTCATGGCAAAAGGACCTATAGTAGTCACACCCTCAACCACTTGGAGCCAGAGGATGACTCTTCCTTTCCCAATATTTAAGTCAGAAACTTAGGTTAAGTTGGCTCCAAAGTTATTAGAACAAATCAGGAAAGGGGCATTTCAGAAGCACAGGTGATTGCTCTCTATTGGGTTAGCAGGTAGATTCATCTATTCATTCAATCAACAGATTCCTGCAGAATATTCTCTGTGGGCCTATTTGTTGTTGGTGTTGTGGGCAAAGAAGAAAACCGGACAGATAAGATCCCTGTTCTCTTGAAGTCTTTACTTTAGAGGGAGACATAGAAAATAAGTTAATTTTTTAAATATCAAATGGTGAAAATACTATGTGATTCCAACTATACGACATTCTGGAAAAGTCAAGCCTATAGAGATAGTAAAAATATCAGTGGTTGCCAGAGATTGCAGAGAAAGGGAACAATTAGGTAGAGGACAGGAGATTTTAGGACAGTGAAACTATTCTATATTCTGTGATAATGAATTCATGACATTATGGATTTGTCAAAACCTGTACAATGTATGAAGAGTGAGCCCTAATCTACACTATCCACACTATGGACTTTAGTTAATAATGATACATCAATATTGATTCACAAATTGCAACAAATGAATCACACTAATAGGGCAAAATGAAGAGGTAGGGAAGAAAGGTATTTGAGAACTTGGTATATTCTGCTCAGTTTTTCTGTAAACCTAAAACTGCTCTAAAAAGTAGTATATTTTTAAAATCACAGTGATAAGTGCTATGAAGAAAAGACCATAATAGTGAGTGGAGAAGAGCAGCAACCTGAGATGTTTGAGACCTAAGGATGAAAATGTGAGAAAAGAACCCACAGGCAGAGGGTACAGTGGGTGCAACTGGAATAAGCTTAGCCTATTCAGGCCTGAGGGGAAGAATATTTTAGGCAGAGCCTTGATGTGATCTTCTACGTGTGTTTAAAGGATCACATCTTCTTCTGGTAGAAAGTGGTGGTGGACAGAGGATGGGGAAAATTGTGGAAGGAAGAGGAACTTTCTGGAGGCTTCTGCAATATCCCGATGAAGAAGATGCTGCTGGCCCAGAGCAGGGGTGGGTGGTGGGGATAGAGAGAAGTAAAGGATTGAGATTTATTTGAAAGTAGAACTGACAGAACTTGCTGTGTCCCAATTCTCAGCAAGAGGGGGGAAATTAAAGATGATTCCTAGGTAATTTGGCTTCCCTGCCTGTGTAGAAATGTTCTCATTTCCTGGGAGAGGGACGTGTTGGAAATGGAGATGAGCATGTTCAGATAGTTCTTAAACAAATGAAAGAAATAATTAAATAGATTTCAAACGCTATCTTAAATTTTAATATGAAGGAGTCACTTTTGAAAGTAGCAGGGGGACCAGGTGCAATGGCTCACACCTGTAATCCAAGCACTTGGAAGTCGGAGACAGGGGGATTGCTTAAGCCCAGGGGTCTAAAACCAGCCTGGGCAACACAGTGAGACCCATCTTTACAACAAAAAAAAATAGTTTTAAAAATTAGCCAGGCTGATGGGACATGCCTATAGTCCCAGCTTCTGCGAAGACTGAGAGGGGAGGAGCGCTGGAGCCCAGGAGTTTGAAATTACAGTGAGCTATGATCACGCCACTTTACTCCAGCCTGAATGACAGATACTCTGTCTCTGAAAAATAGATAAATAAATACAAATTCTGAAAAGAAACAGAGGAACCAGCAGCACACAGATCACAAGTTCATATTCACAAGAAAAGAAATACTACCCAATAGGATTAACACGAAGCCAAGTTGATCTGATGTAACTTAAGAGGAGTCAAGAGTTCACGTTTAGGGACATGTCAAAGTGATTGTCTAAAATAAGCTCATCTTTATAAGTATTCAAATTATTGTGATCATAAGCTTGATTTAAAGTAAGTTTTTCACGTGCATTTCTCAGCAATACTTGTACTATCAGTTTTGTCATTCTGAAACATATGTATTCCAGTTCTCTTTCCCATAGTTTGGTTGATTCCATGACAAAGGAAAGATAAAACTCAGAATTTTCCCTCTGGCATTGATTATATTTATGAAAGATCAGTGCTTCCATTTGCATTAGGCTTCCTACATGCCAGAAATGAAAAGCGTGTGATTTTATTATGCAATTATATAGGTAAATTGCTGTAATGGAAGGTTGTATGTGGTATGTAACAACAACATAAGACTTGGCAAAAATTTTTGAGAAGTGGCATATTGTTTACTTTCCTTAAAATATATATATATATATATATATATATATATATATATATATATATATATGTTGCCAGGCATAAAATTAGACGGCCATGACATTTTCAAATATGTGACTTATTTAGCACCTCACAAATGTGAATGTAGAGTGCGTGGAGCGACAAATAGAAAAATGCAGTTTTCCCAGAAAAAAATGTGTGGGCAACTTCCAGTCTATTCAGTCTGTTTTAGATGAAAGAAAGTTATTACTAAGAAGAATTAGTTCTTAAACTTGAAGAAATAATAGAACATCATTTATCATGTAAATTAGACATTCAAATGTCCTTACAGGTTTATTAACAAGTACAAAGACATTTATGAAATGTAGGTAGAGATGTCTATAGGCCAGATTGCTTCTTGAAAGTAGATTTAGAAATCACATGAAAATAGTTGTTTGGGTCAATAAAAGCACTGGCATGTTAGATCCATAGGAGAGTCATACATATGGGAGAGAAAGAGTTTCTCTAGTTGTAGTCTGGTAGCTGTAGCAAAAAATCTTACATTGAACCACCTGCTATAGCCTTAACATGATGCAATAAACACATTTCAAAAGTGGACATAATTTTCTTATTTGTTACACATAATCCCTAAGGACGAAGGAAAATAGGACTAGATTCCTAGCTGGAATGATTGATTAAGTAGGCATATATCTCAAACTAATTTTCAAATTTTTTTCTGTATTAAGAAGAATACAACTGTCTTAATAGTAATAACAATAACAATTAGTTTCTTCCATTTATTGCAGTTATTGGTACTAAATTTCCTGCCTAGTACTAAATGCTTAACATATTTTAGTTTACTAATTTTACTTGTGAGAAAACTAAGAATCAGAAAGAGTGAATGACTTGAACAAGAACATGCAATAAATGGATATGGGGTCAGGGAGTAGGAAGTGGTAAAAATTCAAACCCAAGTCTATTTAAATTGAAAATTGGGGCCCACATAATTCTATTTGATTTCATAAGGAGTCAAACTGTGGGAGTTTTTTGGTCTTACCATCTGTCTTATGAACATACACTTCTGACCACAAATCACTCCAGTAGTAGCAGATGAGAATGGCTGTATTTATCGGAACCATTCTACCCAGACGAAACTGGTAAATGTGTGCCACACCATACCTGTGTGCTGTGGGCACACCTCTCTTTCTGCACTTAGTACTTTGTACTGAACACAATTTTTACACAGTTATCTTTTCTGAAAGCCTATGAATTCCTAGAGGACAGAGTTCTGCGTTACTTTTGCATCTACAATATCTTGTTTATGGAATGTAGTAGGGATTGACTCAGGACTATTAAATTGAAAGAAAAGAATGAATGAACTCTTTCAGAACTAACTGTAAAATGCCATAAATAGCAAATGTTAAAGACTAGTGGTTGGTGGCATCATTTTGAAATCCGAACACATTCTAATCCAAACAGGATGTTTTGTATTACTTATGAGATTTTTGAATGAAAATTTTAAGCGGCAAAAAAGCTTCAGAGAATTTTTTTAGCTTCCTCCCATTTCTGTGTTCCTCTGGTTCTTTTGTTGCCACTATTATTTTCTTTCTCTTGCTATAGTTTGACTTTTACATCTCCTCTCATTCAATAATATGTTCTCTTTTCCTTTTTCAAATTATTAAATGACTTTATTCCAGTCCAAGAGTCAAACAAGCTCTTAGAGATGAAGGCAAAATGTTGACTTGCCATTGCTACAGTAAGCTTTTAGGTTGAGTTTTTAAACAAAGTGAATTCCCATAGAGAAATACGCATATGCTATATTCCAGATCTCAATCTGTGCAGAGAAAAATCTCTGACACTGTTTTCCAGATGCTTTGGAAAAGAGGTTTCAAAGAAGGACAGGAGAATTTGGCAGAAACAGTAGAGTTGAATGATCACATACCTGGAAGTCAGAAAACTGGGATTCTGGGGTTTTTTTCCAACCCTCCATAAATCATCCAACATCTCAGTACTTAAATGTGGAATGAGGAGATTACACCACAAAATTTTTATGATCCCTTACACCAGGGTTTTACCAGCAACACTCCTGATATTTTGGAGTTACTATTTCTATTGGTGGGGGTGTGGGGGAAGCCTTTTCAATGCATTGCAAGGTAGTTAGCCTCTGCCCACCAGATGCCAATAGCACCCTTTTCCTTCTCCTTCCCCCAAACCCTGAAAATATGACCACCAAAAATATCCCCAGACACTACCAAACATCTCCTGAGGGCAAAATCCCTGCCAATTGAGAATCACTGCATTATAGCTTAATTCCATGACAACTACCCTATTGCCAAGTAGCAGTCTCTTACATTTTTTCCATATTTTTTTAGACAGCGCCATCTCTTGAGTATTTTTAAAGTGTATTATATACATCATACATTTTCCAGGTTCTGCTTTTCCCTAATTAAAGATGTAGAGATCAGCTTGTACACGTACTACATGGAGACAGGCTGCAAAGTTGACCCCTAACCAGACATGAAATAAACAGATGACTGATTGTAAAATATGTTACAAAGGTTTCTCATCAAAAACACAAGCATGTGAATGGTAAGGAAGGACTTTGGACTAGACTTTGTTTTACACTAATATAAATCATAAAAGCTGCCTGTCGAGAACAATTAAGAAGGTCAGGATTTCCTTGGCTTTCTCATACTCACTGTTCATTCATGTTTCTCCAAAATCCACAGGCAAGCAAGTGTTCTGATATGCATTTATATTTAGATGTGAATAGCTTAAAATATGTAATACATGCATTATCTCCTAAATGTATTTTTGTAAAGGTACAGATATATTTGTTTCTTCATTTGGGAAAATAACTTCCTTGCAACTAAAACAATCTATTTTAAATTTTGACACCTCACTGTTTAGTAGTTAAATGCTTAGCTGAACACAATAAGCCTAAAATATATGTATCATCTGATAAATACTGTTCTAGTGCATTTTTTACACTGTGAAGGTCATGGAAACTGAAGAGAAGCAGTAAGTTAAAAACCTTAGACACTATGCACATGATAAAGGCATCCCTCTTCAGTCCTTTCCATCCTATAACTTAAAGAAAACACAATACACTTGTTTGAAAGTAATTATAATAAAGGTAAGAAGACCTTTCACTTAATATTAGACACATTTTCTTTCTCATTTGTGTGATTAACATTTGTCATGTGAATATTCCAAATCCACCCTTTTTTCAAACTTAAAGATCTAAGTTTACCCTACCAGAGTCAATGAATACCACCAGTATAAAAGTTTCCAGATTACAAGGAGGTGAACTGACATAAAAACAAAGAAAGTCTTTGTTTTCCTAGGAGTTCAATGTTTAATATGCATTTCTAGTTCTATCTTGTAGGTGCATAGTCTTTTCCCTTAAGGAGAGCTCAAGGTTGCAGTGAGCTATGATCACAGCACTGTACTTTCACCTGGGCAACACAGCCAGATCCTATATCTAAATAAAATACTAAAGCTTAGGGCAAAGTGGTAAAAAGGAAAATTCTGGTTGTCCAAATTATTATTTCATAGATATCCTAAATTTAATTTGTCATGAATTTACCAAATATTCAAGTTGACATCTGACTAATGCAGAGATTTACCAACATAAGAAACTGTGATTTATAGCATAACTATTATTAATATTTGCAAGACTACTCTTTTCTTCTATGCCATATTGGATACGTATCTCTGTTTCTGTAAATGTCATAGATCTCTCTTTCACAGTTATTCCTTCTATAAGCCTACCATTTCAGGCATTTTAGGAAAGAATTCCCATATGACCAAACTGACATCTGGCATTTTTTATAAAACTGGTTAAATTTACTTTTGAATATATATTTGAGGAACAGATTCACGTGCACAATTATTTGATACACATGTGCAGCATAACTAGAAATACCAAGTATACCATCTTTAGAAAAATCTCAATACCACAAAACAGAAATCATCTTTTAGAGGGCTTTATTTACTTTACCGTTAAGCCTTTATTTTGGTTTGTCTGCTAGGTTAGGGTGGAGGAGATCATACTCTGTTGTTTAGTGTGAGAAAATGTGACAGGAGTTTTTTATCTCTTTCTATAGATTCTTTACAGATTAAAAGAAAGGTTTCAGCTTTCTTTAAGACAAGATAAAGAGAAAAACCAGGAGATCCACCTATCGCCCATCACATTACAGCCAGCACTGTCTGAGGCAAAGACAGCCCACAGCATGGTCCAACCTGAGCAGGCCCCAAAGGTACTGAATGTAGTCGTGGACCCTCAAGGCCAAGGTGCTCCTGAGATCAAAGCTACCACCGCTACCTCTGTCTGCCCTTCTCCTTTCAAAATGAAGCCCATAGGACTTCAGGAGAGGTAAGAGCTTGTTCTGTATCCCCTACATGTGGCTTTTTATAAAAAGAGTATTCATCAACTAAAAAAGAAAGAACTAGCAATGATTGACATAATTGGGTAGAATCGTTCGCCACTAACTGGACACTTAGATGAAATAGTGTTTCTTATCTCCCAAAAGAATCCAACTGTGTTAGATAAAATCTGTTAGGTAAATCTGATTCTGTTAAGCATGTCTAGATCCAAAATGGTGTAGATCCAAGCAAAATTCATCTTCAGCTACAAGACAGTTTCTAGCTTATTGAGGTTCATTGACCCCACAAGATGCTGTCTTGTTTAATTGTCATGAAACTCTGGTAGGTAGAGGGACTGGGAATGAACTCAGGGTGTTTCCTACAAAAGCCCACATTGTCTGGAGTCAGACAGAAGGAGTCTATGTCTGCCATGGATTAATTCTTTTTTAATTTTAGCTCTATTTTTTTTTTACCACAACAAACATTCATTATCAAGATCCATGACACTGGACAGGCACAGTGGCTCACGCCTATAATCCAAGCACTTTGGGAGGCTGAGGCAGGTGGATTACTTGAGACCAAGAGTTGAAGACCAGCCTGGCCAATATGGCAAAACCCCATCTCTACAAAAATTAGCCGGGTAAGGTGGTGCACCCCTATAATCCCAGGTACCTGGGAGGCTGGGCTGTGAGAACTGCTTGAACATGGAGGCAGAGGTTGCAGTGAGCCAAGATGGTGCCACTACACTCCAGCCTGAGCAGCAGAGTGAAACTCTGTCTGGAAAAAAAAAAAAACAATGTTATTATTTTTGTTGCTTTATTTTTTTTTGATATATTATACATGTGATTCACTTTATACTGATACATTTCCATTAAAATCCAGTGTAAGAAAACTAGAATATGCAAAATACATAAACAAAGAATTAATTCTTTGCTTCTCAAAAGTGTTAAGTAAAGCTTTCGTGTAGTATTTCTTAAAATAAGAAGCTTTAATTTTATATTTAAAATAGGATTTGTAGTATATCCTACTTTGAACACCAGGGTAGTGGGAGAGTAAGTTCTTAAGGTAATATCCAAGGTTCATTCTCCTCTTATTTTTCTATGTCTCCATTTTATATCCCTGTATTTTTTGTTGCCTTAGGTTTTTAAGTCACGTATATAAATTTTGAATATATTTCTCATGATACATCACATTGCCCTATGCAAATACTTATGGTTTACACATGCAAACACACCCTTTAAAAAATATAGCGTGGGGTTTTAAGAACTGCAGAATACAAAATTGATCCTTCATAATTATTTGAAAGAATTGCCAAGGAACAATGAATGACGTAAAGATAAAGGTATTTGTTTATCTCTGAAGATCCTTAAAAACCGAACACTTTGACTCAACAGCAGGAAGAAAACAGAGATTGATCAAGTCATCCTTTCCACTTCCTCCCCTAAAATACTTGTTGGTTTCTTGATGGATAATGTGGGTTTCCATGTGACATTCACTTGCATAGATATCACTAAACTGCTTTTTGAGATTCGGTGTGGAAAGGTAGACAAGATGGAACTTTCTCCCTGAGGCTAACTTGGAGTCAAGAGAAATGGATTCCAAACCCAGCCCTGCTATTCCTGGATTAGATGGCCTCACCTGAGTCATTCACTCATCTGGGCCTCATTTTCTTCTAAAAGATGAAGAGGTTTAACTTGATTTTTTAGCTTCTTTCTGGTTCTTTTACTCTTGTTATCCAAATTATTGTTGTGCATTTACGTTTGCTTCAAAGAGGAACTTTGAAACAGAGACCTGGGCATCAGTGATGAGCTAAGCGTTGGTGGCAACAAAGGTCTTCAGGCAATAGGAGGCCATGTTGCCTCTAGTGGAACGAAGGGTCATAATAAAACCAATTAAAAGTCAGACAAATTTTTATTACCATCATGCACTACCAATTCTAAGCAAGGTCATTGTCTTAGAATTGCTTAGACAATTGTCTCAGCAATTTTCTAAGGAGGTAGCCATTTTCAGCATCCTGCCCTCTGTAGACCACTACAGGACATGTTGGTCTACAATTTAAAGGAGCATACGATTGAGTATTCATTTATTCATTTCATTAAAGTGAATCTTTGAGAAGGGAGAATACAAGGACAGAATCATACCCATCTCTTTGGTCCACCTGGGGCATTCTAGCAGAGCAAGTGCATAATCAGCGTTAAATAGATTCTCTGTCCCCTGATCTACAACTTCCCCACTTCCTACACCTCACCTCCTACTTTGTTCCACCTCAGAACAGGGGAAGACTATTCTCTCCACAAGGGCTTCAGGTGATTCCCCCCAACCCTAGTAACTTCATCAGTCTTCCTCTTCTATCTTCAACTGTACCCTCTTTGCTAATGCTGTTCCCTCAGCATTCTTTTTGTATTAAAGAAACTCCCATAATCGAATTCCTTCTCTGGTGCTTGTTTTTCCTTCCTTTCTCAAATACGTGTCTTTTTTTTTTATTGCATTTTAGGTTTTGGGGTATATGTGAAGAACATGCAACATTGTTGCATAGGTACACTCATGGCAGTGTGATTTGCTGCAGTGTGATTTCCTCCCCATCACCTATATCTGGCATTTCTCCCCAACTCCCCACCCCACACTGTCCCTCCCCTATTTCCCCCCAACAAACCCCAGTGTGTAGTGCTCTCATTGCATCCCTCTGTCCATATGTTCTCATTGTTAACCACCCACCTATGAGTGAGAACATGCGGCGTTTGATTTTCTGCTCTTGTGTCAGTTTGCTGAGAATGATGGTTTCCAAGTTCATCCATGCCGCTACAAAGGATGCGAACTCATCGTTTTTTATGGCTGCATAATATTCCATGGTGTATATGTGCCACATTTTCCCTGTCCAGTCTATTATCAGTGGGCATTTGGGTTGGTTCCAGGTCTTTGCTATTGTAAACAGTGCTGCAATGAACATTCGTGTGCACGTGTCCTTAAAGTAGAATGATTTATAATCCTTTGGATATATACCCAGTAATGGGATTGCTGGGTGAAATGGAATTTCTATTTCTAGGTCCTTGAGGAATCGTCATACAGTCTTCCACAATGGTTGGACTAATTTACACTCCCACCAACAGTGTAAAAGTGTTCCCATTTCTCCACATCCTCTCCAGCATCTGTTGTCTCCAGATTTTTTTAATGATGGCCATTCTAACTGGCGTGAGATGGTATCTCAGTGTAGTTTTGATTTGCATTTCTCTAATGACCAGTGATAATGAGCATTTTTTCATATGTTTGTTGGCCTCATGTATGTCTTCTTTTGTAAAGTATCTGTTCATATCCTTTGCCCACTTTTGAATGGGCTTGTTTGTTTTTTTTCTTGTGAATCTGTTTCAGTTCTTTGTAAATTCTGGATATCAGCCCTTTGTCAGCTGGGTAAACTGCAAATTTCTGTTGGTTGCCGATTCACTCTAATGACTGTTTCTTTCGCCGTGCAGAAGCTGTGGAGTTTGATTAGGTCCCATTTGTCTATTTTGGCTTCTGTTTCCAATGCTTTTGGTGTTTTGGTCATGAAGCCCTTGCCTACGCCTGTGTCCTGAATGGTTTTGCCTAGATTTTCTTCTAGGGTTTTTATGGTGTTAGGTCTTATGTTTAAGTCTTTAATATATCTGAAGTTAATTTTAGTGTAAGGTGT
>NW_016107729.1:1795641-1824973 GCF_001604975.1 Cebus imitator | reverse complement strand
TCTGGGTTAGTTTTTGAATTCTGAGTTCTAACTTGATTGCACTGTGGTCTGAGAGACTGTTTGTTATGATTTCCGTTCTTTTGCATTTGCTGAGCAGTGATTTACTCCCAATTATGTGGTCAATTTTAGAGTAGGTGTGATGTGATGCTGAGAAGAATGTATATTCTGTGGATTTGGTGTGGAGAGTTCTGTAAATGTCTATTAGGTTTGCTTGGTCCAGGTCTGAGTTCAAGTCCTGGATATCCTTGTTAATTTTCTGCCTGGTTGATCTGTCTAATACTGACAATGGGGTGTTAAAGTCTCCCACTATAATTGTGTGGGAGTTTAAGTCTCTTTGTAAGTCATTAAGAACTTGCCTTATGTATCTGGGTGCTCCTGTATTGGGTGCATATATATTTAGAATCATTAGCTCTTCTTGTCGCATTTATCCTTTTACCATTATGTAATGTCCTTCTTTGTCTCTTTTGATCTTTGTTGCTTTAAAGTTTATTTTATCAGAGATGAGAATTACAACTCCTGCTTTTTTTTGCTCTCCATTTTCTTGGTAAATCTTCCTCCATTCCTTTATTTTGAGC
The DNA here is from genome assembly GCF_001604975.1 of Cebus imitator. Taxonomy (NCBI): domain Eukaryota; kingdom Metazoa; phylum Chordata; class Mammalia; order Primates; family Cebidae; genus Cebus; species Cebus imitator. The sequence continues at coordinate 1,824,398 of NW_016107729.1, read as the reverse complement.
CTTTTTGTATCCTTGCATGTGAGATGGGTTTCCTGGATATAGCACACCGATGGGTTTTGGCTTTTTATCCAATTTGCCAGTCTTTTGATTGGGGAATTTTGTCCATTTACATTTAGGGTTAATATTGTTATGTGTTAATTTGATACTGCCATTTTGGTGCTAGCTGGCTGTTTTGCCCATTAGTTTTGCAGGTTCTTCATTGTGTTGATGCTCTTTCCCATTTGGCATGTTTTTGGAGTGGCTAGTACTGGTTGTTCCTTTCTATGTGTAGAGCCTCTTTCAGGAGCTCTTGTAAAGCAGGCCTGATGGTGATGAAATCTCTGAGTACTTGCTTGTTCCCAAAGGATTTTATTTTTCCTTCACTTATGAAGCTTAGTTTGGCTGGATAGGTTATTCTGGGTTGAAAGTTCTTTTTCTTTAAGGATGTTGAATATTGGCCCCCACTCTCTTCTGGCTTGTCAGGTTTCAGCTGAGAGATCTGCTGTGAGTCTTATGGGCTTCCCTTTGTGGGTAACCCGACCTTTCTCTCTGGCTATCCTTAGCATTTTCTCCTTCATTTCAACTCTGGTGAATCTGACAATTATGTGCCTTGGGGTTGCTCTTCGTGAGGAATATATTTGTGGTCTCTGTATTTCCTGGACTTGAATATTGGCCTGCCTTGCTAGGTTGGGGAAGTTTTCTTGGATTATATCCTGAAGCGTACTTTCCAGCTTGGATTCATTCTCTTCGTCAGATACAGGTACACCTATCAAACGTAGATTAGGTCTTTCACATAGTCCCACATTTCTTGGAAACTTTGTTCATTCCTTTTTATCCTCTTTCCTCTAATCATGCCTTCTCATTTTATTTCATTGAGTTGATCTTCAACTTCTGATATCCTTTATTCTTGGTCAGTTCGGCTGTTGAAACTTGTGCATGCTTCATGAAGTTCTCGTGTTATGTTTTTCAGCTCCATCAATTCACTTATATTCCTTTCTAAGTTGCCTATTCTCATTAGCATTTCGTCAAATCTTTTTTCAAGGGTCTTAGTTTCTTTGCATTGGGTTAGAACATGTTCTTTAGTTCACAGAAGTTTCTTACTGCCCACCTTCTGAAGTCTGATTCTGTCATTTCATCACACTCATTCTCCGTCCAACCTTGTTCTCTTGCTGGTGAGGAGTTGTGATCCCTTGTAGGAGGAGAAGTGTTCCAGTTTTGGGTGTTTTTCATCCTTTTTGCACTGGTTTCTTCTCATCTTTATGGATTTATCTACCTGTCGTCTTTGTAGTTGCTGAATTTCAGATTGGGTCTCTGAGTGGACGTTCTGTTTGTTGATGATGAAGTTATTTCTGTTTCTTAGTTTTCCCTCTAACAGTCTGCCCCTCTGCTGTAGGATTGCTGAGGTCCACTCCAGGCCCTGCTTGCCTGGGGATCAACTGCAGCAGCTGCAGAACAGTAAGGGTTGCTACCAGTTTCTTCCTCTATCTTTGTCCCAGAAGGATACCTGCCAAATGTCAGTCTGATCTCTCCCTTATGAGGTGGCTCTTTGGATATATAGGGGTCAGGGAACTGCTTGAGGAGACAGTCTGTTCTTTATGGGAGCTCAAGTGCTGAGCTGTGAGCTCCATTGTTCATTCAGAGCTTCTGGGCAGGTACGTTTAGGTCTGCTGCAACAGAACTCATAAACCACTTTTTGTTCCCAGGTGCTCTGTCCCAGGGAGTTAGGGCTTTATTTGTGAGTTTCCGTTGTGCTGCTGCCTTTTTTTTTTTTCAGGGCTGCCCTGCCCAGCAAGGAGGCAGCCTGGTCACTGTCAGCCTGTGGAGGCTTTGCTGAGCTGCTGTGGGCTCCACCCAGCTGCCATGTGAACTTCTCTGCAGTCTTGTTTATATGGGTGTAGTTAGAACTGCCTCGGCAATGGTGGCCCGCTTCTGTATTGACGGACTCTCTCTGTAATGGCAAATTGCCTTGGCAATGGCAGGTTGCCTTGGCTACGGCAGGCAGCCTCAACAATGGCAGACACCCCTCCCCCACAGAGCTGGACCATCCCGGGTTCAGCTGCGCTTGCTGTGAAACTCTCAATCCAGAGAGTTTCTGATTGCTGTTCTTTTGTGGGGGTGGGACCAGCCGAGCCTGATCACCTGGCTCCCTGTCTCAGAGCCTTTTTTTTTTTTTTTAGTTGAACAGTCGACTCTATCCCAGGTGTTCCAGTCGCCTGTTGAAAGGGCGCCGGGATCTGTGTGATTTCCCATGTAGCCACTCACTGCGCAGGCTTAAACAGTGGCGCTGAGATTTGTGGCTCTCTTTTTGCCCAGGAATCTCCCAGCCTGGCTCCCTTTTCAGTCCCCTCTTTAATCAGATGAATGGGCGACTTCCCAGGGCTCCAATCGCCAGCCAAAAGGGCACCCAGACCTGTATATTTTGTACGGAGAACTGCTGGCCGGGGCGCTGACAAAGCAGCTGCGTGGGGCAAAGAAGCCAAGCTGACCAAAAGAACTGTGCTGGCCAAAACAGCTGCGCTGGCAACCTGTGGGGCCCCTCTGCCTGGGAATCTCCTGGTCCGTGGGCAATAAAAATGCGGCGTCCACTCACCCTCTGTGCTTTCACTGGGAGCTGCAACTCCAATCTGTTCCTAAACGGCCATCTTGGATCTTCCCCCTAAATGCATGTCTTAAAAGAACAGACTGTACCTGCTGCCTCATTGCTCTTTTCCCACCTTTCATTCTCGCTGTTTCTTTCACATGCTTGATTATCAAGTTAATTATCGATGGTCTCACTACGAAATCCAAAGCACATGTTTTATTTCCCATCTAGTACTAATAGCTACCTCCTTTTTAAGCTTCTCTCCTCCTTTGGCCTAAAATGCATCATTTTTCTGTTTCTTGATTGGCTACCTTTGGTCTCTTCCGGATTCCCTTCTCTTGTTAACCTCAGAGTTTCATTCTGTGTCCTCTTCCTTCCTCCCTGAGTCATCCAACCACAGCCACTTCTCTTACTATGTTTTAGTGATGCCTGAAAAAGTACTTTAGCTTGAATCTACCTTTCTGTTGAAATCCAGACCCATTTTTCACCTCTGAACTGTGCATTGCTATCCTGACCTTTCTTAAACATAAAACATTCAGAAATGAAACTCAAGACCTTCCTCATTAAATCACTTCTCTTTTTAAATTGTGACCCTCTGAAACCAGTAATATCCTCAGCTCCTCCATGTTCTTTTTTCATCCTCCCCATATAGCCTAACATTATAAAGACCTGGCAGCTTCTCCCAAGTGTTCCCCCATGTTTAACCCCAATCCCACTAAGAACTCAGAATCTCCACAGTTCTCCTAACCAGTCTCCCCCTAGTCCCCACCTCAAATTCTGTTTTTTTTCCAGTCAACTCTCTAGACCTCTGAAACAGTGGTCTTCTAAATTATATCTGAGTGTTCCTTTCTTTATAAAATTCTTCAGTGTTTCCATATTGCCTTCTGGAAGAAACTGGTAATTTCTACATATGAAATATGAGGCCCTTTTTAACCTGGCCTTTGCTAGCCTGTGTCCCCCCACCCCCCCAATTCCTGCTAAATACCCACTTAGACTCATCCTGCTACTTGGACATTTTTCCAGTCACCATGCCATTTCTTTTAAGCCTAAGAATTAATACTTGCCTAGAACCTGTCCTTTTCCCTACTCCTCCTTGCCCTTGAAGAGTACCACCAGTAGAATGGGCATGAATCTGGGTCTCCAAATCAAAAAGACAAGAAACACAATTTTACTTTTCTGAAACTCAGCCTAAGCTTTTTTTCTAGATGCCGTTTCACCTAAATGGTGGAAACTTAATCTCAACCCTTTTCTGATTCGCCTGACCTACTTCTGGTTTCCTAGGATGTCCTCTACATTTTAAGGAGACTTTCACAACATGAAGAGTAAGGCCACCACGTTGTTCCCTGTTGCTATTCAGGTAGCCCATTCATTTTCTGCAGTTTCTTTCTCCTTTTCTCTCTTTCTCTTTGTCAGTTGTATCCAAACCACTCTTACATGCCCAAGAATCATCTCACTGCTCTACCCCAAAGGGGAGGCACAGGAAAACCTGGGCATGTGTAAGACATGATCCCCCAGAAACGCTTTGCAGCCACTCCTTCTCATGGCTCTACCAAGGATCACAGTCCGCCTACTAAAGGTCCCCCATTTCCCAGGGCTCAGCTGTGAAGCATACAGGGTCTCACTGGTACCTGCACCCACAAAGCAGCCCCTGTAACACTGCACCCTCCCCTGAGCCATGGACTTTTTTTAGGCTTTGGGAATAGAAAACCCTACTCTGACTTATTTCACATTCTACTTTATCTGACATCCACACTCTGAGACTCCATCTTTCACCAAGGCCCTGGCCTTTAGAACACAAAGCCCATGGCAGGACTCAAATTTCCCTGCTTTCTGCTCTCAGATTTCTTCAAAGACAATGATACACCAAAAGACCCTGGCAGCCTGAAGATAGTGAAGGTCCAAAGGTGAAAGTGGGAGTTAGGAATATAAGGAAGGGAATTTAAGTATCACTTCCTCTTGGAAGCCAATTGGAGGCTGCCTCTGCCTCCTTTTCCTTCTTCCTCCAGCCCAGTACTGATTCAGCTACTTCTCTTCAGTTACCCCTGCTTTAGTTCAGTAACCCTGTGTGCATACAGTATTTATAGCACTTTTTTGTTGTCTTTTAAGTTCTGGTTTACTAATCTGTTGTAGTCAATAGACTCTAAGCTTCTTGAGGACACATAGATGATTAAATGTCTCCTTATCTTTTACATGTAGGACATAATTTCTGGAGACCAGGAGCTCCTGGAAATATATGCCTGAATGAGTGAATTAACCAGTTAATTACTGTTATTATGACTAATCTCAGGTCAACTCCCATAGTTATTGGGAAACACTTTGCCTATTCTACCATCCCTTCCTATTCTATTCTCACCCCCATTTTCTACCACAATGCCCTGCCAAGATGACATAATGAAGTTTTAAGAGTGATGAAATTTGAAGAATATACAGTATTCTATGTAGTCAGAAAACTTTCTGGCAGTTTTAAGCCTTAAAATTTAATTTATGTAAATATGTTCTAATGGCGCCTTTAAAATAGTCTCATGTTTAATACCTGTCCATCTTTTGATCCTGGAATGAGGTAATAATCTTCTGCTTATTGTATAAAAGTCTGGCTTCATCAAAATCACCATGAGACCATAAAGGCTGCATTATGAGTCACTTGTCCCAAAAATATTTTGGATCATGTCATATAAATCTCTCATCTATGATTGGGAGAATCTATCACTTTGACATCATTAATCATAAAAGATATAGAAACTAAGTGGATGTGCTTAACTGAGTATAAAGAATACACTCTGAATATTATGAAGATTAAAGAATCTTATACAATGAGGAACATATTAGCCATGTATGTTGATGCACACCTGTAGTCCCAGCTACTTGGGAGGTTGAGGTGGGAGGATCACTTGACCCTGGGAGGCAGAGGTTGCAGTGAACTGAGATTGTGCCACTGCACTGCAGGCTGGGTGACAGTGAGACTCTGTTTTTAAAAAAAGGAACATAGCAGTTCTCCTTTTCTCCCTTTTTCCAACTAATTGCTAAATCATATTGATTCTTTCTCCTCCAACTTTCTCATTATTGACTATCTCTTTCTGTAATCATCACCTTGGACCCAGCTCCCATTACTTCATGATTAAATTGTTGTGTCATATCATTATACAAATGATAGTAGGACTAATATATGTAATATGTTTCACATCTATTAGTTTATTTCATCTTATCTGCCTGCATCTAATTCTCTTTGCCCCTTCAATAGTCTTCAGGTTTATCTTGCTATAACAATACTTTTGTTATCACACTTTGCTGTGCAAAAATCCTCATTTGGTTCATTTGCTTACAGAATGAGGCATAGGCCATCTTGTTGGGCCTTGAAGGTCCTACACCATCTGGCCCTGATCATTTGCCCGAAGTCCATTTGCTACTACATCCCAAAATCAACCTTCTATTCTATGCTCTGTGTTTCCAGCCCTATCCCACTCAGCGTGCTGTGCGCCTGTCCACATTTGCATGTCTGTTTCCCTTGTCCTTTCTCTTCCCTCCACCTACCAACCTTCGGTCTTTACAACCCAACACAGAGCTTACCCCTGCCACTGGCCATGGAACCTGTTAGCGCCCACAGTGATTTATAACACCTAGAAATTCTCATATAGACCACCCCTTTAGCAATGATTTTAATCGAACCGTCATTCAGAAAGGGACTTGAACTGGTTTTTAAGTGGTTTGACTTATTTTTTAAGCAGATGGCAAGAATTTTTAAGAATAGGTACTGGGCTAAAGATACTCTTGTGTCTCCCGTGGTTCCTGTAAATCCTGGTACATAGTAAACACTTAAAATTTTTTATGGAGTTAACATTGCTTCACATCTGAAGATCTCATATATTTCTAAAGAATCTTCCATAAGAACAAATAGCTTAATGATAAACTATAGACCCAAGTCTCTGAGCTAATACTACCTCTGACACTTATTAAGTAAGTGGCTTGACAGGTTAATGAAGTCCTCTATGGTATACTTTTCCCAATCTATAAAATAATATCTGCTCCACCTTACTTCAAAGGATGCTGCAAAATTAACTATCAATACCAAATGGCATGGTATCTTTGAGAAGGAAACAGAAATCTAATATTCTTTTTGGCTTTGTCCTCTGATTCCATTTCTCAAGCCTACACTAGGTCAGTTATTCTTTTGAACACAGGAGTTGAAGCTCGTTTTCTACTGAACTACTACAGTTGAGCCTGTCCTATAACATCATATTTTAACTCTCAATTGACATAGTTTTTTTCATCCTATTTATAAATATACAGTTATGTGTAACTTGTAAATGCACACTTATAAATTGGCCATTAAATACCTAATAAATAGTGGTGTCAATTCTAGTCTAACAAATGCATTCATTTCTGTGGTGAGTCCAGGGACAAATTCAAATGCTTGCTTTGTAACTACTACATATGTAAGTTGGAACCTGCTTATTCACCTGTATTGAGGAGCGTAGCATGTGCCTAACACAGCTCTTGGGACAGTTAAGCTACTCAACAAATATCACGCAGCTGGCACAGTGTGAGGCCACAGTCAGCTCATGTTCCCTCTCCTCTTTTGTCCCACCCTTGCGCTCCCAAAATGCTCCACTGAATCACTCCCGGGGAAACTGCATGCATGCTCAGTTCCAAAAGTCCATTAAATGAGGAATCACATTCAGACTCTAGGAAGTATATTTTCTTCAGTGGGAAAACGGAGAACTTATGAATCTGAAAGGTTCTGCACATTTCCCCTTTGGGCTACTACATCACTAATGGCCAATTTTGTGGAAAGGAAATCAACAGGCAAGTTGGATATGCCCACATTATTTCCTCATTTTTTTCGCTTGATTTTCTATTATGAGTAAACACTGAGCAAGGACAGTTAGAGAACTGTCTAGAAAGGAAGGGTGGCACATTGTAACATGGCTCTCTCCATCCTGACTGCATTTCTCAGTGGAGTGAGCTAGCAAGACTATGACATTAATGGGCATTTTCTCCTATCACAACAGAGGCCTCGGCAGGCCCCCAAGGGTTGCTGATATCCAACGAATAAACAGTCACTTAACTTTTCTTAAGCTGTACCGTAATAGGTTATACGTGTTATGGTTTACAATAAATACTGTGCAAAGGATACAACACCAAGGAATGTGAGTCTAAAGACTTCCTTAGGGATTGCTGAGCTTGGGAGATGTTTATCGGAACTAGAAATTTTTCTGCAATGGTAGAAGCAATGAAAAGACAGCTCCTGCCAAGAAAACGTTGACCATTCTACATCCAAACTCAAAGACTTTGTGTACTACAATTTCCTCCAGTCAAGGCAGAATGTCCTGATGTCTGTGACTGGCTTTCCCTAGTAGAGGTACATTTTGATGTTCAAAATTCTTGACTTGGAAAGTCTTTAATCATTCTTCCACTGATCTCTTTTTGGGACATAAGGGTAAAGAGAAGGGACTAGAACGAATATGACTGCATATCAGAGCATAAAGTGTAAAAAATACTCTGGAGATTAAAATCTGTATTCCTGGCTGTACATGATGGCTCAGGCCTGTAATCCCAGCATTTTGGGAGGCTAAGGCAGGAGAATCATTTGAAGCTAGGAGTTCAGGACCAACCTGGACAACATAGTAAGACCCCATCTCTACAAAAATTTTTTGACAAATTAGCCAGGCATGTTGGTGTTTACTTGTACTCCCTGATGCTCAGGAGGCTGAGGCAGGAGGATCTGCTGAACCTGGGAGTACAAGGTTGCAGTGAGCTGTGATCGCATGACTGTACTCCAGCCTGGGCAACAACAGAGTGAGGTTCTGTCTTGGGGGGAAAAAAAAAATCTGTATTCATTAAATAGACCCATCATTGAAAATAGATCCAACTCTCTCATTTTCTGTCAAATGAAACTGGGGCCCGGAATCTTCTCTCTTAGGTCTTAGGTGAGGTTCTGTAAAAGCACAGCCTAAGACAAGGGCTCTTGTCCAAATGATGTGTTGAGAAGACGCTCTCAGGGGAAGCCTATTAGTAAAGCAGGGCAAGCAGAACAGAGAAGAAGACAAAGAGGTGGTGGCAGCAGCCATCTACCCTCAGCCTGCTCACACAGGGATCTCTGAGCACGAGTGACCCCTCAGGGACAGTGGTCTCACCTTGAGGCGAGGAGGCTGAGCCTTTGCACCCTCATGCCAGCCAGCCACTGACTCCAGGCCACCCAGGGGTGGTGAGGCATAACTTCCTAGTCGTCCCTGGACTCAGCAACATCCATCAGCTGAGAGGGCTGCTCCACTGAAGTGGCAGCTGGACATCACTAACAGGCTACCTTCCCTGCAGTAGAGGAGGAGAGACTGGGGCACCAGCCACAGAAAGGCAATCTGTGTGTGGCACAAACAGCACTACCGTGCTTGCCAAAGGTTGCAGCAGAGCTAAGTTTACACTCCGGGTTCCTTTGATCTTCCCAGGCTGTTATCAACATACCACATGGTCTCCTTCAAATAAACACCACTCGTTCTGTTGGAACCTATGACCCAACCGCAGTGAACACAATTTATCAACCATGACTCAGTTGCCCAGACTGATAGCATTATGGATTATAAACATAACACATAGCAAACGTAGAAGTAAATTCCAGTTTAACTCCAAATAACATCTATAAAAATAACTCAATATGCCCTGTTGACACTTCACATGCATTATCTCATTTCACCATCCCAAGGGACCTCTTACCTCCTTAGAGTGGAAACTCATGCTCAGAGAGTTTAAGTTATGGCCCTAATAACTTAATAGTAAGTCACCAGGAGTGTGAGGGTGACAAATAGAACGCGAACCCAAGCAGTATTGCTCCAGAGGCTGTACTCCTAGTTAATAATAAATTGTCATGCTTTGAAGGTTGGGAGGAGGTATACACTCCTATAATCTATCGAAAGTCAATTTCAAATTGATCTGTTTAGCAAGTAGGTGTATTATGGAGTGTCACACTGCTTTTCCTCTTAGCAGATTTTATGCTTGGCTTTCAGAAGATTTTTCAGATTTTAAATCAAGCAAAGTGCAATTTCATGAGGTGGATTCAAAACACTCATGGCAGATAACCATTACACTGCCACTCTAGAAGCATATAGTCCTTCTCAGTTTTTTCTTTCATCTGGTTCTTGCCATTCTGGAGGCCTGGTGGTAATATGACATAAAGGACCAAGAGGAAGGTGAACACAAATAAAACAAATAAGCCAACGTGAGGGGGCTATAAGATACTAATTCAGAAAACTCAAGACAGAAAAGGATGGAAGGGTCTCCATATTGTTCAAACATTCTGGCTAATAACGGCCCACTTCACTATGTGTGTGATTGTCAGTGGAGGTGGCAGGAATGGCAGAGAAGTGCATGGCCATGCCTGCCCCCAAGCTGCTGCCCATACTGCTGTAATAGAAGGATGCAGAGACACAGCTGATAGGTTGGACACTAACCTGCCACCGGCCAACCACTGTGCTCATGTATGATCTCAGACAATCTTCACAACATCCCCAAGGCAGGCATTATTTCTATGCCCATCTTGCAGTTATACTAACAGAGACTTAGATCAAGTAACATGCTCAGTGTCACAAAGAAATAAAAATCTAGCTAAAGATACAAATCTTGACAGCCTGGTTACCAAATCTGCATATAGCTACCATGTTCTACCTTCTTCTAGATAATACGGATAACAAAACTTGAACCTTCTGATATTGTTTTTTTATGTCCCCATCCACATCTCATCTTGAACCGTAGCTCCCATAACCCTTACATGCCGTGGGAGGTACCCAGTGGGAGGTAACTGAATCATGGGGGCAGGTTTTCCCCATGCTGTTCTCATGACAGTGAATAAGTCTCACGAGATCTGATGATTTTATAAAGGGCAGTTTCCCTACACATGATCTCTTGCCTGCCACCATGTAAGACATGCCTTAGCTCCTCCTCTGCCTTCTTTCATGATTGTGAGGCCTCCCCAGCCATGTGGAACTGTGAGTCCAGTAAACTTCTTTTTCTTTATAAATTACTTGGTCTGCAATGTGTCTTTATTACCAGTGTGAGAACAGACTAATATACCTTCTATTCTTTCTACAAAATATTTTCATATTTGTATAAAATACTTGTATGGGGATTTCCAGAGCTGGGGGAGGCATTGGAAACATGCACAAGCCCTTCATGGACAGTGAGCATCAAGCTGTTCTCTTTATTTGTAGGATTTTATGTAGGTGGATTGGGGTTCTGGAGGGTGAGGAACAAATTTTTCATAGGGTTTTTTACTCTAAAAAAAAAAAAACCCACAGGAATGAAGACAAAGTTTTGAAATCTGCCTGAAAATGAATGGCCCATCATGAGACAAAAATGTAATCATGTTAAGTGAGAAAAATGGCAGTGGATACAACACAGGGAGAGTAAAACGAGAGCCAGTATATATGATTAAAGAATTAAAAGTAGAGGAGTTTTGCCTAAAAAGGTAAAAATTGGCAAGCACAGCCCTGGCATAACTTCTCTTCAAGCAGACCCTGAAATGTTTAAGCCATTGTGGCCAAATGAGTCCCAAGACTGTAGACCTGGCAGTCACTGTAAGAGGAATCATGGTAATTGCTCCTTTCCTCTCCTTGCCTTCCCTTTCCCCACTTATGGTCCCTCGCAGAGCAGCAGGAATAAGTCCCACTTCTGCTCTAAGTGCCATATCTGCCCCCAGACCACCCCTCACACAGGCTGCTTCACCCTGAGGTTCAAGCAGAAAGGGTTCCTCAGCCCTTCCCCCCCGACCCCCAACAATCCTTCAACATCCATTAGCTTGCAACCCCTTCCAGGACATTGCTTCCAGCATGACAGGGCACTCTCCACTTGCACTCATACCATGGGGGGCAAAATCTAACTACCCTGGGAGCTCTTGTGGCAAATCAATAGGGTATGACCAATATAATATTAGCATTTTGATAAAGTTCTTGTTGTCTTGACCCTAAAGAAGAGCTGGCTGTGATACAGTTTTTCAAAATTCTCTTTCTCTGATTCCTCTACGTGTGATTAAATTAGAGTTTTTCTTTGGGGGATACTAAATGCGGTGCTTTTTCAAATGAGATTTTTTTAAATTTTTGCCAGGGGACCGTGTTCCCTATCTTGATGTACAGATTGACAGAATTAGGTGAAATGGCCTGTTTTGAAGAAGCGTTTTAATTAGGGCAGGTACAGATAATTCCCAGCGTAAGCTCTGCATCCTCTTTTAAGAGATACCAGTTCTGAATCTTAGATACTGTGTCAGGAGGTTTTTTTCTTGCAGCTAAACATTTCATTGTATAGCCCCCATGATTCAATTACCTCCCACTGGGTCCCTCCCATGACATGTGGGGATTATGGGAGCTATAGTTCAAGATGAGATGTGGGTGGGGGGACATAGCAAAACCATATCAGAAGGTTCAAGTTTTGTCATCTGTATCTTCTAGAAGAAGGTAGAACATGTATATAAAGCTATACATTTAGGTGTCCCACAATGTGCATTTTATGAACTGCCTAACATTGTTTTTCTGGGAGTGAGGCACCACTCTCCTCTCATCAAATTTGCCCAGATATTAGTATATGACCTCTAGAGAAGAACAGTGAGGAATCACAAGTCACTTGTGCCAGATTACTTGAGCAAAATTATTTTTCAACTAATAATGGGTTTTTCTGTAATGTAAAAAATACATTTAAATTTATTTATATAAATATAAAACTATGTTTTTCTTTAAATCTTATAAAAATGAATGTAAGGCATCCTTCCCATTTAGCAGTGCAGCATGATTATCTGGGTACAATCTAAACATGGAGAGAGCAGTGTGTTCTCAGTCACATTCTGAAGCTGGTCAAGTTGAAGTTCACGATTGGAGTATGTGGAATTACTTCCCTCTAGTGGAGAACTTCATGTTGACACAGTTGTTAGCTTGTCTAAGGAAAAGAAAGCTGATTTTTTTTTTTTTTTGAAGCTATAATAACTTTTTTTTTTTTTTTGACATCACCCTCTCTGGCGGGTAAGGCATAATCTTTTTTGGTAGATAGCTAAAAAAAAGTCTCAGCGTAGTGATGAAACAGCTATAACTTGAGAATTGACAAATTGGTGGCAATTACAATTGACTTTTAAATATGATATACTTTCTGACAATGCTTGGCATCCAATGATTTTCATTTATCATTATTATAAGTAATTTTAAGAACAGTGTATCAAATGAAATTATTGTTGCTTAATAATGTCTTATATGTATAAATTTATTTAAGCAAACTTTTTCCCCAAATCAGGAATTACAATGCAGGCCTCAAGGATTCTCCCCTTTTCCAGGCCATCCCCATCCTGCCTACCTTACTTTTCATTTCCTGCCTTTTCCCTCTTGGCTCTGATTTCCTCCATGGTAGTGTCTATAGCCAAGGCCTACCACCTTCTACATGTTCACAAATATTTGTTAACTCTTCATATGAAAAAAGGAACAAGTTCTTAGACATTAAGTTAATTTTATAGGAAGAAATATGTTTAAAAGTAAAACCTGATGATTTGCCGGGCATGGTGGTTCATGCCTGTAATCCCAGCACTTTGGGAGGCCAAGGCGGGCAGATGAGGTCGGGAGTTCAAGACCAGCCTGGCCAACATGGTAAAACCCCATCTCTACCAAAAACATAAAAATTAACCAGGCGTGATGACGTCTGCCTCTAATCCCAGCTACTTGGGAGGCTGAGGCAGGAGAATTGCTTGAACCCAGGAGGTGGAGATTGCAATGAGCTGAGATCGTGCCACTGCAATCCAGCCTGGGCAACAGAGCAAGACTCTGTCTCGGAAAAAAAATAAAATAGAAGCCTGTGGTGCTGGCAGATGGCCTGGTCTCATTAGACACTGAGAGGGAACCCCTTGGAGCTGTGCTCCCTGCGTGTCCTCAGCAATGTCACACTGCATCCTGGGGCTCTACGGGGAGCTCCTAAAACCCTCACGGTCCCAGCTGTGAATATGATCTCCTGAATCATTTATTTTACTCTTGTTATGTTGGCTCCTAAGTTAGCATGTTGTCTGGGGACAAATCCCTATTCAAAGGAATATTCATATCCTGATTGAATCCTTAGTCTACTTAAGGTTTCTAAGAAACAAGTTGGAATTTTAAACCCACTTTAATCAAAAATGAGAGTAAAAATGATGGTGTGCTAAAGGACCTATGAGATTGAATACATTCAAAGTATAGCAGAGACCCACTTTGCCTGAAGGAACAGGCCTCAAACAAAGATCCTTCATCTTATCAGTCAGCAATTATCTGCCTCAGCCTCCTGAGTAGCTGGGATTACAGGTGTGCACCACCACACCCAGTTAAATTTCGTACTTTTAGTAGAGACAGGGTTTCACCATATTGGTCAGGCTGGTCTTGAACTCCTGACCTTGTGATCTGCCCGCCTCGGCCTCCCAAAGTGCTGAGATTACAGGCGTGAGCCATCACAACTGGCCAATTTCTACTTTATTTTTGTTTATTCATTCTTTTGAAACTTGGTCTTGCTCTGCCACCCAGGCTGAAGCACAGTGGTGTGATCTCAGGTCACTGCAACCTCCGCCTCCAGGGTTCAAGCACTTCTCCTGCCTCAGCCTCCCAAGTAGCTGGGATTACAGGCGCCTACTACCATTCCTGGCTACATTTTGTATTTTTAGTAGAGACAGGGTTTCATCACGTTAGCCAGGCTTGTCTTGAACGCCTGACCTCAAGAGATCAGCCTGCCTCAGCTTCCCTGAGTGCTGGGATTACAGGAGTAAGCCACCATGCCAGGCCTTCTAATTTAAATATGTTCTTCCATATATGACCTGCAGGTGGCAGAGTGAAACAATGATGTGCCATAAAAGTAAAAACGGAGGCTTGTGTGTGTGGCAGAAATTCTCATCAGAGCTTACATCCTCTAGGGCGATACCAGTGAAATCTAGTGTGGGCAGAGCGTCTCACAAAATCTTTAACATAATATCAATAATAGTCTGCTTGGAATTATTATTTTTTAGTTGTTTTTGCCATCTGCTAGTTGTATCTCCTAAGGGGATTTTTAAAAAATCAAATGACATTATGAAAAAAATCAAATGTCATTAGAATGTCAAAATCCTCAAAATACAAATAACAAGTAAAATAATTAAAACATGGCCTGAACATGTTTATTGGGCTCAACAGCCTTTTTTTTTTTCTTAGATCATTATGACTCTTCATAAGAAAGTAAACTGTGTAATTCAGTAAACTAAATTATAAGCTGCTTGGAGGTAAGGATGTCTTTTTTTATTGCCATGTCCATGTATTTTTATTGCCTCTTAAGGTGCCTGGTGTGCATTAGACCTTAATAAATGCTTAGTTCCTTCCCTCATTCCTACTCACTGTAGGTAACAGTGGTTATGGTGAGCATAATTATAATCTGGAAGTAAATGTTACTATTTTAGATTTGGTAGCTTCGAAAGATCAAAGATACAGCATTTTACAGTTGGGAGAAACCTTAGAGTAGTGGTTCCCAAACCTAATTTAACAAAGTCCTCTAGGGAAATTTTGTAATATTTCCAGATATTTCTATCTAAATAGACTTTCCAGATGGAAAATATTCTAGAGTCCAATCCAAAAATCCAGCATCAACATCTCTGGTCCAGGACTGGGGAGAGATGATGGATGGATGGATGGATGGATAGATAGATGGATAGATAGATACACAAATAGATCATCTCTACAGGTAATCCATATAAACATCTTTATATACACACATATACACAAACATATATGTATGTTTGACATATTTAAATATATTCATTAAATGCATATGTTTAAATACATTCAAGCTTAAATGCATATATTTAAATGTCTATGTATATTTGCATATATTTATATTAGTATATATTTCTATATCTATATTTAAATTATTCCTATTTGGGAACTGTAATCTCAGCCTCCCTGGTTCAGGTCACAAGGATATTCCGATAACTCTACAGCTGTTGGAGCCTCTGATATGAAAGCAGTGGTCATATCCCTTATTGGAAGCAGAGTTCTAGAACTGAAACAACTTGTGAATTGCAAACCTGGAAGCTTTTCTAATGATTTTCTAAAATAAGTTTCATTTTTGGCCCCATAGTATTCCGACAGCTCTTACCTACTCAATCATACTGGGTTCCTGTAGTCAAATTCGTTACTGAAATTGTTAGGATGACAGGCTGTTGGTGCCAGAAGGCATCCTCTTTAGTGCTGTGTGGACAAGGAATGGAGACAAAGAAGTTAACTAATTAGTTTACAAGGAACTTTAAGAATCGTCGGAAGCCATCTGTCAGTAGAGGTTGAATATCCCTAATCCAAAACTCCAAAATCTGAAGTGCTTATTGAACACCGAACTTATTGGACAACAACATGATGCTCAAAGGAAAGGATCATTGTAGCATTTTGGATTTTGAATCTTTGGATTAGGAATGCTCAACTGGGAAAATATGTATATATACATATTACAGTTGGGAGAAAACTTAGTGTTTTTTTAATATATATGTATACAAAAATGTGTATATATACACATACAAAAATATACACATATAAAAATATGTGTATATATGTATATAAATGTGTATATATACATATATGAAAATATGTATATATACATATATATAAAATGTATATGTATACGTGTGTGTGTGCGTGTGCGTGCATGCGTGTGTGAAGTGCAAATATTCCAAAATCTGGAAAAAATCCAAAATCTGAAATACTTCTGGTCCCAAGCATTTCAGATAAGGGATACTTAACCTGTATTGGGTTATTCAGCAATAGAACTGTAGCTGGATTCATGGCCAGCTGTGGATTATTCCACATTTTGATAAATCAGTGCTTTTCAATTATGTTCCATGGGGCCTTAGGGAACAGATAGGCTCGTGGGGCTTGGGCCCTTCTCTGATGATGCTTCAATGAGCTGCATTCTGCATAGCCTTGTTCTGTTGACTAGACTTACAGTGATATTCATTTTTTTCTTAATCAGGAGCCCCCAGCTTTGAAAAGAGTTTGATGACCACTGATACAGTTGCTTCCTCAGTTAGCCTGCTTAGGCTAAACATGTTCAGGTGAAATCAGAGGCCTGAGGGTGAGCGTAGATCATGTAATGTTTGAACACCTGTGTCTTTCTCACACTTTGGCAATTCTGTGCCCAGTTTAGATGCATTTTTCTATGCGACTCTGGATCTGAGTCCTCTGCATTGATGCAGTGACGTAGCTAGGCAGTGTCCTATGCCACCTGTCATTCCCCTCAGTGTATCTAAGACAACTTTAGAGTTTCCCAGGGCTGTTCATAACTAATATAAATTTTTCAATTCTTTCTAGAAAATACTCTCAGATACTTTTTACTGGCCGCTTAGAAAACCTGATCACAATACAAAAGTATCTGATAGCTTCTTTTATAAATTTTTCTTTGATAATTTTTTAACAAATTAACTCTCATAAGTTATGTACATTTATGCTTAAAAGTTAATTCTGTTTTATTTTTATAACCCATTTTAAAGGCTGTGTTTTACCTTATTTTAATAATTAAGGTCTTCAATCAATCACTTTTTCTAGAAACCACTACAGTTTCCTAGAGAAAGCAATAGTTGTTCAGCAAAAACCTCTGTCCATGAGGACCTTTGAATCAATAAGTGCCTGAGTGTTTTAATCTGCTGAGAGAGAAAAAAAAAATTGGGATTAGGAACCAAAACTTAGTTCCATCCAATTAGGATCCTTCCATGGCAGCACAAAGCCCTTTAAAATTTGTGAAACAATTTCAGGATTCCTTTTTCCACTATACTGCAGTCTAACAGCATATGCTGAACAAGATCAAATACACAATAATTAATATGTGACTTATCTTTAATACTAGGTAGGAATTTTAACATACATGTTCTTAATTCCAAATTCCAAAAGCTTATTCCACCTTCCCCCCCGATCCATCTCCTGCATAAATATAAAAATCTAAAAAAGATTGGAGAGAAGGAAAGGGGGATAAGTAGGAAGAAATGCATTTTGTAAATACAGCCAGTTCAGTGGCTCTTGCCTATAATCCCAGCACTCTGGGAGGTCAAGGCTGGTGGATCACTTGAGGCCAGGAGTTCAAGACCTTTCAGTAGAAACATGGTGAAACTCTGTCTCTACTAAAAATACAAAACTTAGCCTGGCATAATGGCACAAGCCTATAATCCGAGCTACTTGGGAGGCTGAGACATGAGAATCGTTTGAACTCAGGAGATGGAGGTTACAGTGAGCTGAGATCGTGCCACTGCACTCCAGCCTAGGTGACAGGGCTAGACTCTGTCTCAAAAAATATATATATATTAAATGCAGGCTATCCCATGATGATAATGATAACAGATAACATTTATCAAGCACTTACTACCTTCCAGGCACTGGTATAAATACTTTACAGATGTAACTCATAATAGTCAAAACTACTGTGTCATTATTATCCCTGTTTTACAGAAAGAAAAACCATGACTGCAAGGGGTTATGTCACTGGCTCAAGGGCATCCAGTTGGCCAGGAGAGGTGTGCAAGAAATACGGAGTACAGGTGGCCTGGCTCCAGACCCCAAATTGTGGACATACATTTCTAGGGCCTTCAATTTCTACCCAAATTTTAAGCCAAATTTTGCCCTAAAAAGTGGACACATGATAGATTTTTGGTGCATTAAATTAGATTTTTGGTATAATTTTCTTGAATTAAGTTGACTAAAATATATACATATGTATATATTTACAAATGTAATGTAAAATAATTTCCAAAAACATTAAGCAGACTGCAGAAAAACATCATTCTTTACTGGGTCTTAGCTTGGGTTTTCTAGGTGATGTCATACAAAGAAGATGTTGAAAAATACCACTTATGATCATGGTCTACCTACAATGTGTACATAAGCAATACTATTGAGTATGATTTTTACTATTCAGCGTTCAACAGGCACAGTAATGACCTTCTTTAGCCAAGAGAGACACATCATTGAGTTTACTTTCAACCAGGGCTATGCATTCATCCTAGAATTTGACAGAGTCTAGAAATAAAGTTATCTACAGAGCCAGATTATTTAACTCTGACATTTAAAATTCTGGAACACTTGGTAAAGGTAAAAATGAATTGACTAAGGGTTGTTTTACCATTATTCTAAAGAAACAACCATTCTAAATGCTTTTTTGTTCGTTTCCCCCATTTTTTCTGTTCTATTAGAAACATTTGTACCACAAGGACAATTGTCAGTATACAAAAACTCACCTAAGTTGGCTCTTGGCACTTCCCTCCCTCCACCTCAAATCAATAGCTGGAAAATCTGAATTTTTCCATGTGCTAAATTATTTGCTGACAGAAGTACAAGAACTTAATACATTGGGGAGGTGGCGGGGGGGACTTCTATTTCCTGACCAAAATATATTTGCTTTTCCTAGATTTGGTGGATAATTTTATTCCATTGTGCTTTATTTATTCTTAGTAGAACTTGTGGGATTGTTTTCAGGATAATGTCAGGGTAATTGTTCACAATTGAGCTATGGGCCAACCGAGAGGAATTCTCCTGAGAATAGTTTGGCCAAAACATACAAAAGATCTCTCGTCTTATCAAAAATATTTCTTCTTAAACATAAAGATAAGTGAGGAAAAATTTGACATGAGATAAAAATAACAAAATCAGTGACTAAATGTCTTGTATGCATGTAGTGCATAGCAAGATGGCAAATAAATCCTGTCTCCCAGCCCTGTCTCTTCATGCTTGTTTTATAATGGGAGGATATAATATAAGATGCCTTTCTTACCTTGGGACAGGGTGCGCTAAACACTCTTTCTTTCTCAGAAAGGTAGAATAGGCCATGAGGCCGTATAAAATATTGGTAAATATGAGATCTCAGTGTTTCTCCAGCTCTTATTAACATTTTTAATTTTAAATGAAGTGTACAAATAATAAAATAGAGAAATTTTGAAAGCATATTTAATTGAAAACAAAAATAGGTTATTTCCTAGCCAGATGTACCACCAAAATAGCCACCGTTAACATTTTATATGTATATATACATTTCCAGACTTACGTATGTATACACACACCACACCTCTAGTAACAGCTATTAATAGTAACAGCAGTGATAGCAATTGCAGAAGGAACAAGCACCAACAGTACTTGTAACAGTAGCAGTAGCAGTGGTAATTATCAATAGTAGGTCAGTAATAGCAGTCATCTGAGAATGTATCACTACAATGGCCAGAAACACAGAGGAAGCTTCAGCAAGGGTAGCGGTCACACTGAGGATGTCTTGGTAGCAGAAACAGCAGCAATAGCAGGGCAGCAGGAATAAAACATTAGTAATACCAGTTAAGAGTTACAGCATTACATTTACTACATACCAAGCCCTGTTCTAAGTGTTTCACACATATTATCTCAATTAAGCCTCATAGAATTCCAGTGAAGCAGTTGTACAAATTGCATCCCCATTTTACAGATGAGCAAACTGGTGTACATACAGGTTAAGTTGCCCAAGGTGACACAGTCTTAAGGGATAGAACCTAAAGTTGAGCCCTACGCAGTATGGTTCCGTAATTCACTCTTAACCACTATACTGGTAGTAACAGCAGAAGTAGCATGAATTCTAAAATTAAGTATGAGGAGTATTTTGCAATTTATATATACTTATATATTGAATGAATATGTTTTGGGAGTGATTCTGAAATTGGAAGAACAGAATAAAAGGTTACGAAGTAACTTAAAAAACTTCTCATAACCAAAATGGTCATTTTTTCCAACTTCCAACTTAGACTATCAAAGAAGCATATTTTGCAAACATTTTTGCTCTCCCATTTCATTCTCCCTTCCTCGACAATCTATTTCTGTCTAATTTTGGAGAGTCTCTCACTGTGAATTTTTAAGTATAAGGAGCAAATTACCATGCTGCTTAATTTGAGGTATTTCTCAATTTGCAGACATGCCTCTACATATTTAGGTGCTGAATAAGTATCTGTAAACAAATGAAAAAGGAATAAAAAATAAAACTTCAGAATCACAGTGAAAGCAAATAAAATTGAGTTGGGCCAAGCACATCCCACTCCGATAAGAATGTTGTTTAGTGCTAATGGCAACAGCAGCCAAGGAAATAAGAAAAATCTTAAAAATTTAAATTTGTTGATGCTTTGGTTGGTTCTCTTTTGCTTCCTGTGATCCCACATTTTGAAAGTTTTATTTGCAACCTATGTTTGTAATATTTAATCTGTGTGTACACCTGAGACTGTCCTTACAAAAAAGATTCTTTCTGCCTTTTAATACCTATAATTCAAGATAGAGTAAAACCCAAAACCAAGTCACTTTAATGCACAAATAAAATTTTATCTTTTGAAAATGAGAAAATACTGAGTCCTGGGCAAAATTTATTGCCTCTAACATAAATTTGAAGCATGTCCTTTCTAATGATTTCAGATTGCAAGAAGTGGCAAAATTAGGAAAATTAAGTCCACATACAAAACAACTTGAAAAAAAAAATGCCCTCAAAAAGTTATCTTGGGACTTTTCTGCTTAGGGTTTCGAGCTGAAATTTTGGTGATATGCCTTGATTTGATTTCCAAGTCTTTTATCTGTAGTTTATTCTTGTTACTGCAGTTGCTACTGGTTTTTAACTTGTACACAGGAAACCAGTGCCAATCAATTTTGTTCCCAAGGTGACAGGAAACCCTGGTTGGTCAGATGTTGATTGTGCTTGCTATTCATGCTCCACCCATCGTATTTTCTTCCCTTTTGGCTGAACTTAAGACAAATTAATCAGTGGCCGACATCTGGCAGACAGTTTTGGTGTCTTCTCTGTGATTTGTTGACCCACACAGTTAAAGGGTAAAAATTCAGTGCTTCAAACTGAAGACACTAAATAGAAATGCTGCCAAGAATCTTTTTCAGGGACTTGCTTGGAAAGCCCATCTTTTGGCTTTTTACTTGAAAATGTGAATTTTCTTGAGTAGTGAAACATCTGTTCAATAAATATTTCACCTTCTTTATGATGGTGGGTGGCTCACCTCTATTGTAAATTCCAGCTATGAACTGTGAAACGGGGGGCAAGGAAGGGCTCTGAGAATGTTAAGCTTTTTAACAGGCCTCTGCTGTTTGTAATTAATCTTTAGCCACCTGCATATTTTCTTCATAATGAGTTTTATCCCACATAAACATATCCCTGGTCACTGAACACTCTGAGAGAAAATGTTGGTACCCAGAACCTGACAAATAAGATAACTCATAAATAAAAGCTAAGCGTAAAATCAAACCAGATGACCTCCCCATCCCTCCAAGCCAAGCTTCTTTGGAGTCTACTCTTTCAAACTCATGGTTTATGACTCTATAAAAAAGAAAAATTACAAACTGTCTACTAGCCTTGTGAAGTCTTTTCAGAAATCATTTGTTTTAAAGAGAATGGTATGAAAATATAGGTCTAATTTTATCAGGTCTAGTGACAGGAGAGATCATGAGAAACATACACAAAATGTTCTCTATAGAGGAAGATGAAGGAAGGTAACAATGCAGGAAGGTGAGATTTAGATAAACCTAAAAAGGGCAGGTATGTTGGACCGGATAGGCTTTCCTGTTCCTAAAATGCCTTGTGCTCTTACACAGGAAAAGCATTCTTATTCACGCGAGGCATTTGCAAGTCCTAGGCACAAGACCCAAAAAGACTCTAGGTTCTGGTAGTAAGAAGGCAGGAAAGGAGTGGGTGGGAGAGGAAGCATCCTTGGGGAACCCACAGCCAGGACAGATTTTTCAAAGGGTAAAAAAGCCTTTAGCCATTTATTCATCTATGCCTCCCTTATTTTGAAAACAAATGCTGCTAGTTTGTTCTTATTTCTTAATACAGTACTTCCCATGTCAAAATTAGGATGCATTTTAATTTGGGGTCCATTTAGGCTGTAGAGTCTCCAATCAGTTGGTCAGCGTGGTCATGCTCTTTGAGAGTCTGCCGTCCTCACTGACCTGCCAATTCTGTAATCATCCAACTGCCCTCCCAATGATTCCTTTCCTAGGTATGTTAGCAGGGCGAATTTCAATCCACTTTATTTGTTCACTATAGTGTCTTCCATAGAAAAGCTACACCCGTGAAATAAAGATGAAAGGGGCAAGAAAAGTTGCAGTGTTATGAATCCTAACCACTTTGCAGAATCATAATTCCAGTTTTGCCTAGTAGAAGAAAAGCCCACAATCATAAATATTTTTAAGCAGTCAGGGAGACTTCGCATTTGCCAAGGCCCTATAAGAAAACTGGTGGTGAACCCAAACAGAATCCTGCAAGTACCTGAAATGTGTTTGAAACACATTTTATAATTCCTCCTCCAGAATAGCCCCCCTTTTGATTTGTGTGATGATCTGTTTGGACAGGAGCAATCCACAGTGTGACTGCCCTTCTTTCCACCTGCTGTTCCATCAGCCGAGGAAAGGGGTGTGCCCAAGGGAGGTGGCTGTCAGTTGTTATTCACGATAACAGTGCCCCTCATAAAACGCTCTGCCAGGGCAGATAAATTATCTATTCTTAAACAGAAGTTTTATACATGTGCAATGTTGACTGACTCAGACTCTAATCAAAACTGTTCCCTTGGTTCTCTTCAGTGTATTTCTAATCTATGAAGCTGAGAACTTAAGGATATTAGGCAGTACCATGTGTAAGTAAGAGTTTTTGTGGGACATCCAAGCAATAGAAGTAACAATAGGCATATGCCTGCAACACATTTCTTTTAGGGAAATACGGCACAAGTGTATTTGTGGATTATCTGGTTTATATAACACATGCATCTTAAATAACTAAACCTGTCCTGACATGCTTATACTAGAAAGCATTGCTGTTAAGGAGCACCTCTATATAAGCAAACCCTATTCAGTGAAGAACCAGATCTGAGCTTTAATCTGAAACCAAATAGAAAAAGTTGTTGGAGTTGAAGATGAGGGAGTTGGGGAATTACGATTATGTATCAGGCATATTCAAATATAGGATAATATTCTAGGGCCTAGTAGAAGTATCAATAAGAAAAATGTAGCTGAGCCGGGTGTGATGGCTCATACCTGTAAGTCCCAGCACTTTGGGAGGCCAGGGCGGGCAGATCACTTAAGGCTGGGAGTTCAAGACCAGCCTGAGCAACATGAAGAAAGCCTGTCTCTACTAAAAATACAAAAATTAGCCAGCTACTCGGGAGACTGAGGCAGGAGAATGGCTTGAACCTGGGAGGTAAAGGTTGTAGTGAGCTGAGATAGCACTATTGCACTCCAGCCTGGGCGACAGAGCAAGACCTTGTCTCAAGAATAAAAATAAAAAATGACCAGGGTAACAGAACAATACCTCTAGTTAGAGAGGAAAAAACCTGGAAAGACTTGATAAGTCTATGTCTCTACCTAACATTTGTGGAGCAGCTGCTACATGTCAGGTACTGTACAAGATGCATCACAGATGTATAAAATCATTTTCTCCTCATATCCACCTCAAGCGGGTAAATTATATCTCAAGTTTAATGATGAGGAAACGGAGACACAGGCATCTAGGTACTTTTCCATGGTCACGGAGTACCTCACTGCAGAGATGGGATTTGAACCCAGGTAGTGTGCCCCCAAATCTCACGCTCGTTCCTGTTTCCTGCCTCCTCCAATGACCAAGGAACCCCTAGGATTTTTCTTTCCCACCTTATCCATATTCCTAATTGAACTATATTACATTTTTTTAGTAGAGGAACGGAAGCATTCTAAAATAAAATAATCTGTTCAGGCTAACACGACCAGTTCCACTTTGAGAAGAGCGATGGTTGCGCCTTGCACCCTCCAGATGGCGCCTGTGCGCCACTCACAGGCGGGAGAGGCTTCAGGGTCGTCGGCAAGGTGGGCTCTTGGTTTTGTTTGAAGGACAGTTGGCATAGTTTCTCTGTCCCCAAAAATCCTACTGGGACACTTGTTGCCATTGTAAGATTTAAAGCCAAATCAGATAAAGAAAAGGCCATGTACCATTCCTAAAGCTGACCGGGAGCAGCAAATCCTCCCTTTGCTGAGGTCCCTTATTGGCATTCAGAGAAGACATAAAGTCAATATAGGTTCAGAGAGCCCATGGCCCCTGGAAGGTTCTCATTTGGTATCCATCGGAAGGTCTTTTATCGCTTGTTAGTAATGATACGGATTTGTTTTAAAGGCAAGCAATTCTTTCAGTGTTTAAGCCTTTGCAATTTTAATTTAAAAAAAAAAAAAAAAAAAGATTTTTTGCCCCTTTGCTCCCCTTCCTAACAAAGGAAATCGTTAGGAATTACATTACTAATGTAATTTGGTCAAGGAGTTGTATACGTTCCATTAGGATTTGTATTGAAAAGAGATTTCTAGGATAAAGCACCATTTTGCTATAGAAACGATCTCCAGGAAAGGATGGGGCCAGGCCAGCTCGTGAGTTTGAATTCCTGAACTGTGGGTTCCCGTAATGCTGCTGCATGCCTTATCGAGGGCAGCCGAGGAGCAAATTGGCAGTACGTTAGAAAGCATGATTAGAAGAGGGAAAGCTGAAATGGCCTTCATGTCAGCTGCTTTCCTCCACAGGATACTGGGTGATTCCTGTCCTAACCAGATACTGATTACTTAAAGCTTAGCTCAAGAGTTCTTGTCAAAAATGATGTCCGTAGCATATTTTGACTTGCTGAGGTCTGAAAAACTTTTGGAATTTGTTAGATGTGGATCTGAACCCCAAGAACTGGTCAGTAGTATTCAGTTAATGAACTCTATCCCTTAGAACAGAATGTCTTAAGCACCTCGTTTTTATCTTATTCACACTTCTCTGAATGTCCTCGTCGGACAAGGACAATTGTTGGTGAAAAATGTGTGAATTGATAATTCAGACAAATGAAAGCAAAAAAAGTCCAAAGGACTTATCTTCCAATTGTTTTACACAATATTTCAAACATAGACAAATTGATATAAATATGTTTCAGTCTGTAAATTTATGTATTCTTCTAATATTTCCCCATTATAATTGAATTCTTATGTTTTGTAAATACTTCACCTCATCTACAATATACACATTCAAAATATTTAAATTGTTGAAAACTACTTTTAGCATTAATTCATTTTCTTCACATAAAATACAAAGGATCAATGTAACATTTAACTCTTTAAAATAGTCCACCAAATATTCAACCCTGAATGGTGAAACACAAAAAAGGTGTGTGTTTGTGTTTAAAACAGTGGACCATGAGGTATTTATTTTAAATCTGTCTTAGAAGTACGGCTTCCAGTGTTAAAGCTCTACAATACTTTGTCGTCTCAAATGTTCAGCAGACAAGAAGCAATTCCAAATTCTATAAATAATACAATATTTAAATCAAAGTAATGGGTTTTCTAAAAGTCATTTTATCCTGATTCAGACAGTTAGTATTTGAGAGACTTTTCAAATACTGTGGCTGTATAGGATTTTTAAAAAAGAAGATTGCATTTTTCTTTTCTTAACATAGATGACTATTTGTACTAGAAATTAATTAGCATTATTACAGGAAAATTACTGATCAGTTATCAGGTTTTACATGATAATTGTTTAATATGTAATAAAAGCAAATGCTACTTTTTTCCTTTGGAATCAATGTAAAACATTATGATAAACAGAAGAAATAATTCATTTCTAGTCAGTCTGGAAACTGTCTTTGTATTTCCTTCTCATTTTCCTTTTCACACCTACAAATCCCTGCCATGCATAGAAGCAATGCACGAACGCATAGAAGAAATTAAAATTGGGTCAATTATGTTCCATCTTGTTAGGTTTGCCAGGCATTCTGTAGATATGGGACATGTTCTGTATTGAATGAGTTTGTCTTGTGTCTTGAATTGACTTTGTCAGGATGTGCTGCATGTCCTGTACTAAGCGTTTTTTCACTAAATTGCAAACATTTGATTGTCAGAGCTATTTTTCAAAATCTAACTGGGGCAAGTCTCGTGTTTGTGTTTCCTCAATTTGGTGACCCCGGCCCTTGTAATCCTTTGTTAGAGTCTTTCAACAGTTAGATTCATATGTATATTTCTTGAGTTCATTCTCATCAGAAATGACCATTTTCAGAATGAAATGTCACTGGTATAACTTAGGACTGCTTAATATGCTAAGATGACAGAGTTAGTTGGTATTATAAGTCATTTTAAGCTAACGTTCTTTTTTTATTTGAAAAGACTGTGTTAGTGCTCAATGCTTTTAAAGATTTTCTGTGTTCATTATTATCTCATTTGCAGAAACATACACTGGAGATATATAAAAAGAAGTCATTACTGAGTATTTCAGAGATTAAGAGTCGTCCAAATGAATATCAGGATTTTTATGTTAAAAGATGTCTGGGGAAAAGAAATAATGAATTAAATCATAAAACAATACCTGAGAAAGAATCACTTGTTAGAAAAACAAGAAATTTTCTTGTAGCTGTTGTTTAAAAGTCTGTTTTTACATATCCTTCACTGCCATCTGCCTGAGAGAAATGTTGAATATATTAAGTTTAAAACATTTTCATATTTTGTCTTTATGGTTATAGTAGTGATTTGGATGGTATATTCTTGCAGTGAGAACTTAATGATTACCAGTTGCATATCTATAGGAAAAACTGAAATGTCTTCTGAGATGCACAAAATGATTTATTTTTTTTTATGGGACAGAGTCTTGCTCTGGCCCCCAGGCTAGAGTGCAATGGCACAATTACAGCTCACTGCAGCCTTGAACTCCTGTGCTCAAGTGATCCTTCCTGCCTCAGCCTCCCAAAAAGCTGGTATTATAGCCATGAGCCACCACACCCAGCAAATTATTATTTTAAATAATATTTTATGAATAGTGCTTATAGCTGATATGGTAGCTATTATAGGTTCTAGGTGCTTACTGTCTTATGTATCCAAAGTGGTTGAAAAAAGTTACCATTTACCTATGTAAGTCTAGAAAATTGGGGCAGTGGTCTCAAAGTGGGGTGTGTGCATCTCAAGAACTGTGTAAAATAATCCATAGAGTGTAAAAATATATATTACAAAAAAATTTATATTTATCTTGCCCTTTCCCACTTCAAATGTTGTAAATATTTCATAATTTGCATAATACATAAGTATAGCAGTATATGTACATAATTTATAAATACATAAATTTCAGTAGAGGTGGACTTTTTTTTTTTTTTGAGACCGAGTCTTGCTCTATCACCAGGCTAGAGTGCAGTGGCACAATCTTGGCTCACTGCAACCTCCGCCTCCTGGGTTCAAGCGATTCTTCCACCTCAGCCTCCCGAGTAGCTGGGACCACAGGTGCATGCTACCATCCCGGCTAGTTTTTTTGTATTTTTAGTAGAGATGGGGTTTCACTGTGTTGGCCAGGATGGTCTCGATATCTTGACCTCATGATCCACCCACCTCGGCCTCCCAAAGTGCTGGGATTACAGGCATGAGCCACCATGCCCGGCCAGGTGGACATTTTTTTTTTTTTACTTAGAAAACAGATAATAGAAAAAAAAATTGAAAATTACTAACAATTCTACTTGAAAATGGGAGATAAAGTTAGAGTATAGATATAGTGGACCAAATCCAAGTGTTTTTTAGCATGTCTAGAATTCCAATATTTTAATGATTTTATTCCGTTGTAAACACTTAGAAATGATAGTTTAAAAAGGTAAAGAGGCTGCTTTATGTAATGTCTTAAATAACAAAAAAAAAAAAAAAAAAATTACTTTTGTTGTACTTGATACAGAGGAGAAACTTTTTATTGGAGACAGGGGCTCACTCTGTCACCCAGGCTGGAGGGCAGTAGTGTGGTCATGGCTCACTGCAGCCTCGGCCCCCCTGGGCTCCAGCGGTCTTCCCACTCAGCCTCTCAGGCAGCTGGAACTACAGGTGCACACTACCACGCCCAGCTAATTTTTGTATTTTTTGTAGAGATGGGCTTTTGCCATGTTCCCTAGGCTGGTCTCAAACTCCTGGGCTCATGCAAGATGCCCACCTCAGCCTCTCAAAGTGCTGGGAGTACAGGTGAGAGCCACTTCCCCTGGCCTATAAACAAAGATACAGTAGCAGACTCTCCATGGTAACATTATTTGTAATAGCAAAAAGAATTGGAAATAAATATCTATTAAAAGATATTTATATATATATATTATTGTATATGAAATCTACATTGTTGCTCTAATAAGACAAATTTTCCAATATATAAAGTGGCGTAAAAGTTGCAGAACTAGCCGGGCGCCGTGGCTCACGCCTGTAATCCTAGCACTTTGGGAGGCCGAGGCGGGTGG
>NW_016107729.1:1687737-1795386 GCF_001604975.1 Cebus imitator | reverse complement strand
AAAAAAAAAAAAAAAAAAGTTGCAGAACTATATGAAATTTTGTGATCCGATTTATATTTGTCTTTGTAAATGCATAGGCAATTGAAAGAAGGTTGCCTAACCCAAATTGTGGTGAGCTGTGAGAAGCAGCGCCAGAAAATCAGGAGGCAGGAAAAACAAGGGGAAGAGGCCTTTCTTTTTTATTTGCTTCATTCAGCATTATTTGAAAACTTTAGTATAAGTGGGTCTTAATTTTATCATTAACATTTAAAAAATTAAAACAAGGTATTTTCCTTGAATTACTAGATATTTATAGCATAGATATGTATACTCAATATAAAATGAAGTGGGACTAGAACAGTAACCACATCATTTGAATAATAATGTAGGCAGGTACAGTCATGAAGACCACAGAGATACCTTCGGGTTTCTGCTTCAGAATAACGAAGTAGTGCCAAAGCTTCACTTTTAATCTATGCTCTGTCTCCATAACTGATTGGATAAGACCCTACCACATTATGAGGTTTGCTCTGCTTCACTCAGTCTTCCAATGTAAATGTTACTCTCATCTAAAACACACTCAGAGAAACACCCACGCTTAAAGACCAAATACCCAGGCAACCCATGGTCCAGTCAACTTGACATATAAAATTATCACAAATACTGTCAAAAAGTAAACAGACAATTCATAGAATGGGAAGTCATGTATGTGATAAAGGCCTAGTGTCCAGAAT
Organism: Cebus imitator; assembly: GCF_001604975.1. Taxonomy (NCBI): domain Eukaryota; kingdom Metazoa; phylum Chordata; class Mammalia; order Primates; family Cebidae; genus Cebus; species Cebus imitator. The sequence goes on along the minus strand of NW_016107729.1, from coordinate 1,794,673 downwards.
ATGTACAGCATTTTACAACACAAGATAAAAAGACAAGCCAAATTTTAAAATGAGCCAAGGATTTCATTAGGCATTTATCCATAAAATAAACACAAATGTCCAGTAAGCCAATGAAAACATGCTCAACATTGTTAGTCATTAGGGAAATATAGCCAAAGCCACGATGAGATACCACTTCACACCTACTAGGATGGCTATTATCAAAAAAATAAATAAATAAAGGACAACAGCAAGTATTAGCAAGAATGCGGAGACATTGCAACCCTCAAACATTGCAGGTAGAAATGTAAAATGGTACAGCCACTTTGGAAAATAATTTGGTTGTTTCTCAAAAAGTTAAACATAGTTACCATATAATCCAGAAATTCCATTTCAAGGTGTATACCCAAAAGAAATGAAAACATATGTTCACATGAAACTTAAACACAAATATTCATGGCGAAATAATTCATACTGGCCAAAAGTGGAAACATCCCAAATGTCCATCAACTGATGAATGAATACACAAAATGTGGGTGTATCCATACAATGGAGTATATTTTGCCATGAAAAGGAATGTAGTACTGATAGATGCTACAACATGAATGAACTATGAAAACATTATGCTAAGTAAAAGAAACCAGATAAGACACAAGAGGCTCTCTGTTGCATTATTCCATTGATATGGTATGTCCAAAACAGGTAAATCTATAGACACAGCAAGTACGTTAGTGGTTTCTAGAGCCCGGGAGAGAGAGAAATACAGAGTAACTGCTAGTGAGCAGGGAGAATTGTTTTAGGGCGGGTGAGGAAAATGTTTTAAAACTGATTGTGGTGATGCTTATACAATTAAGTGACTATAACGAAAACCACTGAATTGTACACTTTGGAAATGTGAATTTTATTGTACGGAAGTTATATCTTGTTAAAAAAGAGGAGGGAGTATATATAACTTTAGTTTTCTATCATAAATGTTACTCATTAATGTTATATAAAATTGGTTGGGAATTGCTTCTGGGCATTTTTTCATTTTGTTTGATTTTTATTTCCGGAAAAGCAAAGGGATATTATTTCTTATAGCAAGCACAAAAGCGTCCTTTACATGACAAATTCCAGTTCACTTTTTAAAATGTGTATATTTTCCATTCCAAAAATACTTATTTTTTACCAGTCCATCTGCCCCTTGAACATAATAGAGATAATAAAACACAGTATCAAAAATAAAAACTTTACTTTGTCTGGTATGCCTGATATCTGCACTTGGGTGAATGGCTATTTGATTTTCAGGGTTATCTTGCAATTATTTTTCTGACACTAGATGAGAAAAGACCGAGGAAAAAAAAATGAATTATTATGAATGGCATCAAATCAACAAATGCTGATTACTTATGGGGAGAGGTTTATTTTAACTATTGGCAACTATGTTCAGTAATTTATATTTAGCTATTCATCCATGTACTAGGCATCACTGATAATACAATTGTGTATTTATACTGGCAAGAATCTGATCACAGTGATCAAATCAAGTGCATTCTCTTCATTTAATGCTAATATAGCCCTTCCAGGTAATTGGCGCCTTCCTTCCTTCCACCTGAAGACTAATGATACTCTAAATACAATCTGCGGCCACAGAGTGACCCAGCAAAGTCACTGACTGTCCACTGGCCAAAAGGAAGCTACTCCCTACTCTGAAATTCCAAGGTGAAAAGCCAGTGACTTGTAGAGAGCAAAGGTCATCCTGGTTTATTTGCAAAGTATGTAACTGACCAAAGCCCACGATTACATGGTAGGTGGTACACTTTTAAATGAACACTGAACAAACATAGGGATGTATATTTAAATAAATTACTATTCTTAGGTAAACATTTGGAGAAACCCTGGAGAGAGTAGATTTTCATAATTTTGATTGAGAGTTCATTTTAGGTAAAGGCAGACCTTGATGTGCCCTGGTTAATGACTTAAGATACCTGCTTTACATATAAAATGCCTGAGATGGAATCTAGAATCTTTCAGATACATATTAAAGGGTACTTTAAAAATATATAATCCTTGACATAAATGCAAAAATTTTCTTTGTGAATATTTGACTTTGTAAATGTTTCTTTCCAATGACTAAAAACAAATTTAAGGATTTGGAATGAAAGTAAAAGGCTCTTTGTTAACTTTTATGTTAAGTTCAGGGGTACATGTGAAGGTTTGTTACATAGGTAAACTTGGGTCATGGTGGTTCGTTGTGCACATTTTTTCATCACCCAGGTATTAATCCTACTACCCCTTAGTTATTTCTCCTGATCCTCTTCCTCCTCCCACTCTCCACCAGTGTGTGTACTTCTCCTCTACATATCCATGTGTTTTCATCATTTAGCACCCACTTAAAAGCAAGAATATACAGTATTTGGTTTTCTGTTTCTGTGTTAGTTTGCTAAGACTAATGGCCTCCAGTCCCATCCATGATCCTGCAAAGGACATGATCTCACTCTTTTTTATGGCTGCATGGTATTACATGGTATATATGTAGCCCATTTTCTTTATCCAGTCCATCACTAATGGGCATTTAGGTCGATTGCATGTCTTTGCTGTTGTGAATAGTGCTGCAATGAACATATGTATGAATGTGTCTTCGTAATAGAGCAGTTTATATTTTGGGGTGTATATACCCAGTAACCGTATTGCTGGGTCAAATATTTCTGTCTTTAGGACTTTGAGGAATTGTCACACTGTCTTTCACAATGGTTGAATTAATTTACACTCCTACCAGCAGTGTATAACATTCCTTTTCCTCCACAACCTCACCAGCATCTGTTATTTTTTCACTCTTTAATAGTAGCCATTCTAACTGATTTGAGAGGGCATCTCATTGTGGTTTGATTTGCATTTCTTGAATGATGAGTGATGTTGAGATTTTTTTTTTCATATGATTGTTGACTGCATGTTTATCTTCTTTAGGGGACATGTCTGTTCATGTCCTTTGCTCAGTTTTTAATGATTTTTTCCTTAAGTTCCTTATAGATGCTGGATATTAGACCTTTGTCATTTGCAAAGTTGGCAAAAAAATTTTCCCCCATTCTGTAGATTATCTGTTATACTTTGTTGATTGTTTATTTTGCTATGCAGAGCTCTTTAGTTTAATTTAAATCTGATTTGTTAATTTTTGCCTTCGTTTAAATCATTTTTGACATCTTCATTATGAAATGCCTATGCCCATGCCTATGGCTTGAATGATATTGCCTAGATTTTCTTCCAAGGTTTTTATAGTTTGGATTTTTCCATTTAAGTCTTTAAGCCATCTTGAGTTAACTTTTGTATATGATGTAAGGAAGGGGTCTAGTTGTAATCTTCTGCTAATGGCTGGCCAGTTCTCCCAGCACCATTTACTGAATAGGGAATCCTTTCTCGTTGCTTGTTTTTGTCAGGTTTGTTGAAGATCAGATGGTTGTAGGCATGCAGGCTTATTTCTGATATCTCTATTCTGTTCCATTGGTCTCTGTGTCTGTTTCTGTCCCAGTACCATGCTGTTTTGGTTACTATAGCCCTGAAGTATGGTTTGATATCAGGTAGCATCATGGCTCCAGCTTTGTTCTTTTTGCTTAGGATTATCTTGGCTATTCGGGCTCCTTTTTGGTTCCATATGAATTTTAAAATAGTTTTTCTAGTTCTGTGAATAATGTTTCTCAAAAATTGTTGTAACAATTAAGTGAGATAATTCAAGTAAGCCATTTCTTACAAACTTAGCTTAATTAATGTTAAGTGCCATCATTGAATCTATACATTGTTTTGTGTAGTATGGCCATTTTAACAATATTGATTTTTCCTACACTTGAGCATGAAATGTTTTTCCATTTGTTTGTATCATCTCTGATTTATTTGAGCAGTGTTTTGCAGTTCTTGTAGAGGTCTTTCACCTTCCTAGTTAGCTGTATTCCTAGGTATTTTATTCTTTTTGTGGCACTTGTGAGTGGGAGTTCAATCCTGATTTGCCTCTTGGCTTGACTCTTGTTGGTGTACAAGAATGCTAGCAATTATTGCACATTGCACATGATTTTGTATCCTGAGACTTTGCTGAAGTTGTTTATTAGCTTAAGAAGCTTCTGGGCTGAGACTATAGGTTTTCTAGATATAGGATCATGTCATCTGCAAGCAGGGATAGTTTACTTCCTCTTTACCTATTTGGATGTCCTTTATTTCTTCCTCTTGCCTAATTTCCCTGGCCAGGACATTCAGTACTACGTTGAGTACAAGTGGTAAGAAGGGCATTCTTGTCTTGTGCTGGTTTTCAAGGGGAATGCCTCCAGCTTTTGCCCATTCAGTATGATATTGTCTGTGAGTGTGTCATATATGGCCCTTACTATTTTGAGGTATGCTCCTTTAGTACCTAGTTTATTATGAGTTTTATTAACATGAATGGATGTTGAATTTTACTCTTTTCTGTATCTGTTGAGATAGCCATGTGGTTTCATCTTTAATTCTGTTTATGTGATAAATTACATTTGTTGATTGTATATGTTGAACCAACCTTTCCTCTCGGGATAAAGCCTACTTGATAATGGTGGACAAGCTTTGTGATGTGCTGCTGGATTTTGTTTGCCAGTATTTTATGGAGGATTATTGCATTGATGTTCATCAGGGATACTGGCCTTAAGTTTTCTTTTTTTATTGTATCTCTGCCAGGTTTTGGTATCAGGACAATGCAGGCACATAGAATGAATTAGGGAGGAGTCCCTCCTAAATTTTTTAAGATAGTTTTAGTAGAATTGGTACAAACTTATCTTTATACATCTGGTAGAATTTAGCTGTGAATACGCCTGGTCCTAAGGTTTTCTTGCTTGGAAGGCTGCCTATTACTGCCCCAATTTTAGAGCTACTTATTACTAGTCTGCTCAGGTATTCAGTTTCTTCCTGGTTAAGTCTTGGGAGGGTATATGTGTCCAAGAATTTAACCATTTCTTTGAGATTTTTTAAATTTAATTTTCATAACTTTATTTTCTTAATTTCATATTCATTGCTACTGTATAGAAATACACTTGATTTCTTATATTAATACTGTATCATGCAACCTTGTGGAACTTGATTATTACTTCTAATATACTTTTTGTGGATTCCTTAGGATTTTCTATATATAACATCATGTCACCTCAACTAAAGATAGCTTTACTTTCTTTCCACCATGGATTGATTTGGTTTCATTTTCTTATCTAATTAACCTGGCTAGAGCCTCAGGCACAATATGGAATAGACATGGTAAGAACAGACATCTTTGTCTTTTGCCTGATCTTAGGTAGAAAGCTCTGAGTCTTTCACCATTAAGTATGATGTTAGTTTTGGGGTGAGTTGTTCATGCCCTTTATCAGAGTGAAAAGGTTCCTTTGTACTCCCAATTTGAGTGCTTCTTTCGTAAAAGAATGTTGTATATTTTTTTGATGATCTCCATTTTAGCTGAACTTTATAGATTATTACAATCACAGGTGTCATTTCTGCTCTTAAAAATGAATGAATATATTCAATTTATTAGTAATGGTCAAGATTAAAAGGGTTGTTTGGTAGTTGATTGCATGAAGAGATAAGGAGTTATTCATTGTATTGTGCTATTCAGAAAATGCTCTGTGTGTGTGTGTGTGTGTGTGTTTGTGTGTGTCTGTATTTGTATTTAAATCAGCTGAAATTCAAAAAAGACTTTTTATTTCACAAGGAATGGCTTATTGAGACTTGTTAATGTCTTTTTAACATCATCTTTTTCTTAACTGATTATATGAACTAGGAAAAATTAACCTGGGAACTAAAAATAGAACTACCATCATTTTGTTATTTTGTTGAAAGGAAAACAGCCTCCTCACCATGAGTGACAGTCAAAACAATACCAAATGCAAAAAAAAAAAAAAAAAAAAAAAAAAAAAAAAAAAAAAAAAAAAAGAGTAAAAATTAATCATCCTTGGTTACAAAACAAAGCAATACATTTTCTTTCTTTTTCTGAATAAAATTAACATAGGGCTTTAGGATGTTAATACTCAGACTTTATTAATGCTTAAATAAGACTCAAACTGAATCACAACCATAACATTTACCTACATAAGCTTGGCTTCTCCACTCCAAATTTTCAAACTCCTGTTTAACATGGCCTCCCCAGTTTCTGTATTTTCAGGAGGATTGGGAAAGTGATCAAAGCATAGTAATTACATCTAGCATTCCTCTAACCAATTAATTTGCTACTGTTCACCCATACAGACATCAAGTGTTCATTTTCATGTGTTCAGGACTGGGTACAACAGGAGAACTCAAAGTCTTTTCCCTTAGTGTGTTCACACTTGACTGCAAATCATTTCTAGTGAATATGATATNTCAGAGACATATTGGGAAAATTGCTAAGAAGTCTCAGAGGAAAGAGCCCCAGGCATTTGGAGGATTGAACCTGAAAGTGTTGGAGCAAGCTCATTTGAGGCATAGAGAACAGAGCTGCAGGCAGATTGTCTGCCTGGGACACAGGTCCAGATAAGAACGTGACAGGAGATGAGGCTGGAGAAACACACAGTAGATAGATTAGAAAGCATCTTATGTCAAAAGGGGAGAAACTTACAGGTTTTATCATATTTACAGTGTTCAGACATCACTCCAGTGAGATATGGAAAAAATATATTGAACTAGGAGATTTTAGAGTTAGGAAGGCTTGCTAAGGAACAACTGCAAAGGTCAGAACCAACAATGAAGGGGGTTTGAGCTACATCAATATCAGCAAGTTCCTAAAGTCTGCCTTCATGCCTCTTCCACATTGCGTGTGCCCACTGACTTCTCCAAACTCAAAAAATTTGAGTTAGTTCTTAAGAATTCTTGACTGAAAAATAATTAGGGAAATCCACAAACATTGAAGTACAAGAATGTTCATTGCAGTTTTGTTTATAATGGTGAAAAATTGAAAAACACTTAAGTGTCCAAAAATAAGGAATTGGTTAAGTAACTATCATACATGTCAATAATGAAATACTATCAAATGTTTGAAAACAGTGTTTAAACTTGAGGACATGAAAGACAATCATGATATAGTTTTTTAAAAGTAAATCATATGCAATGGTTCTAGACTAATTTCCTTTTTTTTAAAAGCAAATCATAAAAGAATATATTGAATAAAAATCTAGATTTTTGTCATACATATAAGGACTTGAAGGACAAACACAAAATATTCTTAGCAGTTACTCTAAATATTATGAAATTTGTAAAATTTCTATTTTTAGTTTTCGTCTAGTTAACATGCACTATTTTTGGATCAGGAAAACACTGTTAATTTTAAAGACATTAGGTGTAAATGTTAAGGACTTGAAGTATAAAAAATAGTTCCAACATAGATGACCATTGATTTTTGCCTGCATAGCACTGCTGCTAATTCTTAATCACTAACCAATTTTCTCAACCTTACTTCCCTCAAACGTTTATTGGCATATACTCATGTAGCTCCCACATAGCCATATAAATACAGAGTAAAGGAAAATCACCATATTATTTTTAATTGTGATAATAATTCACATGTTTATTGTGTCCCAGATATTAGGCTGGAAATATTCATATATTCTTGCTTCTTTATCTTTTATGGTGTGAGTCAACTTTGTCAGTTTTATTATTATTCCCATTTGCAGATTATGCAGTTTAAGATCCAAGTTGGTTAAGTGAAGTACAAAACAATGATTAAACTCATTTTCCAAGGTCAATTAATGTAACAAGTTCAATATATGTGGGTTTTTTTAATGATTATTTTGATTTTTTTAAATTGTAAAATAAGGGTGTAGTAAATTTTGCCTTTTTCTATACACATATAAAAGATCAGACATCATTTTATGAATTCAAAACTTTTATAGATTCAGTCAAAAGGCATAGCAACATTCTACCTAGTGAAGTAGGTCCTGGCAGGTAGGAAAATGAATTGTTTCCCACACTAAAAATATCCTCTGTGTTAAAAGATTTTCTTTTTACTTTAGGGTGAAATTCGTTTATCATCTTCCTGGGTTCATGCCTGGCATCTTTTATATTTATTATTATTTCTTCCCTTCAGGATTTCCTTTGGGGAATTTTATTATGGATGGTCACAATACTTATTCTTTTATTTCAGCTTCTTGAAATTGGTAACACTGTATTTATGTCACAATTTAACTTTCCTAGAGTTCCGTGTTTATTTCTGTTTTATCCTGGCATCTTTCAAGTGATCCAGAAAGATGGTTGGTACTATACATAATTTATTAGAAGATAAAAAGATGGGAACAGCATACTATTATTAAATGCTATTAACCTTGAAACTTAAAAGTCATAGAATTGGGACTTGCAAAGAACTGTAGATGCCACTCAAAGGAATTCCATCTCTTCATTTAAATGCTTGTGTCTCCTTCATTATTCAAATGAGCAAAAACTTTTTTTTTTCTTTTTAAGTAGTGTTATTCTAGAAAACTAAATATGTGGAAAATTAGAATGTGCAAAAGGAAATAAGAAAATTAAGTTGGGGGTGAGAGGGTTTAAGGTCACTTTTTATGATCAAGCCAAGGTTGTCAGATTCATGGCCACTGTAACACACAAGGATGAATAGTTGGACTAAAGGATTCAGGACCACATTTTCAGATCTGAAGAGAACATCAGCATTAAAGTTCTTGCTTCTCACCACATAAGATTTGATGTTTACACTAATGAAGACAGATCTAGATAAATTACGTATGCTTTTACAAAACCAAAAAAAAAGCTCTCAGAGGTCAAATCTGTTTGCTTTCATTCCGTACTAATTCTTCTTATAATCTTTAAAATCCATATTTTTCCGTTCTCATTTCAAGTACTTCAAGATAAGCAGCTGCCACCATTTCCCACTGAAACTTAATTTCATCATCCAATAGTTTCAGAACTACATCTTCCGGGACTACAAGAAAAAATTATCATTTGTTTTATTTTGTTCTCTAAATTCCATTTCCATTCTTTATTGGGTGCTAAATGAGGTATACTGCTTCAAGTCTCACTGTTCTCAGTGGCCGAAATACAGCCAAAAAAAAAAAAAAAAGTAGCATGACTGAGAATTAGCGCTTGTAGACATGATACTCGAAATTTTTAACCTTTTCTGCCTAAATCCAGATTCTAAAATCTAACATTATGTTCCACAACTACCGGGAAAATAAATGCCTGGCTTCTGAGTTTTTCCAACACTCAGTTGTAATGTTGCTATATTTTTAGCTATGTTTTCTTCCTACCTCTAAGTCATTAGACACTGATGTCATTAAAATTGAACAACTTTTACCCAAAGTTGTTTATATTCTCTTGCTGAATGGACGTGTCTCCCTGGCCCATAATATTTATACATATTTTCCTTTTTACTTGATTACAATTAACATGTTGTTTATTGCATTCCTTTTACCTTTCCCTAAGAATTTGCTTTTTCCTTCAATTGTTTGCATTGGTATCTTTTGAATTTCCTCCCTCTTATTTATTTTTTGGCATAAATAATAATTGGTGCTACAACAGGAGCTTGATAAAGCTTTTTCTTATGTTCCCGTTTTTCCAACAGCAATCGTGAGGCATTAAAAGGGCTGAACAGTTTGCACACAGTTCCAAGACAAAAGTAAAGCTTTCAGCAGAGTTTGTGTTCTTACTTTCCATGTTCCTTTTTTATTAAAGGCATAGTTCTCCTTTTATTTATTTCAATTCTTTTTCTAAATTCTGTAGATTTTTTTTTGTATGTCTTAATTAGAATTTTCCCTTAACTTTATATGTTTATCTTGTTTTGAAATGTCTTTATAATTCTGTCTTCACTTCTTACCATTTTAGCTTATGGATGCTGTGGAAAAAAAATCCATATCCTCTAAGTTCAAAAAATGCGATTTTCTCCTCCGGGTCATTATTCAGTGAAAACTAATTAAAAACCTAACATTCCTATTTTTAAAAGCACATTCCTTCTCTAGATTGTTCAATACAGTATTTGGTAAATTACCAAATAGAATGCTGATAACCTATTTTTAGGGTAAAAAACCTAGGTGATTCTTTCTTTACCATATTCCAAAATAAATTATAAATAGATTAATAGATTAGCCTTTAAAAAATTGAACTTTCAGGAGGAGAATTCTTATGTATTAAAGCAGTGCAAAAAACTACAGTGGAAAAGATTATTATATTAAATTGAACATAAATTTTTTTAAATCTTCAGTGTTTTAAGGTACCAAATTGTATATTTGCAACAGAAATATACATCTGAAAAATAATTAGTATTACTTATATATGTCATAACATGTAACAAATGTATTAATGTCACAATATAAAAATTAGGAAAGAGCATGAATAAAAGATAAGAACCTCTAAACAATAGTCATATGAAAATGTATTTATCCTCATCTCTAACCAAAGAAATAAAAATTAAAACAATAAGCCACTATCATTACTGTCTATAAAATAGCAAAACTGAGTCGATTTAAATGCTAGTATAAATGAATTTAAATTTCTTTTTTAAAATTTCTAAATTTTACAAATTTTCTACAATGATCATGCATTACTTTTATAATGAAAAAATAACACTGTAATATATAAATGGTCATTTATTTAATCTCTTATCCCCAAACACAAGACATGACTAAAAAATCTCCAAATATTTTAACATTTTTAAGTTGATTCTACTGATTATATTTCCTATTTCCACTGCATTTCAATTAACCTAAATATTGTTTGTTCCTTGAAAATAAGAATTTACAAAAGCAGAGATTTTTTCCGAGTCAATGACGTCCTAGTACAGTATTTCATAGCCTCAATAGAAGAGTCTTGCCATGATAAGGGCTGTTTTGTGGAAAATGCTCTCGGTAAAATTAACAGCCTGTGCAAGTTTAACTCCATAACTGAGCTTGGAGACATGGTCTGAAGTGCTGAAGTGAAGTGCTCTGAAATTGTTTAGAATTCAGGGGAAATGGATTTGCTATAATAAAAGGAAACTTTAAGATAAACAGGTTACCAAGAAGGGTGTATTTTTTCTTTAGTGTAGAAATTGCCTTAGTGTAGACATCAAATGTGTAGATTTTATCCATTGATTTCAAAACATTAATTTCAGTAAAAACCATTTTTGCACTTTGGTTATGACCTCCTAAAATAGATTCCTTAGAGAATCGAAAGGTAATAGTTAAGTAGGACTTGGTTCATTATTACCCTCAGATTTGATAATAGCCAAACATCACTTTTTATTAGCAGTTTACTTACATTATCTGATCAACCCTTGTCATAACTCTTGGAAATAGGTACATTTAATCATTCATCTTACAAAGGAGGAGAAAACTGAGATGCAATGAGGCTAAAGAGTCTGACCAAAGGTCCACCACAAGGACATGGAAAGGCAAATTTTGAGCTCAGATATATATGACGGTAAAGATCAAATTTGTACCCTGAAAATTTGATCTGCCCCCACATTACACTTCAGTAATCTTGACCTTCTCTCCACAGCTGACTCCCAATCCCATGTGGGCCACATAGAGTCTCACATAATCTGCCCACCATACCCTTGCACTTGGGTAGGAAAGTAGAAAGAGCTTGTGCTTTGTATTCTAACCTGAATCAAATCTTCACCTCACTGTTGTTTTCTTAAATTCCTTATTTCTCCACCTGTAAAGTGGGGGCAAATAATACCTCAGAATGCTGCTATGAATAGCAAAACATCATGCGAAAGTGCTTAGAGCAGTGTTTGACAAATAATAGATATTTAGTAAATAGTTTTCCTTCTTTCTTCCCATGCAAGACAAAAGTCATCCTTCCTTACCAAATCAGCTGGCATGAAAATGCTTCCATGGCTCTCTGCTTACCACAGAATCCTTAGAAATTAACTCATTAAATCAAATAGACCTTAGACATGGATCTCAAAGGCTTCTAAACTCCCAGGTTAAGGCAGTGTATGCTGTGGGAAGTCAAAACAGAAGTCTATACAACCTGATGATGTTCTGGATCCTCTTTTTTCTGGCTTTTTTTTTTCAACATGGGGCCTCACTCTATCACTTAGGCTGCAGTACAGCAGTGGTGCAATCTTAACTCACTGTAGTCTAGAACTCCTGGGCTCAAGCAACCTTCTCACCTCATCTTCCCAAATAGCTGGGACTACAAGCATGCACCACAACACCTACATTTTATTTTTTGTAGAGACAGGGTCTTGCTATGTTGCCCCAGCCAGTCTCAAACTCCTGGCCTCAAGTGATCCTCCTGCCTCAGTCTCCCAAAGTACTGGGATTACAGGTGTGAGCCACCATACCTGGGCTTTTTTCAGGCTTTTTGTAGCCTTATAGTGTCTATGACTGTAGCTTCTCTCTCGTCTCTGTTACATAGTCCTGCCCCCCAATTCCAAAGTACATTTTTATACAAGAGAACCCTAGCTCAGACTGCTTCTATGCTGTTTCTCAAAGTTGTATCAACTTATTCTCCTACTCTATTTTCCTACCAGGTTCTTTATCTCCCTACCAAGAACTTACCTATTGAACACTTGCTTTCAAAGCTCAGCTTAAATGACTTCTACCCCATGAATCTGCTCTGACCACTCTAGATGGAAGAGACCTCACCATCTATAGCACGGGCATCACTCCATTGACAGGGTATAGACGCTTTTGTCCCTTGAGGCTGAAAATTGACCAAACGGCATGGTGATTTTTATACGGCATGTGATTAGCAATCCCTTAAGCAGCCTCTCCCGCCTTCATACTAAAATATCTATAAAGCCTGCAAAAGCTGAATTCTCACAAATGCCCTAAATATTGGGACCAATAGTCAAACTATTATCAGAATCAGGAAGAATTGTCTATCAACTTGAAATCCAGAAGTGACTTTAAAAACTTTAAAAACTACTTTCCCACTAAAAATAGATTAAAATTCTTGGTCCATGAGTGGAACCATTCTTTGCTGTTCTTCAACTATTTGCCCTCTACTCAGAAGCACAGGAGGCCTGTTAACCACCACCAAAAACCAAAAAAGAAAAAGTGGAGTCGGAAAAAATATGCTTCTATTAGGTGGGCAATATTTTATGAGCATCTAGAATAAATGCTGTTCCCTAATCCCTAACCCAGTGATCCAAAAGAGTTAATAATAGGATGAGAAAAAGTTTTCAGGAACATGCCTCCCCAAAATATGTAGGGATATCAGTATTCATTTTTTAAAGCCAGGTGTTAGGGCAAATATCAAATTAACAGGAAAGAAAGTAATATTGATAAAATTTACAGTGAGGATATGACTACAAATCCCTTCAAATAACACAGTGGCTGCAATGTACAAGGTAAAAACTGTTAGAATGAAAAATAACAAATATGGTTATTGAGGAAGACTCACATACATATCTTAGGCTTTGACAAATCTAGAAGAGAAAAAGGAAATAAATAATAGATTGGAATACAGTAATATCTTGAATAAAATATACAAGTATAATAAGTGCAGATAGACACTTATAAACATACACACATACTCAAACTAGTTGCCAGCAAAATATCTGTGAAATATTTAGAAAATGTTGTTACAGTGTTTATCTCAAAAAAAAAAAAATCAAGAAGTTCAACCATTAAAAGGCCAGCCATTCTCTAATTTCCATGAGCTATAACTGGAAATTATAAGGAAAATAAATGTCCAAACACACAGATATCCATCAAATTAAAGTAGAAATTAAATTCCCAATTACAGACCATTTAGAAATCAACAAACGTGGCATTAAATATCAAATTATAGAATGTAATCTGAGGCAGATTCGTTAGAGAACAAAACCTGACAGATTTTCCTTAATGAATTTTATCGTTGTTGATGTGTATTCTAATAAATTTCCACTGTTTGAAATTAAGCCCAGGCCACTGTAATATTTCTTAATGTTGCATTCCAGAGTAAGTATTAAAATACCAGGGGGAATAATTTGCTGAGTCTAGCATCTACTGTTACTATCTTTACTCTCATTCATTTTGGCCTGTTGTTCCCTGGTCTCCACTTTCTTGACACCATATTTGATCTGACACACACCTACAGCCCCTTTAAATGTAACAGTTCTTGTGAACACCTTCTCTGACTTCAATCCTCAGTCTCTCACAGCTGTTTTATAGTTACCCCGGGTTCCACACAACTAATATTACTTATAAAGGGCATTCCTACTTTCTGCTCAGGATTCAGGGTCTGTATAAGTTGTAAGAGCATCACCTTGCCTTGTAACCTTAAAATTGTAACTAATTTTAAGGGACTGTGATTTCTTTTTTTTTTTTTTTTTTTTTCGGCTGCTGCACCTCCTCCGGGACTGTGATTTCTATGGCCCCTTATACATTTGCCACAAAATTAAATGAATTTGCATGTCAATTCACATATGCGTGCATATATACACACATAAATAGAGGATACGGAAGCCATCTTTTTTTTTTTTTGTATTTTTATCTATTGTTTCATTTATTTATTTAAGAGACATAGTCTCCCTCTGCTGCCCAGGCTGGAATGTAGTGGCACCATCACGGCTCACAGCAGCATCAACCTCCCAGGCTCAAGTGGTTCTCTCACCTCAGCCTCCCTAGTAGCTGAGACTACAAGTGTGGGTCACCACATCCAGCTACTTTTGTATGTTTTGTCTCTAGGGAGTTTCACCATGTTTCCCAGGCTGGTCTTGAACTCCTGAGCTCTGGCAATTCACCCACCTTTGCCTCCCAAATTGCTGGGATTGCAGGCATGAACTATCACACCCGGCCCCAGAAGGCAACTTCTAGGAATTCACTCAGAATATATAGCTTTTCCTAAATTTTTTTTTTTTACTTTTCCTAAATTTTTCGCTTAATATTATTAGCCAATCTATGATTTCTGTAATAAGTATATGTACTAATAAATTACAGCATTTTTTCTCAATTTAGAGTTCTTTCCAACAACAAAATTGTTATTTTCCTGTAAAGGAGCTATGAGTAGTTGCTATGCCTAGCCATGGTGCAAAAAGAGAAAATGTAGTTGGTTGTTAATTCTGTAAAAGTTCTCACTGAATTGTGTGCATGTGCAGAAAGAAAAGCAATAAAGGGAATTATGTGGTGTTTAAACATAACATTCTTCTCCAATGTAGACGAGGGTCCAACGTGTCTCTTACATTGGACATGAGTAGCTTGGGGAACATCGAACCCTTTGTGGCTATACCAACCCCACGGGAGAAGGTAGCAATGGAGTACCTGCAGTCAGCCAGCCGAATTCTCACAAGGTCACAGCTGAGGGACGTCGTGGCAAGTTCACATTTACTTCAAAGTGAATTCATGGTGAGCCTTCTACTTACTATTCGCCCTTCAGTAGGTATTTTGATACACAGGGCGCTAGAGACATATGGAAATGACACTGTTCTATCCTTAAGCAGCCTGCAATAAACAAATGGCAAAGTGAAATGGTTTTAGATTCACTCTCAGTCTCATCCACTATTGACAAGTATTCAAACTGGAATGTAAGAGCTAAATTAAGGCAGAATCTGCAGGAATTGGCCAGGCAAAGAAGTGGTATAAGGGAGCTGGGCGGAGAAGGGGCATTCCAGGACAAAGAATAGTCTTGCTGTCACTGTCTGGGGAATTAAACTGTTTGGTTTAACTGGGACGTTAAAATCAAGGTGGGAAGTGGCAAAAGTTGAGCCTCAGAAGTAGAAAAGAAACCCAAGCCTTAATACATATTTAGGAACTTGAACTTTATCTGTGTTTTAGAAAGATCATTCTATTTGCGGTAAAGTAGGCACTAAAAGGGAGCAGTTGAGAGGCTCTAGCATTAATCCTGTGGAACTGCGGTGGTGGCCTACACTAATACCGTAAAAGAGAAAATAGAGAGAATCTGTAGGAATCTACAAGAAGTGGGATTAATTGAATGAGGCAGCCAAAAGTAATGGAAAAGTCAGGGATTGTTTTTGGCTTGGCCGACAGAGTGCATATGGTGCCCTTTAACGAAATAAGGAACACAAGCGGAAGACCAAGTGTGGGCTAAAAAGAATAGTGAATTCATTTTTAGACATACCAGTGTTGCTGGTGAAAGTTTAAAGCAAGATAACATATCTACTCAGAGAACATGAAGTCAGATTAAATCTTCTTAGGTTGAATTGTCGCCCAAGGGAAATAATTCACTTTATAAATCACCTTGCATCTTAAATCAGTTGCACATCTTAAGCCATATTGGTTGAGTACAATAAATTGAATATTCTAGGGTCAGTTTAGGTATTTGCAGCCACCCTAACGGTGAAAGATTCAACAATAGGTTGGATCTACTATTAGCCCCACCAGCTGTTGTTAAGTGTCCAAAGTAAAATACAAACATGGAGTTTTAAAACTCGGACTTTGTGGTGTATCATATTTTACATGTGAGGAAAATGAGACCTGTAAGAATGAAAGAACAAGTCAGTGGTCACACAGCTAGTAGTGCTTTTTTTTCTAGAACTGCAGACAGCTCTTTGCTTATGAAATAAGCCCTTATCATAGCCTGCTTCCCTGAAAGGAAATTGAAGGCCAAGAAGGAGTACCCAGCAGAAAGAGAATGCTGGAAGGTGACACATTGTCAGTGTGTGTCAGAAACAGGAGATGAGAAGGAAGAAGGGGAGAAATACAGATATTACCTTTGTGGCTTTGCCCAAAGACACTGACATGCTTCAGATGACCAAACATGAACATGTGTTTTCCATTGAATATTCAAGAGTTATGCTTAGTTTGATAACTTGGAACTAAGAAGTTAAAACATTTAGTTGGAGCAGAGAATAGGGATAAATATCATGGATAGCTAACATAATGCAAGCATGGAAAAAATATTTTAAAAGTAAGCTGGGGCCAGGTGTGGTAGCTTGTGCCTTGTAATCCCAGCTACTCAGAAAGCTGAGATGGGAGGATCACTCGAGCCCAGGAGTTTGAGGTTACAGTAAGCTATGATTGTGCCACTGCACACTGACCTGGGTGACAGAGTGAGATCCCATCTCTAAAAATAAGTTAATAAGCAAAAAGCTGTTCCTCTCTGTAGGCGAAGTCTCAAATTCATAGCATAGTCCAGCTTTTCTCAAATTTTCAGATTAGCTGAAAGCTAGAATAATTTGAATTAATGACAATTTCTTCCATTTCAATGAATATTAGACTGTTAAATTTTCCACTGGAGAAAGTTTAAGTAGTAAAAATATTATTTTATGTGATCAAAGATTTAATATTTATCAGTCATTAAATAAAAGTTTTGTTTCACATTAATTTTATCAAAGTTAGAGAAAATACTGTTTTGTATAATCAAATCCTTAAACAAATGTTTGTTTGGACCCTTCTGTAAACTTTGGCTTGTTGCTTTCTTTGTCCTGGTTAGCTGCTGATGCTCAGCTTTTTAGATTTAATGTGCTTACATACAGCCAACTCTGTTCCTATTGTCCCCTGTCCAGCCACTTGAGGCACATAATGTATACTCTGACAGAATAAGAATATTAATCTTAAGTGGGAGAAACAGTGTTTAAATGCCCTTCACTGAAACATTCCATTTACAACTACAAATAGAACAGTTCAATTAAAAAAATATATATGTCATCATCACCTGAGTTAACAAAAAAGCCCTTTATGTTTACCATTTTGGGAAAGAGGTTTTAGTAATCCTAAAAGAGCCACTATTAGTGTGAAAAGATAATTTATTATGGTAAAATTTTGGTACTGAACTTACATAAAGAGTAGAACATATTTGAATACATTGTTTTTTCAAAAATTCACTTTTTAGCATCTGTCTAATCATTCTAGCAACTATGTCACAACAGGATTCTTAAAATCTAACCAGTGTTATATGTCTCCTTACTGACTACATATTAAGCAATATTTTCTAACACACAGAACTATTTCTTAGAAGTCAGGTTGTCCGGATGCAGCTGATATGTTTAGGAAAGGAAGGGTGTTGGTCCACCAGAGGTGGTAGGTCTGTTGTTTTTAAGTGGCTTTGAAGTCCATTAGAACTCTGGATCAGATGGCCTGCTGTGAAGATTTTCTTTGTGGCAGTATTAGATACACTAATTTGATACCATTTATTTTTGCAGGAAATACCAATGAACTTTGTGGATCCCAAAGAAATTGATATTCCGCGTCATGGAAGTAAAAATCGCTATAAGACCATTTTGCCAAGTAAGCTTCTTGATGCAATAATTTGCATTGTATGGGGGGAAAGGGGAGGGATAGCATTAAGATAATACCTAAGGTAGATGATGGATTGATGGGAGCAGCAAACCACCATGGCACATGTATACTTATGTAACAAACCTGCACATTCTGCATTTGTATCCGAGAAGTTAAAGCATAAATAATAATAATAATTTGCCTTGCAAAGCGCAAGTCTTCCTGTTCACCCTTACCTCAGCATTTCCAATTCTTACAACACCCACATTTACACCAAATTTGGAATTACAAACACATGTCAATATGAATAATCATTAATGTTATCTGAGCTTAATGATTTTACTTTTTTACTCTTGTTATAATGTCCAGGTCACAATTCCAATAGACACATGTTTTAAAATTTTGTTGTGCCACACGTTATGGCTACCTGATTTTAGTCAACGGGTCAAACAATTCATTGGGAAAAGGGAGTCTTTTCAACAAATAGAACAGAAACAACTGGATATCCACATGCAAAAAAATGAAGTTGGAGACTCAGCCTCACTCCATGTACAAACATTGACTCAAAACTGAGTTGCTATGTGGACCTGGACACTCTAATTCTAGGAAAATATTACCCAAAAGAAATGAAACGTGTTCACACAAAAATGTTACAAAAATATTTATAACAGCATTATTCATAATAGTCAAAGAGTGGCAACCATCAACTGAGAAATGGATAGATAAAATGTGGTATAGTTACACAATAGAATCAATAAAAAGGAACGAGGTACTGATGAACCTTGAATGAACTTTGAAAACGTTATGCTAAGTGAAAGAAGCCAGACACAAAAGACCTCATATTTTATAGTCCGTTTATATGAAATGTCCAGATAGGCAGATCTATAGAGACAGAAAATATCTTAGTGGTTGCTTAGCATTAGGGGATATGGGGAATGACTGTTGAATGACCTGGTATTTATTTTGGGGTTAATTGAAATGTTATAAAATTGGTTTACAGTGATTGTTGCACAACTCTGAAAGTTTAAAAAGAAGTTGTGATGGCACACGAAATGGGAGGATTCTGTGGAATGTGAATTATTTCTCAATAAAACTATTACCAAAAAAAGTCACTGTGCATAACAATGACCTAGAGTCCTTGTTAGTCTTCTGCCCAACCCCAGGGATTTTGTTTAAGTAGATGTGCTGTTGAGCCCAGAAAACTACTTTTTAGCAAACACCTAGGTGATTCCGATACAGATGAAACCAGGATCCACTTTGAGAATGACTACTATATGTGAAACTAAATTGAGCTCCATGAAATTATTAATGTCAAGCAATGACCTGAATGCCACTGACCAGTAAGAAATAAGAAACAGTCTATAAAATCAAGGAGGTCACAAACTAGAAAGGAGAGTCATATAAATGGTAATGATGCTCAGTGCATAGGACAGAGTACAGATACTGCCCAAGCAGTATAGGAGTTCAGAGAGGACTGAGTAATTAATTCTACCTAGAGAAATTAGGCAAAAAAAATTGAAGAGGAAGTAATATTTCCTATGACTAAACAAACAGATGTAGCTGGAGTTTTGGCAAAATCCATAAACATCTCACAACAAAGCTCAGGAAAGATGGAGCCACAAAGACTTTTTAAGTTTTGATATTGAAGTAGTAATCTTGATAATTTAGTTCATTAATTCACTCATAAGACATCAAATTCTTTATATCCATAGTAACAGTGCTATAATGAAATAAACTAATTAAAGAATTACTGTTAATATTGTCTTTGGCCTTCCACTTCTGGTGGAATTGGAAATACATTGTTAAACTATAACATACTTTTAACTGGTCTATATAGTTAAATCTATTTACCTAAGGCAGAGTCACTGTTGAAAGTTAGTTTATGACTACACTTGGCCTAAGGGGATAAAAATGCTGAGTGTTAGTAGTGTCTGTCTGTCTGTCTGTCTCTCTGTCTGTCTCTCTCTCACTCAGTCTCTTAAAATTTTCATCTAAAATATACCAAACATAAGTAATAAGGGAATATACATCCATTACAATTATATATATCCAAATCATCATCTAACTTTGGAAGGATTTGGAAATTATTAGGATTATTTCAAAGTTCAGCCTTCTCCATTTCTTGCCCAATGGTATCAGACAACTGCTTCGTAGTCCTGTGTCAGCTTTTCCGTTCACAGAACTAGGTGGACCGCTGGATGCAGGCACCTGTGCTGACAGCTGATGTTGCAAATGATGGATTTTCTGTTGAAAATATCTGCAGCCTAAATGCCCCACCCACCACCCCCGTTGCACAAAATATAGTTTAGGATATATAGCTTAGAAAAGTTATGCTGTTGGGTGGAAGTATCCAAAAAGCCTGGAATGAATACGCAAAGATGTTATTTATGATTTTAGACTGTAATATGAGGTAGACTTGAAATATTACATAAAATGATGATTATTAAATGATCAAGATGTTAAACATTATGATTGTTTTTATAGTTTTAACCTATACTAAACTATTCTTAGTTCTAAAAGTTTGACGGCTTGTATATAATAATAGCAACATTATGCAATTCTGAGAATGCCTTGCAACAGATATGGATAGCCAAGAATCAATCATAAATAAATTGATTTATAATTACAAATTATAGCCATTTCTCTAAGGACAATGTTATCTTGGCTCAGATTAAAATGCTAGTCAAGTTTACATCAAATTATTTTGCAATGTAAATATGAGTGATAAAATGTGTCTACATACTAAATAACAAAAGTGGTAGAAAAAATCATACATCAATAGGAAATTATTAGCACACAACAAAATATACTGTAATAACAAGTTTAAATTTCTCATTTTTATTTTAGATTCAGGGGGTACATGTGCAGGTTTGTTACAAGGGTAGATTGCATGATGCTGCTGTTTGGTTTTTTCTGATCCCTCGACACCCAGACAGTGAACATAGTACCCAATGAGGAGATTCTCAGCCCTTCTCCCTTTCCCTTTTTTTGGAGTCCCCAGTGTCTATTGTTTTCATCTTTATGTGTATCCAGGATTTAGCTCTCACTTATCAGTGAGGACATGCAATATTTGTTTTTCTGTTCCTGTGTTAATTTGCTTGAAAGCATGACCTCTAGCTGCATCCATGTTGCATCCATGACTACGTTTTTTTCATAACTGCATAGTGTTCCATGGTGTATATGTACCACATTTGCTTTATCCAATCCACTGTTGGACATCTAGGTTGTTTCCATGTCTTTGTTATTGTGAATAGTGCTTCGCCATAATAATGAATTTTGTGCATATTACTTTCATGCAGTCAATGTATTTATACAAATATAAGATAATATAGGTACAATGCTATTTACTCAGGCCATCATTTTATATTTAAAATTTTAATGTCTAATAATGTTTTCTACTTAAATTATGTTTCCTTTTTTATTATATACAGTGCCTAGCACAGAGTAGATATGCAAGTAAGTGAACCACTCATTAAAGCAACAAGTTATATAGCTAAAGCAAGATACTGGAATTAGATTTGATTTCCTAACCCAACAAAAACATTTACAATTCTTGGCAGGATATTTAATCTCCCTGTGCCATCCTTTATTCCCAAAAATAGTGGTAACAATACTCTCCTACAAGGCTCTTGAGAAAATTAAATGATAGTGTGCATAAAATGCCTATCAAAGTTCCAACTGATAGTAAGCCCTGGGCCAGTGTTGGTTTCTCTTTCCCTCCCTACCTAATCGAAGGTGAATCCATTCCTCATCTCAGAACCAATTCCAGGAAGTAGGGGTCCCATCTATGTGTAGAGAAGTTTACAGTTCTAAAAGCAAAGTACTCAAGAGCCCCATTTTCATTCTTTTTTTCTTTTCTTTTCTTTTCTTTTCTTTTCTTTTCTTTTCTTTTCTCTCTGTCATCTAGACTGGAGTATAATCAGAGAGTAGTGGTATGATCATGGCTCATTGCAGTCTCAATCTCCTGAGATAAAGTGATCCTCCCAGCCTCCCAAATAGCTGGGACTACAGATGCACACAACCACACCCAGCTAATTTTCTGTTATTTTTAGTAGAGATGAAGTCTCACTCTGCATTGCTTAGGCTGGTCTCAAAGTCCTGAGCTCAAGTGATCCTCCCACCTTAGCCTCCTAAAGTGCTGGGATTACAGGCATGAGCCACCATTCCCTGTCCAATTTTCTCTCAAATTTTTCATGTGGTTTTTAAAAGGCAAGTATCCATATAGTCACCATCCTGCGTTGCCAAGATCAACTCTTAAATCCATCAAAGATGAATATGGATATATCTTGAATTCATCTAAGAAAACTTTCTCATTCCTCTCACCCACGCTTTTGCCCATCACTAGCAGTGACACAGTTTTCTCTCATCTAATTGCTTTTTCCCTTGACTTCAAACCTCAAATTGTATTTCTTCTGGAAAGGAAATGCTAAGCAAAGAAAAGGCTTTTTACAAAATCGGATATGATACTAATGAAAATATCAGGATCCGGGTACCATTTTGTCTGTAAAATAGAAGACCTGATATTGATGAAGGTATTTTAGGGAGACCAGGATAGGGGTATGTCATGTATTCCATATGCCGTGTGTGTGTGTTCAGTAATGATGAAAACAACATAAAAGAACATATGTGTGTATGTTCAGTAATGAAAAAAAAGGAAGGAGAGAGGAAGAAAAGGAAGGAAGAGAGCAAAAAAGGAATAAAGAGAAGGAGAAGGAAAGGAGAAAAGGAATAAACAGAAGAGAGGAAGGAAAAATGATCAGTGTTCAATTAATGTTTGTAAATGTTATTGATTCTGACCAGATAAATTATAAGTGATAAGCTGAATATTTGACATCTCAGAAGTACCTGTTCAGAAAAAATTATTGTAGTGACTTTGACAAATATGTAGACTTAGAATGAGTAACAAGTAAAAGTATAACTGTAGCAATGAAAATGATGATGATGATACATTTTTTTTGGGCTTTGTTTTTAGTCCAAGCTACATATTATAAATATTTTTCTTGGACCTATGTTTCCCCACACTCAGTTATGCATTGTATTCTTGCATTTAAAAGGAAGTATTTGGAGCCACACACAGTGGCTCATGTCCTGGAGTTTGAGACCAATCTGGGCAACATAGTAAGACTCCATCTCCACACACACAAAAAAATTTTAATTACTAGCCTGGGAAACATGGCAAAACCTCATCCCTACCAAAAAATACAAAGTGTAGCCAAGTGTGGTGGTGCACATGTGTAGTCCCAGCTACTTGGGAGGCTGAGGCAGGAGGATCACTTGAGCCCTGGAGGTTGAGGTCACAGTGAGTTGTGATGGTGTCTGTGAGTAGCCACTGCAGTTCAGCCTCGATGACAAAGTGAGACTCCTCTCTCTGAAACTTTAATTTAAAAAAAGGATTTGGAAACCTCTAAATGCTTGGAAAATGTTATAAATTACTAATTTCCAACATCATTTAGCTTGACAGGGAAACTGTTTCTAAGCAGTTTTTAGATTTCCCAGTAAATCATATACATCATAGGCATTATAAAAACGGAAGGAAGTAGGCCTCTTTTCAAGCCGGAATGATGTAGGATGTTTATGGAAACTTCTAACAATCAGTAGATACTGAAAGGCATTAAAGATTTCTTGTCCTCTTTGCTAAGTAAATTAAAGAAACTAGAACGTCAAAAACAGGGCTTTAACTCTGTGTAATAGAAAGTAATTCTGACATTAAACCCTCTATGAACCACATACCAAATAGAAATCACAAAGGATACAAAAGTTAATTAAATACAACCTTTGCCCTCTAGGGTTCACCACACTCCATTGAGGGCAGGCAGATATGTAAGCACTTAAAATACAAGATGGTAAATACTAAAATAAAACTCAGGGCTGGGCATGGTGGTTCACACCTGTAATCCCAGCACTTTGGGAGGCCTGAGCGGGTGGATCACAAGGTCAGGAGTTCAAGATCAGCCTAACAAATATGGTGAAACTCCATCTCTACTAAAAATACAAAAATTAGCCGGGCGTGGTGGCATGCGTCTGTAGTCCCAGTTACTTGAGAGGCTGAGGCAAGAGAGTCGCTTGAACCTCGGGAGGCACAGAGATTGCAGTGAGCCAAGATAGCGCCACTGCACTCCAGTCAGCCTGGGTGACAGAGCGAGACTCCATGTCAAAAAAAAAAAAAAAAAAAAAAAAAAAACTCAGGGGACCCAAGTAAAGAAGGGAATGCCTAATTCTGCCTGAGAAGGTCAGGGAGAACTTCAGAAAGACAGTATTTTCCAAATTGAGCCCTAAGAAACGAGGAAGGCTTTACCATGCAGAGAAGGCAAAGGAAACAATATGTGCAAAAGTATAAAATCTACAAGAACACAGAATATTTGGGAGATTGCCCTAGGTCCATGAGGCTAGATTATATGATACATGTGGGAAGCAGCTGTTGGTGAGGACTTGGGGATGATCATCACAGATCTGCTGGATCTTGCTAGGTACCTCTCTTGGCATTCATCTTCTAGGCCTGCACTGTCAAGTGGAATAACCAGAACCCACTTATGGCTATGTCCATTTACACATAAATGAATTAAATAAAATTAATACTTTAGTTCCTCAGTTTTCACTAGTCACATTTCAAGTGCTTGATAGCTAGTGGCTACATTTTTGGACAGCACAGATGGATAGTATTTTCATCACCAAAGAAAGTTCTATTGAATAGGGCTGCTCTAAGCTGAATTATCAGAAAGTATATAGTTACAATACTTAAGTATATAAATACAGTAAATATAAAAATGAATCCACTGGACAAATAGGATTATATACAGTACCTTCTTGGAAATTCACGGGGTCCATTAGCATGCTAAAGACCCTGAGAAGTCCTGCAGTAAAAAGAATATGGTTCAGATTTGTTTAATCCAATGTTTCCTGTATTTATTTGGTTACTAACCTCTGTTTGTAAAAGATGACTTAACTTATAAGTCATATAATATAATTCTATATCTTGTGGAAATAATGATTTACAGATAGTAAATATTTTGGGAAATACTGCTATGGGCAATTGGGAACTATGGATGACATTTAGACAATGGAATCATGTGATCAGATTTTGTTTTACAAGGAGCACTTTGGCAACTATGAGGAGGATGGGTTGGAAAAAAGCAAGATGGAAGTCAGGGAGAGCAGGAGATGCTTGAGTCCTCGTCCAAGAAAACAGCCATGCAAACAGAGAGGCAAGACAGACCCCAGGATATTTTAGGAGACAGAACAGACAGAATATGCTAATTTCCAAATGCGCAGAAACTCTGCACGGACTGTAGAGCCGTGTCAGCACACCTGACCCAAATGATAGCGGAAAGCTATCAGGAACACATGAAGCGCATGAGAAGTTTCACAAACCTGTGGTCCATTCAGAAGGAAATAAATAGAAAAAGCCGTACTATAAATGAGGAGACTGGTCTGGTCTGAAGTAGGTATTTGAGAGCCCTCAGGATGTGCGTAATAAAGTCATAGGAATGAATGAGTCACTCAACAAGGGAGTATCAAGTGAGGATGAAAGAGAATTGAACCCTAGAATTAGCAACATGAAAACGGGCAGATTAAATGAGTGGGAGATTAGAAAGAGGCCATTGCAGAGGTAGCTGGAAAACCAGAACATTGTGTCCCAGAATCTAAGGTTAAGAGAAAACTTGAAAAAAGAATATACAGTCAACAGTTTTTGAATGCTTCAGAGAGGACATGAACAAAAATACCACAATGGGATCGCTGGGCTTAGCAACACAAGGGTCAGTGGTGACCTTAGCAAGGACAGTCTCTGCGCAGTGCTAGGGTTGGGATAGATTAGAGTGTACATGAGGAGGATTGAGTTACAAATGTGCATGGAGAAAGTGTGGGTATAATAAACTCTTTCAGAAGTTTGCCTGCCTAGAAAGAAAAACAATAGAACAATTGCTAGAGAAGGATACATAGAACTGACCTTTTTTAAAAAAATAGAAGGGATCTTTAAATCAATGCAGTAGACGTTCACTGAAGGTCTGCTATGTACGATACTAGGTCTTACAGAGATGGTGAAAAATCCCCATTCCTATGTTCAAAAGGCTCAGAGTGTACCAAGTCAAAGAAATCATAAAGAGATGAATTAGTTATATTAATGTATGCAAATGTTGGTAAAATAATTTCCATATTTTCCGTAACGCTCTAGTCCACAAAGAGTCTTTGAACTCTTGATGGAAAGTGATTTTAGAATTTAAGACAATGTTGCTAGCACTAAACAAATCTAACCAATATCAGATATTTTTGCTGTCAATGAACAAACTGCTACATATGCTAACTAAAGACAGCTTCTTCCAAATAGTGAAAAACACTTCTGTCCAGGTCAGCTATTTGTTATAGGTCAGGAGAAAGGAAATCAGTGCAATAAGCAATTTAGGGCTATCCAGGCTGACCAAATCACTGTGTGTGTTATGGGACCTGAGGGCTTAATTTTAGACTAAGATGATGATTACCTTTTGTTATGTTGCTAAAATGTTATTTTTTATAAAGCATGATAATTATTGGACACGCAAACTCCAACTCTAAGAACCCTAAATTTGACTTCTGAATATATGCAAACCCTAGATGTTTAGAATGTACCTGCTCTATTAATGCCCCCCTAGGCAGAACTGATTTTATGATAATACTATTCCTATCTCAAATTTTTTTCAAAAAAAAATTTATATAATATTAAACACAACCCAAATAACAGTGGTTTGAATAATTTAGAAATGTACTTCCCTCTCAAGTACACCTGCCAGGTTGAAATGGCAGCTTTGCCATGTTACACCTCTAGACTCCTCTCTCTCTGGTTACCTCACCATCCCCAGGGCGTTGCCTTTGCATGGTCTGAGATCCTGATCACTACAACCACATCCCAGGCAGCAAAATGGAATAAGAAGTGGTAGAGGAGAACATCACTCCCCACTTTAATTCCATGATCTAATAGTCACACCCATCACTTCCTCTCACATGCTACAAGTGAAAACTTAGTCACATGGCCACAACGAATGCAAGGGATGGTAAGAAGGGAAGTCTTAAGCTGTGCATCCTGCCAAGTTCCCAGCCAGAATTGGGATCTTATTGCTAAAGAAAGACAGGGATTGTTCTTAAAATACATATTTGGATGTGCATGTATGTGCCATGCATACTATTGTGTGCTCGAACTATTGACAGCAAAAATGCCAGAAAGTGCTACACATACCTGGCAAGAAGCTTTAAGGGCACTGTGTAGACAAAGGCTCCCGGCACACTCCCCCACAAGATTCTTGGTGGAGTGTGTTCAATAAGTGCTGTTTGCTCCCTGTAGCTTCTTCTTGTTGTTTCTGTGATCTGCCAAGAGTTTTGATCAATACGATTGACAGAAGATATGTATAAACATTAAGATAATTTCACTCTCAATGTTAAAAATCAGCTCCATGGGTGTTCAAGACCCCTTGGAGGAGAAAGATAAGGTAGCAAAAAGCAGCATACCAGGAGTCTTTCTACATTACAAAGGGTGTGATAAACTTTATGAGAGGTTTTACCAATAAGGGTAGATTTCGTTTCTTTTTTTTTTTTTTTTGGAAGGGAGGGGAGCTAAAGCTTATATTATTTGGAGATTACTCTTTAGTTTTATTTTATTTTTAACTGAAAATAACAGTTGTATATATTTATGGGGTACAATGTGATGTTTTGATACATGTATACATTGTGGAATGATCAAATCATGCCAATATTAACATATCCATTAACCTCATATGTTTATTGTTTCTTTGCGGTGAGAACATTTAAAATCCCATCCTCTCAGCTATTTTGAAATATACAATATTATTATTAAAGTATAGTCCCCAGGCTGTATAATAGATCACCAGAACCTGTTCCTCCTAAATGAAACTTTGTATCCTTTGACCACCATCCCTCCTCTCCCCGTTCACCCTGCTCCCTTGGCCTCTGCTAACCACCATTCTACTCTCCATTTCTATGAGTTCAACTTCTTTAGATTCTAGACATAAAGAAGATCATGTCTCTCTGTGCCTGGCTTATTTCATTTAGCATAATGCCTGTGAAGTCTATCTAAAGTCTGTAAAAAATGACAAAATTTTCTGCTTTTTAAAGACTAAATAGAACTCCATTATGTATAGAGATGATATTTTTAAAATCCATTCATCTGTTGATGGACACTTTGATGGTTTTTAAATCTTGACTATTGTAAATAGTGCTACAGTGAACATAGGAATGCAGAAATCTCTTTGACATACTGACTTCAGTTCCTTTGGATATACACTCAGAAGTGGAATTGCTGGAACATGTGGTAGTTCATTCATAGTTTTTGAGGAATCTCCACACTGTTTTCCAAAATGGCTATGCTAATTTACATTCTCACCAACAGACTACCAGGGCTCCCTTTTCTTCACATCCTTGCCAACATTCATCTTTTGTCTTTTTTGTAGTAGCCATTCTAACAGGTATGAAGTGACATTGTGGTTTTAATTGGCATTTCTCTGATAATTCAAGATGTGGAACATTTTTTCATAGATTTGTTGGCCATTTTTATGCCTTGTTTTCAGAAACATCTATTCAAATCTTTGTCCATTTTTAATAGAACTATGTGTTGTTATTGCGTAGTTTGAGTTCCTGATACATTTTGGATATTAGCCCCTTCTTAATGTATGACTTGCAAATATTTTCTCCCAATCTGTGGATTTGCTGTGCAGAAGCTTTTTAGTTTGATGCAATCCCATGTATCTATTTTTGCTTTGATTGTGCTTTCAGGGTCATATCCAAGAAATTTTTGCCCATATCAATGTCATGGAGTTTTGCCCTGGAGGCATTCTAAAAAATGAATACAACATTACAAATACAAAATAAGATACAAGGTTCTTATTGAAAATGGCTCATGCAAGTGAGGGTCAATCTGCCCCTGCCCAACAACTGTGGGAAATGTAGAGATAAATCTATTAAAGCTCTAGGAGATTTAGGGGAAAATGATGTGCTTTTGAAAGTTTGGTGCTAGCTTCCGTCTCCATAGTGTCTACATTTTGAAAGCTCCATAGGACAAGACTGAGATTGGACTTGTTTCCAGGATGCTCTGAAGAGGGTAGTTTGTTTCAGTACCAGTAGCCCCAACATATCTCTTCAGGAGGAATTTTGATAAGTTCAAGGCCCATGTCCCAAAAGTTTTCCATGCTGATGAGCAGAGGACCACAATTCCTTGTTCACAGTCAGGTTATATCCTGATTCACACAGCCCTTACCTATTCCACTGTAAGTACCCCTGTAGTCACCATACTTCTTTTAGGTCATCTAAAAGGACATGCTAGGGTCTTTTGCAAAGTGTTTTGGTTCAAACTGAATGAAAACCTGCCTCTATGAACAGGATTTTTGGATGCCATCTAAAGCTCTTCACACTGATTTCCACAATTTATTGACATCCCCTAGACTTCTATTGCTTCCATATGGCATGATCAGGAACTATTTTACCTGTGGCTTATAAGATCAGATAAGCATCTTGGTCTTCACAAGTCAATCTAAAGCTTTAAGCAGAATGGAAATTTCTCTTGCCAAAACCAGATCCCTTATGGCTCAAATCCACTTTATCCATCCCTGGATAGAAGCTCCTATTACTGAAGCTCCTATTACTGGTCATATATATATATATATATGACCAGTAATAGGAGATTTAGTAATATATATATATATATATATATATATATATACACACACACACATATATATGTATATGTATATGTATACACACATATATGTATATATTTGCTTTATTTCAAATATCCTAGTGATGAAGCAAAATTCTGTATGTTTTCAACATCATCTTTGATAATGAATGGCCTTGTTAAGTTCTAAGTTTGATAATTTGGTTTCATCTCTCTGCTTCATCTCTTACTATGTGACCTTGAGTGAATTACTTAACCTCTCTGTGCTACAGTTTCCTAATCTAAATAAAGACACTATTAACAGTACATTTTTATAGACTAGTAATGATTAAGTGACATAATACATAAAATGCTATTAGTTGCTCTATCTGACACATACAGGAGCCAACAATAAGTGCAATGACAAAAATGGTGATAATTATGTCACTCCAGAGTTTTGTGACTGACTCCTTATTGGACCACATATACCTATTTATTGCTGTGGAACAGTTTACCCCAAATTTTAGTGGCTTAAAACAATACACATTTATATCTCACAATTTCTGTGTGCCGGGAACTGGGGAATGGCTTAGTTGGGCGTCTGGCTCAAGGTCTTTTCATGAGATTTCAACTGAGCCGTTGGCCACGCCTTCAGTCAGCTGAAGGCTTGGCTGGCACTGAAGGATCTGCCTCCAACAGGGCTCATTCACATGCTGTTAGCAAGAGACCTCAGTTCCCCACTGTGTGGTTCTCTCTTCATTGGGCTGCTTGAGTACCCTCAAAATTTGGCCACTAGCTTCCTCCAGAGCAAGCAACTCAAGAAAGATAGCAAAGAGGAAACTGTAACACCTTTATGGCCTAGTCACACACCATCCTTTCTGCCATATTCTGTTTATTGGAGGCAAGTCTTTAATTTCTGCCCACATTCAAGCTAAGGGGAATTAGTCTCTACATTCTTTTAGAAGGAGTGTCAGATAATTGGGTGACCACAGTTTTAAACCATCACTGTCCCCATGGGCTGGTTAGTCTTTTCCTGAAACTAATTGTGATCTTTATTATCTTTAACCCCAGTTATATGTAAAGTGAATTTTAAAACAAATGTTAGCCTGCCAAGTCCTGTTAATTTTTAATTATTTTTAACTCCCATTTACGTATATGCTATGAAACTTTCTTCCTCTAGTACTTCCTACCTCACCTCCTCTTTGATTTTCTCAGTTTCGGTGGTGATTGTAAGAGATTGTATTTACCCAGAAGATGTTCAATGACTATGCTTTACTTTAAAAAATATGGGAATGGGAGGTTTTTCTTTGCTACACCCATTTTTTCACCACATTCCACTGAGAAGGGAAGCTGAAAAGCTTTGAATTTGCTGTTTTTCAAGAAAGCAACTAAGCAACCACTAGGATATAACACTGTGTATTGTAATTGTCAGTTTGCATGGCTGTCTCTGCATTAAAGCAGCAGCACAGCATGGTTGCTAGGGGTACTCTAGCGTTAGTGTGGCTTCAAAGCCTGGTTTCATCACCCACTTCTTGGCTGCGTACCCTTGGGCGACTTATTTAACCTATCTCAGTTTTCTGTCTGAAAAATGGTGAAAGAGTCTTACCAACTGTCTTAGGTACTTTTATTAAAGTTACATGAAAATTAATTGACATGCCTGTAAAGAATTGAGAATAGAGTCTGACATCTAATAAACAATAAATATATGTTGTTTGTTATTTTATGAACAGACTGAAAACTCACTGAAATGCATCATAGTTTTTTGTTTTGTTTGGTGTTTGTTTTTGTGACACAGGGTTTCCCTCTGTTGTCCAGGCTGGAGTGCAGTGGCAGGATCTCAGCTCACTGCAAACTTGACCTCTCAGGTTCAAGCAATTCTCATACCTCTCAGCCTCCTAAGTAGCTGGGATCACAGACATGAGCCACTATGCCTGGCTAATTTATTTTTTTTTAAGGTGAGGTTTCACTATGTTACCTAGGCTGGTCTTGAACTCCTGGGCTCATGGGATCCTCCTGCCTCAACCTCCCAAAGTGCTGAGATTACATGATGAACCACTACATCCAGCCTTGAAATGAATCATGTTTATCTTTCCAACCTCCCTCTTCCCGTTTGCCTATCTTCACATAGATAGCACATGACAGATTAATCTCATCCATCTCGGAAGATCAGGAGATCTGGCCAGGACATAATGGTCAGACATAATGGGACCTGAAAGTCTAGATGAGATGAGATAGTAAAATATGTATAATTGGTAGAGTGTAGCCTGACTTATCTCCAGAGGGAAAGGAGAGAGACAGGGAGTCGGGAGACCTGGTACAAACTCCAAATCCAAAGTATAAGAGCAGGAGCATAAATGAGAAATAAGGTCAAGAACCAGCACATAGAAGAAATGGCATGAAATATAAACTCATCATCTCAGGCTTATGGGTGAGCTTTATGCCAGGAATAAAGATGGGCCCAAATGTCTGTCGATAAACACATACGGATCAAGCGATGGACACCAAAGACAAATATTGGCATGCACCAGATGATCAATACATAACAGGTTTCTATTTACTGTTACTTCCTTTACAGGAAAATAACAATTTTGTTGTTGGAAAGAACTCTAAATTGAGGGGAAAAAAATGCTATAATTTATTAATACATATACTTTAAAAAGAGTAAATCTGTTTATTCTTTCCTGTTTCATTCATTAGATCCCCTCAGCAGAGTGTGTTTAAGACCAAAAAATGTAACCGATTCATTGAGCACCTACATTAATGCTAATTATATTAGGGTAAGTAAATTAGTACAGATTTCTTTCTGGTGACTTGCTATTTGGAACTGTTGGTTTTATTTTGTTTTTCCTGGAGTAGATTAAGTTTGGTTTAACTTGATTACCAGCAAGATTTTGTTTTGTTTTTTTATCTTAGTCATAATCAACATGGGTAATAGGTCCTTCATGATGACTTTCCTTTTACTGCTGGTCTCTGGCAACAGTGCTCTATCTATCTGGGCATTCTGCTGGGGACTGGGCATTACAACCCTCAATACCATATGCTGTCCTTAACTTGCTACCAAAATAGCCGTGGAAATTGTTGTACTAAAATCAATGAAGCTGTAATCGGTGTTGCTTTTGTACTAGCACAATTATTTTGTTGAAGATCTTTCACCTAAATTTTCACTGCAAGGCACGAACTTAAAAACCAATAATTTTGTCTCCCTACTCCATCTAGGGCTACAGCGGCAAGGAGAAAGCATTCATTGCCACGCAGGGCCCCATGATCAACACCGTGGATGATTTCTGGCAGATGGTTTGGCAGGAAGACAGCCCTGTGATTGTTATGATCACAAAACTCAAAGAAAAAAATGAGGTATGATCTTTAATCAAGTTCTGAATGTTATACGTGTTCTGTTGCTATAGAAGAGACATTGTATAAGTAAAATTGCCAGACTCAGATTTAAGATGGAAACTTTGAGACATTTAAAGGCTAAGTCACTTAATACATCCCAAATAAAACTGCTGATATCCTATGAATGTCAACTTTCTTTCAGGCAAGTCAATATACTTGGTATACACATATCTAATTTGTACCCTAAAAAGAAATAAGGGGCCATGAATTAGCACCCTAATTTATGGACAGGTAAATAAAAACTTATTTGCTCACACCCTGAATCATTTTTGAGCACATACTATGTGACAGGCACTACTCTAGTCATTGGGGATATAATAGTAAACAAAACACACCAAGGTCCCTGCCCTGGGTAGATTTTAGCTTTCTAGAGGGAGAAGACAGACAAAAAACACTACGCATAATAAACTTTTAAATAGTATAACATATTAGAAGATACGAAATGCTATAGGAAAAAAGTGGAGCAGACTAAGGAGAATGGCACACCAGGCAGTAAGGAGGGGGTCATGGGGAACTGCAGACTGCAGTATTAAAGAGGGTGGGCAAGGTGAGCCTCATTAAGAAAGTGAGATTTGAGGGCAAGAACAGAAACCAATAAACTTTCTCAATATCTTCATAGTAAGAAATCCAAGAAAGAATTTGATTTCCTTTCCATACTAGTAGTCTTTTCTTTTTTTAATTTTGTTATTATACTTTAAGTTCTGGGGTACATGTGCAGAACCTGCAGGTTTGTTACATAGATATAGACGTGCCATGGTGGTTTGCTGCATCCATCACCCCCTCATCTACATTAGGTATTTTACCTAATGCTATCCCTCCTATATCCCCCCACCCCCGGCTATCCCTCCCCTAGGCCCCCAGCCCCTGACAGGCCCCGGTGTGTGATGCTCCCCTTCCTGTGCCTGTGTATTCTCATTGTTCAACATCCACTTCTGAGTGAGAACATGCGGTGTTTGGTTTTCTGTTCTTGTATAGCAGTCTTTTCTAAGGATTTAGCTTGCAGAATACTTGTTCTGTATTTTGCATTATAAAAATACGATGGTGATATTCCTGAGGGCTGATTTCTGTGGCACTGCTTACATTTTAGGACAGCTTACTACGATAATTTAGCGTCTCATTTTCATCAGCATTTTTGTGTTCACCATGACAGTAAGAATTTAAGAAAACAGCACTCCTTTATACGCCTTTGGTGATTATAACCCTTGAGTACAGTATAATCCTGCTGCTAATGGACATCACTGAGGCTTACTAAACAGCAGTTTATACATGTTTCAAAGTTTGTTATTTTCTTCTATTTTTGCTACAATAGGTGAAACATTTTTTTCCTGAAATTTATTCTGGAAAAGTAGTATATTTTTGGCCAATAGATAAAGTTATATACTCAGTTCACTACATGACTTACTAACTAATCACACTTCTATGAATCTGACATGAAAGCCTGAGGTGGCGTTATAAAAACAACCCCTAATATTCTCAGCTGTTTTCCGCACAGTGTCAATCTGTCAACATATTAAGTCACTGACAGTTCCCTCACAATTGTTTAATATACATGACGTTTTTATGATAGAAAAGATTTTTCAAGTTTAAAAGGTATATTCTCTGCATGTATAGATTTGTGCATCCCTACGAACTTACATGATATGGCAGACTGGATAACCTGAGAAACTTCCCACTACAAAACCATTTATACTGTGCAGAATGTGAAACATTGTGCAAAGCAGAGCTTTAACAGTAAAGGAAATCCCAGGGGTTAATAAAAAGAGACTAAAAGGCATAAAACCAGAAAATTAAAGATATTGTAATGGTAAGACAAGAACTAGAGACAAAGCCTGATTTTGCCGGAGCCAGGTGTTGGAACTGAGACCTTACATAAAGAGAGCACCTTCAAAGGCAATACCTTCCGTAAAAAAGCAAACCACAAAAATAAGTCTACCTACTAAAATAGGACGATGCTGAGAAATTCATCTGTCTAAGTCTGGCCTTCTTATGACATAAACAAAAGGCTCTCTTGAGTATGTAAAGCTGAGAAACCTCAGAATTCAAAAATTAAGAAACACCAAGTGAAGACATTAGCATAAAAAGTAATACCAGGTTGGTAACGTCCTATGATACTTTACATAAACAAAGGCAAACACTTTCCGATGCACATATTCTTAGCTTATTCCTCACAGATTTCCATAGAAAAGCCCAGCCAGGGCAAAGCGAGAGGGCTGACTAGAGAAGCCGAATGCTCATACTTCCCACCAAAAAGGGCCAAAACAACAGACTAAAAAGTACGTTTGGACTGGAGTGTTTGAGGGAGTGCACTGTAATAGCTCAGGGGAGAGACCAAAAATCTGTGGGACAAGGGGACCTTTAGGGAGTGTCACGCAGAGAAGAGAATGAAACACCCTGCCTCTGCCACACTACCATCTTCCCAGCTGGGATTAGCTCAGAACAAGGAGACGCATCCTCAGTGAGGACTAGGCAAGCAAGAGGCCCCAACAGCCCCCACTAATGTTGCAGATACCTGCACTCTTTGTTGCTGAGAATCCTGCAGTTCCTACAGGCCCTGAGTCCAGTTTGGGAAGCTGCCCGACAGCCACATGGCTGCACTGCCCCAAAGAAGGAGCCCATGTTGTATCCCCTCACCCCTGTGACCCAAGTTGCAGCTATGTGATGCCATTTTAAAACCAGAGCCACAAATAGAGTACCTCCTGTTCCAGGAGCCAGTAGCCACGGTCTCTTTTCATTCCTGAGCCTACACTGCCATTACACTACCTTCACTCTCACGGTAGTACACCATCCCCTTGCTGAGCGGCTATAGCTCCCTACCCCCTGGAAACAGGCTGCCTAGGAGGTGTTCCACCTTTCACATCCTAATGTCTGCAGCACCTTGAACCCTGTGTTTCAGAGCCTAGATCCAGTGCCCCATCCTTGGAGCCCACAGAGCACCTTGCCTTCAAAAGGAACAGACAATCTTGCTCAGCAGAGAAATCAAGTCCATACTGGCCTCATGCACAGTCAGCATACTCATCAGCCAACAGCCCCATTCCAAAGGGAGCCCCACCCAAACCAGTGGGCCAGCCCCTGCATGCCCCTGGTACACTCAACAGTTGGGTGCACTACTTCTAAGGATGCCCCAACCTGAGCTGGCAGACCTGTCCATATATGCCACCAGTGAGCTCCCAGCTGGACATGGCCTTTTCAGGGGACTTTTGCCTTGAGTTGGCAAGCCAGGCCCCATGCTTGCCAGCCAAGTACACTGCCTCCAAAGGAGCACTAACCCAAGCTGGCAGACTAGCTGCTGCATGCTCACCAGCCATGTATGCATCTCACAGTGGGCCCCCACATTAACCAGTGGACAAAATACTGCATGTTCTCACTCATAAGTGGGTGTTGAACAGTGAGAACACATGGACACAGGGAAGAGAATATCACACACTGGGGCCTAGCGAGGGTAGGGGTGCTAGAAGAGGGATAGCAGGGGGTGGGGATAGGGGAGAGACAGCATTAGGAAAAATACCTAATGCAGATGACGGGCTGATGGGTGCAGCAATCCATCATAGCTCATGTATACCTATGCAACAAACCTGCACATTATGCACATGTACCCCAGAACTTGAAGTATAATTTAAAAATTAATAAATTTAAAAAAAAATAAAAAAACCTCAGCAAACATAAGCTTACAATCAAAATTATGAGGCACACAAGTAAACAATAAGACACTGTGAGAAAATATCAGAAGCAGCAACAATTAATAGAAATAAATTCATGGAAATTAAAATAATTGAAATGACAAATGTAGGCTACTTTTTAAAATTATTAAGCACAAAAAAATAAAAATTTGACACAGGAACAAGTTACTATCAAAAAAGACTAGGAAGATTTGAAACAAACCAACGAAGACTAGAAATAAACATTATAATGACATTAAAGTTTTTAAAAGTCTTGTTAGATAGGTTTAGCATCAAACAAGACATAGCTAAATGAATAATGAATGGATTTGAATATAAAGCTAAGGAAAATATCTAGAAGATCAAAATGACCAAAATATAGGAGTGTTTAAGAGACATAGAGGATAGCATTTGATGTCCAATATACCATAACAGGTGTTTTAGAAGGAGAAGGAAGAGAATATGAGAAGGAATATTTGAAGAAATAATAGCTAGAGATTTTCCAAAGCTGATGGTAGACTTGAGCTCTAAGAGGTAAAAAGCACAATAAATCCTAGGGTGAATGGGTAAATAGAAATTCACAGCTAGACACCTCTCAGGAGCTGAAAAAGCACCAAAAGAAATGAATTACTCACACCAGAGTAACCAAAAAAAAAAGAAGAGGAGGGGGACTTTTCTATAGCAAAAATAGAAGCCAAAAGTCAGTCGAATATTACCGACAAAGAACTGAAAGAAAATACTCGACTACCCAGAACTTTATATCCAACAAATCTATCCTACAGGGAAGGTGTGAAAGACATTTTCAAACTAACAAAAATGGAAAGAATTTACCACCAAAAAAATCTTACCAAAAGAACTACAAGGGAAGATATAACAGAATGAAGAAGATTCAATCCAGAAAAAAGTACTCAAATATAAGAAATAATAATGAGCAAAGAAAGTAAAATATGAAGGTGAAACTAAAATACTGGATAATGATAGTATTTAAAATTTGAGAAGATGAAGAAAGTTAAAATATTTCTGTGTTATTCATGAAAACAGAAATTTAAGCTAAGGTTAGCCTTTAAGGTAAATATGCATGTTAAAATTTTAAGATTAGTCACTAAAAGGATGGAATTAGAATGTATAATTTCCAATCCTGCAAAAGAGGGAAAAGACAGAATTTCAAAAATAAACTAAAATAAAAGAGAAAACAAAAGGTAACATGGAAAAATCAGGATAAACTTTTAGCTAATTGAGAGAGAAAAAAATGCAAATCATACTAAATATAAACAAATAACTTGCAAATTAAATACGAGATTACCAAATTGATAAAATAAATAAATTCAGCCAAATGCTGCCTACAAGAGGACACAGAAATGTTAAAATGAAAAGGATGGAAAAAATACCACAAACTAATACTAATCAAAAATGAAGTCAGATAAAACTGACTCTCAGTCAAAAGAATCATTACTAGAGAGGTTACCAGAGATAAAGAATGTCAGATAAAAATGACTTTCAAATCAAAACAATCATTACCAGAGAGCTTACTAGAGATAAGGAATGTCAGTCTATCACACTAAAATGTGAAATTCACAAGATTATAAATTTATACATAACCTCACCCCAAATATCGGAAGCATTAATGGACAGAATTAAAGAAGGAATTGATAAATCACCATCATACTGGGAGAAACCCAACAAAAAGAAGATAATAATATTTATTAGTATTGTATTAAGCAGACAAAAAATTTAAAAAAAATAGAAAAAGCTTATACATAACCTTTACACAAATCAACAAGCTTAATTTAATGAACATATATAGAACCTTCCAATCAATAATCTCATAATATAAATTTTTAAAGCATGAGATTTTGTGAAAGGTGACCAACTACAACTATATAACAAGTCTTGGCAAATTTCAAAGAATAACTATAAATATGCTTTGATTACATTGCATTCAATTAGAAATAAAAAACAAAAAGGTCAGATTAAAAATACATGTTGACATTTTTAAAAGGAAGTTTTAGCACACACACAAATTTTATGGATCAAAATGAATTTATAATAAAAATGTAAATTAGCTACAATTCAGGGATGGTGAAAATACTACACATCAAATCTTGTGAGACGCTCCTAAAAATGTTCATAGAAGGAAATTTATAGGCATGAATATGGTATTATAAAATAATTTGTGATCTAAGCAACAGACTTAGGTAAGTAAAAGAACTATAAAATAAACGGGAAAGACAAAAGGAAGGAATAATGAAGAATAAATGTTAATTAAATGTAAAACAAAGCTAAAAGGATTGATGAGGCCAGGCATGGTGGCTCACATCTGTAATCACAGCACTTTGGGAGGCTGAGGCAGGAGGATCACTTGAGGCCAGCAGTTTGAGACCAGCCTAGACAATGTAATGAAACTCCTGTTTCAACAAAAAATTTAAAAATTAGCCAGGCGTGGTGGTATCTTAGTGCCTGTTGTCTTAGCTACTCAAGAGGCTGAGGCAAAAGGATCCCTGGAGCCCAGAAGATTGAAGCTGCGATGAGCTATGATTGGGCTACTCTGCACTTCAGCCTGGCTAACAAAATGAGACCCTGTCTCAGCAAAAAGAAAAAAAAAAAAGGATTCATGTGAACACAAGTCAATTTTTTGAAGTCTAATCTGCAAAACTAACAATTAAAGAAAACTCAAAAATATTTAAAATGACTATAAATAAAGCAAAGATTTTTAAAAAGAGGACACTGTGAACAACCTCATGCAATATTTAGCGCCATTTCACAGGTCTCAGCAAAATGCCTTACCCCTACCCACTTTGATTTGAATTTTCTGAGTAAATTGCCGTGAAATAAATATTTTCAAAGGGCATTCATGCCCTTACAAATTTCTTATTATTATTATTTCTCTTTCTTCTATTACAAATAAAATCTTATAAAATCAACATAGTACCATAATTTATAAAACTATTTGTAAATATAAGTATATAAATGTTTTAAAACAATTAAATTATATTTTCTCCAGAAAAAAATACTTATTATTTGCAATTTAGTGTTGCATATGTACTGAGGGTTAACACTTGGCAAATGTTATGTGAAACAATATCTCACAAGGATTACAGAATAGATTGTAGTAACTGTGTAAGATACATTGTGGTTTTTGTTCTTTTGAGAATTTCAATCTTTGAATCTTGTCATATATGTTTATCTGTGCTCGCTCTTAGAGAAAAAGTCAGGACTGTGCCTTTAGTGCTTTACCTCATTCTTGAATCAGGGTTTTATCAGGACAGAAATTAAGATTGTCATTTAGGCTAGAGGCATTTCCTAGAGGGTGTGTAATATGTGACATGTTTTAAATAAATCCATTAGGAATGGTGAGCAATTATTAATATGCCAAAGCCCCAGCAGATGGTTGCTCTCATCCTCCTTCTCCAAGACCAAGAATGTCATTGCACCAGAACTGCTGTATAAATCAAATAGGTATTTCTTTTTTTGTTTGTTCTTTGCTGTGGCGTGACAAATTTATTGAAGAGAGCTCTGTCCTTCTCCCTTCTACCTAGAAAAGGAGGCTTGTAGGGCTGGCATCTGCCCACATCTGGCATGCGGCCTTTCCCTGGGTGAGGCTGCGTGGGAGCAGATACCCCATTCTATGTCCAGGGCCTGTGCAGAAGCCATCATACCACCTTGGTGATGATGACACTTAGCTCTTCAATCTGACATTGGGCTTCATTCCTCTTCTTAGGACAGGAAGTTTCCTAAATTCACTGACACCTGGGGAGGTCCCAGTCAGGATGACATCCCCTGGATAGAAGGTGACAAACTGGGAGACCCAGGCTATTGGGTCTTCCATCTTGAACACCATCTGGTTTGTGTCCTGAATCACGTCCCCTTTCACTCGGCAGCAGATCTTTAAGTTGTGTGGTTCTGCTACACTGTCCTTGGTCACCAAGACAGAGCCCAGAGGGCAGAAGGTGTCAGAGATTTTTCCCAGCAGCCAGTGTTTCCCATTACGTCTCATTTGCCAGTTCAGGAACACTCACGTCATGAGACACAGTGAAGCCAGCCACATGCGCCATGGCATCTGTGGCCTTGATGTCCTTGCCTTTCTTTTCAATGACCATGGGCAGCTCCACTTCCCAGTCTACCTCCTGGCTCTCTGGTGGGAGGACCACCTCATCATAGGGCCGCATGATGGAGCTGGCAAACTTACTGAAGATGATCGTCTCCATGGGCATGGGCACATTCTGTTCTTTGCAGTGGTCCACATATTTCCTGCCCACACACACTACCATATCTAGCGGTGTGGCTGGAGCCAGGAAAGTTACCTCTGACCATGGTAGGACTGGCAGTTGGGAAGCCAGGGTTCTTCTTGCCACTGAGAGGGTGGCCTCTATCTGCTCTAAAAACTACATCATCATCTTGGGGAGTGTGGGGTCAAAGGCACTGAGATTGATAACTCGTCCACCATTCCCCATCTCCAGGCCCAAGTGAGGCCCCAACAGGTGGGGTGCCATGAACTG
This sequence comes from Cebus imitator, assembly GCF_001604975.1. Taxonomy (NCBI): domain Eukaryota; kingdom Metazoa; phylum Chordata; class Mammalia; order Primates; family Cebidae; genus Cebus; species Cebus imitator. The sequence continues at coordinate 1,753,473 of NW_016107729.1, read as the reverse complement.
CATTAGTCTCATGTCTCTGGAGGGTTGAAAGGGGCTCTACTGAGCCTGCAGCACAGCTGTGAGCAACCTCCTTCTACCAGAGACCAGCATCAGTGCCTAGCGACAGTGGCCAATCCTCCTGCTCTAGGTTAAGACTCACGGGGTCAGAGGTCAAGGGTGGCAGGTGCCTAAGCACTGGCACCAGTGACCGAGGCCAGCCGGGGAACTGCAGCAGCCTCAAATATGTATTTCAAAGTGATACAGAGTTGGTTTACCTATGATGCTTAGAGCTCTTCATTCAGTGTCTGCAAGGAAATAGAGCACATCTCGTTCTTTATTTCTCAAGTGCGGTAATTATCCTCGGAGGTAACCTGTTGGTACCATTCTCGGATTTCAGTCTTTACAGGAAAGTCAACTGGATCTGATGAAAGCTAGAATTTTTTTTTTTTTTTAACAATTCCTACACCAATGGGTGGTTGAAGTTTTAATTTTTTTCTTTAGCCACTTAATTCAGAAATTGGAGAAATGATTTTTGTTTGTGTGTTACAATTTTTAGCCTCCTGTCTTTTTTAGTGTCTGAGATATACCTTCTGGGGATATCAAAGTCAAACATTTCTGTTCTATGTCTTCTCTGTGTAATCTGCTTTGTGCTTCTTTTTCCTGCAGCCGGTCATAATCCCAAGTATCAGAATAAAGATTTTGTTATTCTTTATTATTCATTACTCTTTAAAATAAAAATTTATTTCTGTCTAGCCTTTCCAAAAGATGTAAATATAATACTATCCAGGAAACTTTGATGTTTTACAGATCAAAATGATACTGAGAGGTCCGGCACGAAAGAAATACAAAGTAGACTTCACACTACCAGGAAAATTCTGTTTACCAAAAATGTGCCAACTTTCAATTGTGTTAAGTGTCATTGTTTGGAAAAGAAAAAATCATTTCCTCCAGAAAACATATGGAGATGGAGTTATCTTTAGAAATTCCCAGGCTTTATAGTTTCATGAAACTTTCTACTTTCTAGCTAGTAAATACATGAATAACTGCCATCTCTTATTTAATAACTCCAATATTCTCATGACCTCAATGTTTATAAAGTGAAAATATATTAAAAACAAAAAAATAAATAGCTGCAAAAACAGTTAAGTTGCAATTAAAGAGATTTTAATGCTGGTAAGTTTGAGTTCCTTCATTTAGGAAAGTCTTAAGAAGAAGGGAATTGCTCTTCAGAGAAAAAACATTGAAACAACAGTGTTCAAATTCCATTGCTAGAGAAGACATAGTGGCTTAAACCTAGAAAGCTGAAACTGGAAGAGCAATCCAAAAATGGCAAGTAGTGTCTGCACACTTCAGGGAAACAACGTCTTCATACTATTTCTGGATGTTAATTATTGCACTTCTCTCCCCTTTCAGGAAAGAAGGGAAGTATCTATACGTGTTGGCCATATTACATACACAGTGGAAGATATTTTCTAGCCACTACCGTTTATTGAATATACGGGCTAAGTGCAATTTAAACATACATAAATTCAGTTTATTTTACTCTAACTCTACAAAGTAGGTTTAACTATTCTCATAAGTGAATATTATAAATGAGAAAACTGAAGCTCAGAGAGACTGAAAGTCTTAAAGTTAGTGAGTGCTGGAGTCCAAATTTCAATCCAGGCTTGTTTAATTCCAAAGCCCAGCCACTTACTCATTGCCCCAGCATTATAAGGGGCCAAGTAAGGAATGAAAACATTAGAAGGCAAGCAACCTACTTTTGGTCCCAGAGAGCAATAAGATCTTGAATGTATCTTTCATGAAGTGAAGGAATTACTGGATAATTTGGCCTAATACACTTCTCTTACTTTAATACAGCCATGCTCTTTCTCTACATTACATGCATCTTTCATCTGAGTTAAACTACGTGACTTAAGTACTCAAAGCCCATTTTGGCCATTGACTTATTTAGTACTTTGCAAACAGGTTAATCTCAAAAAGCCACAAAAGGAGCCGTATTTTAACTTTTTCCTTCTTTCATTCTCTTCCCTTTTCTATGTACTAAAATTATAGAAAAGATTTCAATTACACATGTTTGGCTGAAAGCTCATATGATGCCTATGGGTCTGAAAAGTGAGTATGTGCCCAAGGGGAAACACAGTCCAGGCAAAACAGCAGCACACAAAGGCAACCAAGAAACCACATAGCACGCCTGAGTTGGGCAGTTTGGTGTGATTTGGGCACATGTGGCCTGCTAGGGTGTGAAAGGAAATGAGACTGGAAAGTTAGGCCGTGGCAAAGAACATAGAACTATGCCAATAATTTGTTTTTAAGTTGGGCTTTTTTATATAGTCAGAAGAAAGCCACTAAAGGTGTTTTTGAAGTAGAGTTGCATAATGCAGTTTTTTTTAATATCAGGAATAAAATTGGTAGCAGGATATAGGACTTGGAATTGAGAAGAGCAAGAGGAAGCAGGGAGATAGGTCAGGAAGTTGTAGCAATAGTCCAGGCAAGAAATACTGAAGTCCTGACTAAGGTGGTCATAGAGTAACTGAGAATGGGAGACACTCCAAAGGCGTTCCATTATAATCCCAGCACTTCAGAAGACCAAGGTGAAAGGATCACTTGAGGCCAGGAATTTAAGACCAGCCCAAAATATTTTCCAGGTATATATCAAATTGTACCATCATCTTCAGTATGTGAAATGCTTCAGCTAACCTCAATGATACTTAATACATAATTCCTCTTTCTAAAACATTCTGTGCTGTATGTGTTTGTGTATATTCATTCATTCATTTAACAAGCATTTATCAACTATGTACTTCAAGCATTAGAGGAAACACTTGGATCATATTCTTATTGACAAAACTGACAAAAAGTCCCTTCCATCATGGAGTTTACAATCTAAATATGGTAGATAAGCAAGCAAGAAAGAAATATTGCATACAATGATATCAATATACTGTATAATATTGTATATACTATATTTCAGTATATCTGTTATGTATTGGTGTATTTGTATCGCTGATAACACAGTATAGGGAAAAAGAAAACAGGGCAAGATAAGATTTGCAACATCAAATTGGGTGATGACTGTGAGTATCTTTGATCAAAGCAGGTAAGGAAATTAGTCAATACAGTTCTGGTAGAAGACAGAAGAAACAGCTAATGAAAACATTCCGTATCCCCCAGTATGTTTGAGAAGGGTCAAGGAAGCCACTGTGGCTGAAGCCAAATGTCCAGGGGAGGGAGTGGTAGGAGATGAGGTCAAAGATGTAACTGTCTCTTAGAAGTAATTTACTGAGGTAGCTCGTACCGTGCACATATCAGAAGATTTAATGTCAGAAGAGCTTGGTTGGAGCCTGAGTTCTATCATAATTTTGCCTCCTGTAAAATGGGGATGATATGACTTCTCTTACCTTGCAAAGATATTGGAAGGGATTAACTAATATTTTACATATAGGTAACTCTTGGTATATTAGAAAGTACTGTGCAATATTACCATTGCTATTAGCCTAACGTAAATATTTTTAAATTTGTAGACAGCAGCCTTCAAAAACCTTAAGAAGACCTGCATTAAGCTGCGTTAAGTCAAACTGCAGCTACCATATATATTTTTGATTAATTAAATACATTCCAAGAAAGTTTTTTTGGCAATATAAATACTGACTAAGCATAGCCCATGTTTGCCTTAAAAAAGTTTGTTTATTAAAATTTTTATTTTTAATTTTGTGGGTAGATAGTAAGTATATATATTTATGGGATACATTGCCTTAAATTTCATTATAAAATCAGATGTGCATTCATTCAGACAGAAAAATTGGCTACTCAATAGATATGTAAATTTTACTCTAAAATAAAGTATACTTTATTAAACTATATGTTTGAGGAGAGAATAAATTATTCTGGTAAGATACTAATAAGAAAATGTTAATTATGCCATGTTATATTCTAAATGCATAAAATGAAAGTGTATCTTCTCTATCATGTATAATTGGCTAAAAAAGAGTAAAAGGTAATCTAGAAGGTTTAACAAATAACATGGAAAGCTTAGAAATCGGAATGTTGGCTCTTCATAGAACAAATATTTATGGAGCACTAACAATGTGCTTGAAAATTAATTCTTGCAATAAACGTATTTGTAAACCCCATTACAAATGAGAACACTGAGGCACAGGAAGGCAACTTGCCCAAAGCTAAACAGCTGACTCCCAAGCTCCTCTTCCTCCTTCTCCTTATCCTCCTCTTTCTCCTCTTCCCTCTCTTCCTCCTCCTCCTCCTCCTCACCATTACACTATGCTGTGACCTCGAATCCACTTATGATGGAAAAGAATAGGCTACAGTGCAAGAAGCGATTGCGTCCAGAGAGTGGTGTGTATAGCTTACATTCAAGGTTAGAAATCTTTAACCATTCTCTTTAGGAAGAGGAGATAGACAAGATAATGATTATATTTTAAAAAAAAAAAAAACCGTTCAATCTGTTTATTCAAAGCAGTGGACAATTTTAAAGTGTGGACTAGGATTATGATGGGGAAGTCACATTCAATTTGCAGGTATCTGTGGAGTAAACTCAAGGATTCATGCTTTGAATTCATGAATGAAAAGAAACGAGCAAACCAAGTCCCATAACTCGAGTGTCAATCCAAACAAGGTCAGAGAAGGTATTGTTGTTGTTTAGTCCAATCTAGCAAGCAGACAGAGAAGACTCCCTTTCTGGTATTTAACTTTCCTTTAGAGAATCAAAATTAGATATTATGGATGCTGACATGGGCATCTGGATTCATGGGCATAAATTGGAGTCCAAGATAAATTAGGATCTTATGCAGGACTTTGCTTATGAAACAAGAATCCATTCAACAGGGAGCAAAGAGACCAAAGCTGCCACAAGCATGAGCAAGGCCACCTAGCCTCTGACTTAGGGCCATCATGTGGGTAGAGAGGCAACTTGGCCACTACTGCCCAGCAGTGCCAGGCAGCCTAATTTCATTTCATGGGTGACCAGGGGTTTGATGGTTATGCTGCCCAAGCAATTAAGGGTGGTTAGAAATTCAGAGGCTGATTGCACCCAAACAAAGTAAGTCTCCTGTCCTTCCAGGCACGTTTATATTCCAAATCAAACTTTGCACCTTAATGTTTAATCCACAGTGTTATATTCAAACTGCTTTAGCCTGAAGCCCTTTTTGTTAATAGAGTTAATCAAAAATGAGCAATGTGGGAATCATAAAAAAATTCTTTATTTTATCTTAAAATGTACATTTGTTCATAGTCAAATGTGTTCATTTACTATGGGATTCAGTCTTTTATGAGTGTTGGTCTGAAGATGGAGTTCTAGATCATATAGTTTGTCAATTGCATCATTTATATATTATCAAAATTTTCCATTTTAGTTTCTTTAAACTGAAAGAGAACATAGAAAAGCCTATGAAACAATATGAATGCAGATTTCTGTTAGATTTTTTAACTTAGAGACAAACTTCTATAATTGTCTCAACTATCCCTGATTTGACTGTAGTTTTCCTTACTGGTTTACTGTTTTCACCAGTGAAAAGCTTACTCAACTTACACAATTATTTCATAAGACTTGTTTTTTAATTTTAACACTCAAATTTTATTAATTTCTGTAATATGTAATTAAATTGCTGGACTTCAATAATGAGTACAACTGCCATAAAGGGGTTTTGATATAAATGCAACTCGAAGAACATACAGATGAAAGGATGATATCAGAAGTACTGAGCTTAGGAAGAGCGTGAACTAAGACCACGCAGGCCGCATGTGCCTCAACATATTTGAAGGAGGGAACAGAGGACATTGGTCAATGCCGTGGTTAACAGGGTTTGTTAAGAGTCACTGTAGAAAGCAAAGATAGAAAGTTGCATTCATAAAGTGGTATTTTCTTGGAAAATTCTAGCCCCCAAGGCAATTTTTCCTTATCAAAACACCTGAACCTCAGTGTCCTCAGCTGAAAAATAATTTAAATAATAATACCTGCTATCCACCCTATCTACTTCAAAGGATTGTGGAAGGGGCCAAATGATGTTGGTGAAGGTACTTAAATCTCTGAGCCTAGCACTAGGAATAAGATTAGCCATAGTAATAATAATTTTAGATAATCTGACCCATTCTATCCCTCTCATATATTAATATAACCCAAATGAAGCTAAGCATGAAGATTTTATTTACTTAGAGCCACATTCTATGTGATGATACAGACGTTTAGCTTATAGAGCAATATCTGATATTTAAATATACAAAATCTAAAAGAAAAATAACTTAAAAATAGATTTTTTTTCAGGCAACTAAACCACTAGCTAGACTTTCTTCTTCATTAAACACAAATAGCCCTAACTTGGTGGGGGCCAGAAGGAGAATCAAGGAAAAAGAAAGATCATAAAAATATGAGTTTGCGGCTGGGAGTGGTGGCTCACGCTTGTAATCTCATCACTTTGGGTGGCAGAGGCAGGTGAATCACCTGAGGTCAGGAGTTCGAGAACAGCCTGGCCAACATAGTGAAACCCCATCTCTACTAAAAATACAAAAATTAGCTGGATGTGGTGGCACACATCTGTAACCTCAGCTACTCGGGAAGCTGAGGCAGATGAACCTGGGAGGTAGATGTTGCAGTAAGCCAACACTGTGCCACTGAACTCCAACCTGGGTGACAGAATGAGACTCTGTCTCAAAAAAAAAAAAAAAAAAGTTTGCATTTCTTTGTGTCACACATCCTACATTTGCTGTAAACCACCAATTACAAAGAACTGGTTAATGTCCAAAATCTTTTCAGTCAGGGTTTCATAATTACTTGTTTGCACAAGAGACACAGTCCTCTGGAAACGCTTTTTTTCTTCCAAATTATGGATTCTTAGAATTAATAGATAATTTTACTGAAAGGATAAGCCTAGTTAGCAAAAGAATAGTGATGATTTAGGGTTATATTCTGCTAAATAGCATGTTATTTTGAATTACCTACAATGAATGTGGTTTCACAGTATTATCTGTAAGGCAGCGTTTTTCTTCCTTGCATTTTCTGACTCTTTTATCTCACTGTTAGCACCACAATAAAGAAACCCTAGAAAGCTGTACAGGAAAATAATTTGAACATGAACTTGTACTCTCAGAAGCAACTGCATTTGCAGCTCTCCGCCACTTCATATTCAAAAGTACCCACATTTATCTGGTCTCTTTTTCTACTGTCATCTAAATGGGGGGAAGAATGTATTCAGTGTGTAAAAATAAGCTATTGTATCTCAGAAAGGAGATGGGATGCTAATTAAGGGTTATGTGAATGAACAAGTCACATTGCATTATCTACTGGGAGCTGGCTGCCAATTGCTTTTTTGGTAATGAGTCAAGAAAAACATTCAAGAAGGCCCCTGCAAGCTTGGGAGAGAAGCGAGCAGCATTTCCATTTATCAAGTAGGTGCAGAAGCCTGTTCAAGTATTAAGAATCAGGGTGCAGACAGCAAGCTCCTGTCTTGCAGCTTTTCTTACTGGTTTTGAGAGCCACCTTCCTAAAGAGAGGCCTCTTGCTCAGGTCTGATCTTGGACAATGGGGCACGTATGACAGACTGCTGGACTGCTGAATGAATGCCTCTTTCTTTGTTCAATACCTTTTTCAAGATTCTTTGTCATTCTTCCTGGACTCATCGGGAGGCATGGGTTTTAAGATACACAATAGCTCGGGTCTTACAGCAAAATAATTGATGCTTCGTTGAAAGAAACCAGGCAAATTGGTTAGTATGATTACCTTTAACAAAGTGGGTAAATTGTAGACATTTGGCAACTCATAGATTTGGAGAGAAATAAGTTGCTCTATTTTAAAAAGATTTCTTCTCTTAATGTTAACGTAAAGTCAGCCAGAGTAAGCCTTTTGGTCTGATAGCCAGAGAGTCTTGGGTGGCATGTAAATAAAGCGGAAACAATTTACTTCATTTGAAAAAAGGGTCAAAATGTGGAGGATGTAAATGTGCTTTTATTGTAATGGATGAAAGAAACTGATTTCCTAGGTGAAGTGACTTCTTTCCCTGTGCTAGCATGTAGAGTAGTGGTGCTTAGCGCAATACAGCCCTGGGGGCGTGTTTCTGATACTCTACGTGCCTTTTCCTTCAGTTCTGTAATTTTGCGAGTCTTTTGCTGCTCTTTTAAATCTATAAGCATTTAAATTTTTATCAAGTGTCTTCATATGCCTTTGACATAGATGTGAAGAGACAAGTGTCCTGGGTATTAAAAGGTCCTGATTGAAGGCAACAAGTGAAAGAATTCTACGTAAATGTGTGGATGGTTGGGAGAAAATCAGTGCTATTTAAACATTTCTGATATTAACATTGCTTCCAAGAGCACTCAAAATAAAACATCAACATTTGTCATTTTACATTCTTTATCATCAAAATTTGTGGTAAAAAAAAATAGTTATTTTGCAGTTTAAAAAGCAAAATAATATGACATTACATGTATGCTTGCATCTCACTTTGCAATTTTTAATTAATAATGGTAACTGGATATAATAATATGAAAATAATATTTAATGCATGAAGATCTAATCACTTTAGGCAAAAAATCTATCACCCAGTAGTTTTAAAATAACAATAATATGTTTTTAAGTGCTTATTCTGTGCCTGGCTTTATCCTAAGTACTTTTCATGTAGCGAATCGTAAAGAAACTGTAACCAAATGAGTTAGGTATCTTGTTCATGGATTCACAGGTAATGAATGGCAGAACCAAAATTCGGACCCAGGCTCTGAGTTAAAAGTCTGCACATTAACCACCGTACCACGTTGCCTTGCTTGCAGTATAATTATTATCACTCGTTTTAAAGCCCCTCGGGAGGGTCCATTATAAAAATATTTTTAACATCTTTTTTATAAATTAGTTTCATAAGTGAAAAAAAACATTGGTCAAGGAAAACATAATACCATAGGTGTATTGATGGTCATTATATCTGCCTTACATGTAAGGGAAACTTGGTTCTGTGGCATCTAACATATTAGATATTCTCATTAGACACCAGTTTGATGAAGCAGGAAAATGTAACTTTCCTCAATTATTGTGGGAAAACATTCTTTTTATTTCTAGTGAGCACATGATAAATTCTTATATTTGGATCTTGATTTCTTAATTCTTAAATTTTTTAGCTTAGTTCTTAATTAGTTCTTAATTTCTCTGTGGAGTTTTGGGAAATTTTGCCTTTTTTTTGTACAGAGTCAGCAGTGACTGACAGGTACCTGTAAAATTGATACTTTGTAAAAAATCTCTTAAGATATAATTTACATACCATAAAACCTGGCTGTTTTAAGATTTACAATTGTGGTTTTAACACATTTACAAAATTATAAAAATTGATATTTGATTTTTTAAAATTAATCATGTAAAACTCTTGAGGTGCTTGAATGAAAAGTACTCCAAGGCTAATAAAAGCCATTAACATTTGCTGTATTCTCTTTCCCCTCCTCCAGAAATGTGTGCTGTACTGGCCGGAAAAGAGAGGGATATACGGGAAAGTGGAGGTTCTGGTTATCAGTGTAAATGAATGTGATAACTACACCATTCGAAACCTTGTCTTAAAGGTAAGATTATGTAGCTATAGCCATCTACAAAGTAGATGATGTTAGAGGATTACATTTCTACTTTGAAATTATTTATCTTAATAAGTACTACAAATTCAATTTAAGCAAATTAAATAGTGTTAAGATCTAAGAGAAACTATAATCATTCCCTCATGTATGCTGTGTTGTGTTGTCAACTACTATTAGTATGCAGTATAATTAAATCAATGTAAGTAGATGTTAAGAAAATTCATTATGTAGGATGTTGTGTTCCTCTAATTTGCATTAATAAAACATCTCTGATTTAAACTTTTGAAAGCTTTTAACTAAAGGCTGTGCTGGAGACTTTGCCATGATTTTTTTTAATGTCATTTTGGTCTAAGCAGCTTTAAGTAAGGCCTGGAAGCTGTGAAAGAGAAAATCTGCACTTGTGGGTGGCAGTGGGAAGCAAGACAAGCCTGAAGTGTGGATGAGATCTTCCGAAGCGTGGAGTTACAGTAATTTATAGGGATTTTCCCCAGACGAGATTACATCATAGGAAAACTATCTTATTTAACTCCTGGGCAGCAGATGCTGAGAAATGTTGCCATGGTATTACTTTTGCTTCTGGAGAATAATCACCCAAAACTTTCGATCTTATCTGCAGCCTCACTGCTGGGACAAAATCATCACAAAGAGGAAGAAAACAAGAGGCAGAGCTACAGGGATGGATTTTATTGGGGAGTTTGGAATAGGAAGGCAGTTACCGAAACCTGGTTTACAACACACGTTCTGGAGTGCCGGGTTCATGCCACACCCCCACCTGTGCTGATGTGTGTGGGCCTTCGCCCAAAGTGTTTCCAATAGAGGGACCTCCTGTAGCTTCTTTATTGCTGGGATTCCTGCCTATTAAATACCAGAGTTGGAGATGAGTGTAGGAGTAATAGCATGACTGACATGAAATTAAGTGTTCTATTAATATGTTTATAATCACTTGTCAGGAATGCTCATGGAACAGGAAACAAAATATATCCCATTCTTTCTTGGCTACATTTTCACCTACCATCTTGTTTATTAAAACAAATTATAAATATATATTTAGCATATGTTACATATATGATCTATATTATCACTATAGGTAGAGATACAAATCTTCACAAAGGTAAAACTTTCTCACTTCGAGATCAGGATACGGACAGTAAAGTCTTCTCAAAGTAAAAGGGCACTCTTCAAAAACCTTATAGATTTTTTTCCCACCTAGAAATAAGTTGCCAGCAAGATGGGGGTGATAAAAGGCATCCAGTATTGTGGTTTGGATGACTTTTAGTTCCACAAGCGAATGAGGCATTTGGTGCCTGTTGCTATTTTCAGCAAGGAAGTCACACCCAACATGTGAAGCATTACTGGTACACCTCATGGCCCGATCACAAGACTCCAGACAGTGCCCAGCCCCTCCTACAGCTCATGCTGGATGTAGAAGAAGACAGACTTGCTTCCCAGGGCCGAGGGCCTGTGGTTGTCCACTGCAGGTAAGACGTGAACGGTACTTTCTGTCTAAGCAATAGCCCATTCTTTATAAAGTCATAGAGCAGGTAGAAGTGGGTTTTGCTTCCTGGATGTGACTTTGCTGGCAAATAATTTATTGAAATTGGTTAACTCCCTAATATTTGAGTCTTAATCAAGATTATGCTGACAGAAGTGAAGTCATGTTTTGAGGCATTTTTGGAAAACAGTGATTACACAATGGGTGAAATACAAGTTCGAAATAAGTGGCTCAGTAAACAGGAGACCTTATTCAACAGTAACCTGCTTTAAAACACTGATTCATTTAGTCTCATCAGTCTTATAGGACCAGGAATTAAAATGCATTTTTTGAAATCATCAGTGGCTTTTTTGTGATTTCATGATGACATCTGAACTCTGCTTGGTTGGTATCTCGGTAACATTTATTACTATTTCAAGTTTGGTGAAAATCAGTCAATTATTTTAACAGTTATCTCAGGAAAAACAGATTGAAACAAATTTATGAAATAAGAAGTGAGCAAGTGGTAGTTCACCAAAGGAAAACAAAGTGCTGTTACCAGAACGTGGAGCACCAGAGGCCAGTCCAACAACAGCAGCAGGGTGTGTGGTGGTTCCTGTCCCTCATTTCTAGTTCAAAACTCACCTCCTGGAACTGATACCTCCCTCCCCTTGTTTTCCTTTTAATGTAACCAAACTGAAGCAAGCATTTTTAAGGTAATTTATATGATCAACCATTTATTTATTTATTTATTTTGAGAAGGAGCCTCACTCCATCACCCGGCTGGGGAGCACCGTCTCAGCTTACTGCAGACTCCCCCTCCCTGGTTCAAATGATTCTCCTGCCTCAGCCTCCAAAGTAGCTGGGATTATAGACATGCCTGGCTAATGTTTGTGTTTTTAGTAGAGGTGGCCTTTCACCATGTTGACCAGGTGGGTCTCGAACTCGTGACTTCAAATGTGATCTGCCTAGGCTGGCCTCCCAAAGTTCTGGGCTTACAAGCGTGAGATACCATGCCCAGCCACCCATTTATTCTTCATGTTTTCTCAAAATAATTTTTGTTGCTTTGTTTAATCACGTAGGTCTCTTAAGATGGCTTTTGATGATATATTTAATAAATATCATACATTATTTTAGAGTATAATTTTAGCCTCCTTTTTTGAGATTGAGTGATTTAATTAAGAGTACAGTTTGCTATGTGTCTATTTATCCAAAGGTAGATAACATTGGCCTTATCCTAAACCTAACTTGGAGCAAATAAATAAATAAATAAAAATAAATAAAGCAGCCTAATTGGCTATGCTATAGGGCTGGAACTGTCCCCCACCCAAAGTCATTAAACACTCAGGATATCTAAAATGGACTAGTGACTTCCCCTATAAAAACAGCTCCCCTTCTTGTTACTATTTCTGAGAAAAAGACTATCTTTTTTCCAGTCACTCAGCATCTCATGTTGACAGTTCTCCCTGGCCCTTCTTTTAACTCCAGCCTCACTATCTAATCAGTGACTAGATTGCCTTTCCCTTCAAAGCTTCTCCCATAATCACCATTTCCTGTCCAGCCACAATAGTTCAGGCCCTTATGACCTCATCCATGTATTTAAGAAGTAGCTGGTAAAATGCGCACACATACCGTACTTCCTCATGCCCTCACCGCCACCATGGCCTACCTGTGCCCTTCTCCGTCTCGCCTGACATGAAGTCTCTGCTCAAAGCTTGTCAATGGGCCGGGCACAGTAGCTCATGCCTGTAATCTCAGCACTTGGGGAGGCCAAGGTGGGCGGATCACTTGATATCAGGAGTTCAAGACCAGCCAGGCCAACATGGTGAAACTCCCCCTCTACTAAAAATACAAAAATTAGCCGAGCATGGTGGTGAGGGCCTGTACTCCCAGCTACTTGAGACGCGGAGGCAGGAAAATCGCTTGAACCTAGGAGGCGTAGGTCGCAGTGAGCAGAGATCACAGCACCGCACTCCAGCAGCCTGGGTGACACAGCGAGACACTGCTTAAAATAAAAGAAAAAGAAAAGCTGGAGCGCAATTCCCTGACCTTGAACCTGTGCATGAACTGCAGTGGTCAGTGAACTCCTTGAAATTATTTGAGCACATTTGCATATATAAACTCGTGAATTTTTCTGAAGAGTGGAAGTTTATAATCTTCATCAAATTGTTATTTTTTTACAAAAGGATGGATTTAAACCTCAGCCTTCCATACAAGATCCCAGGGTACCTTTCTATGCTTATTTCCAACAGGTCCTCTAAAATAACTTTCTCTTCAAGACAAGCTACTCTGCTTATTGTTGTAAATCATACCGAGTATTCTCTCTCATTTATGACAGCCAAAATACCTGTCACTCATGGGGCACAGTTCCAATCCCATTTCTTCAATGAAATGAACTTTCTATGGACACTTCAACTAAAAGAGAGCCACTCCTCCCCCAAATTCCTCTGCACTCACGTTTCACAGAAAACAAGTGCCGAATGTGAGAAATAGGCACGTCTGAGTGCCAAGAGGGGAGCAATTAATTCCAACCATGGGGGCTGAAGAAACCCTCTAAAAATCGGGGTAATGCTGAACTGAGCCTTTTGAATAATCAACGTTGTGGTTTTAAAAGGAGGGAGGGCATTTCTGACTGAGAAAACATTGTTAACACAGAAAAATTGGAAAACCAAGAGCCATTTTGCAAACAGTTTGTGTTAAGTGAAAATCATGGCACATAGGAAAGAAGAAAGCAAAATACATAAGGCTTGAAGGTTAGTCACATTCAGATTTTGCAAGGTCACGAATACCATAGTAGGGAGATTAGACATTATGCTATAACTAATGGGAGCCATCTACAGTTTTTGAGTAGGGAATATTATAATTCAGTCCCTATTTCAGAAAGATGAACCTAGCAGCTGTGCAAATTTGTCCAGGAAAAGACTTGAGACTTGGAAACTATAATGAGATCACTGCTAATTATGAAAAAAGGAGATGTTGAAAACGTGAGTACAGTCTATAGAAAGGAAAGCGTGAATCCACAGCCTCAGCAGAGATGGAAAATCAAAGAAGCGGTAACAGATTGGATGTGGGAGGTGAGGAAGGGAGAGATGCAAAAGGTGGCTGCAAGATGTCTAGGCTGGAAAGCTTGTGGCTGGCTGGTAATGCCATTGAGGGAAAAGGTACTTCTGTTTTAGATACATTGAATTTAGACACGTTGAACTGAAAGCAAATGCAACATAGTAAGGAGGAGATGGAATGACAATCTAGAGTTTAGGAAATTTAGGGAGTCTAGATGAAGATTTGAAATAATCTTTTATATAGAGGCGGTTAGTGGTTAAAGCTGCAGACAGGGACAGAGAGCACGTGTGCTTGTGAGGCTGATTTTACGGGCATGTCATCTAAGGCAGTTGAATGTGTAAACCCACCAGGACAGACAGCATTTCTGTTCAATTATCACCTCTATACAAATCTCTTGGAAATACAGATTTGTAGAGGTACACCCTCTCCTAAAATGAATCCAGTCTTCAATTGCTCAGTTATTCGCTAGACTTCTCAACTTCAGTATGTCCAACACCAAATTCCCCTTCCCTTCCCCTTCAAATTCACACTATTCCAGGATGCCCTTGGCCTCAAAGCATCACCATTCTTCTTTCTGTCTAGGCCTAGTTGTATTTAACTTTCGCTTTTCTCCCTCTTCAGCTCCAGTCCTGCAGACTCACATTGGTGATATGTCTAAATCTTCCCCTCCTTTCTACTGCTGTATCTTGCCTAAGTGCAAACCTTAATTATTTTTTATTTTTTGCTAGAACAATTATAATGCATTTTTACTATTCCCCCCACTCGTCACTTCCCTCCACCCCTCTCATCCTACTGCTTATAATTAAATGAAAGAATCTATTTTAAGCACTTAGCACGGGGCCAGGTTTATAATACTCAGTACATGAATACTATTTTTAACTTTGGTTTCAGATTTAAAAGTACACTTTTAAAAGAATGTTTCTTATCTTTGTCATTTTCCCCCACTTTTAAAATTCCTTTTCTTTTTTCTTTTCAGTGCAGGAATAGGTAGAACGGGGTGTTTTATTGCTACATCCATTGGCTGTCGACAGTTGAAAGAAGAAGGAGTCGTGGATGCACTAAGCATTGTCTGCCAGCTTCGTATGGATAGGTGAGTGTCACAGAGGCTTGCCTTCAGAGCAGTGTAACCATTCACAGCCTGATCTCATCTGCCTGACTTCATACATAAACATCCCAGGCTCCAAGGTCCTAAATCTCTATGGAGATGCTTGTAACATGCTTAAGTATATGCCTTATATTTAAAAGCCCTTTTTTTCTCTTTTTTGAGACAAGGTCTTGCTCTGTCAGCAAGGCTGGAGTGCCATGGTGCAGTCTCAGCTCCCTGCAGCCTTAAACTCCTGTGCTCAAGCAATGCTTGCACCTCAGCCCCATAAGTAGCTAGGTCTACAGGTGTGCGCCATGCCTGGCTAAATTTTTAGTTTTTTTTATAGAGATGGGGTCTTGTTATATTACTCAGGTTGTTCTTGAATTCCTGATTACAAGTGATTCTCCCACTTGGACGTCCCAAAGAGCTAAGATTACAGGCATGAGCCATCACACCTGGCCTGAAGTAAGTAAGTCAGTTAGTTATTTGAGACAGAGTTTCACTTTGTCACCCAAGCTGGAGTGCAGTGGTGTGATTATGTCTTACTACGGCCTAGACTTCTTGGGCTCAAGTGGTCCTCCTATCTCAGCCTCCCAAGTAGCTGGGACTACAGGCGAGTGCCACCACACATGACTAATTTTTGTATTTTTTTTTTAGTGGCAGGGTCTCACTATGTTGCCCAGGTTTTTCTAGAACTCCTGGGCTCAAGGGATGCTCCTTCCTTGGCCTCCCAAAGTGCTGGGATTGCAGGTGAGAGCCACTGCACCTGGCCCCCAAAGTTATTTTTTAGTCTTTTTATTAAATTGTAACACAATGCACATGACAAAATTTATCATCGTAACCATTTATAAGTGGACAACTTAGTAGAGTTAAGTACATTCCTATTGTTGTACAACCAATCTCCAGAATTATTTTCATGTTGAAAAACTCAGTACCCATTCAAAAACTCCCTATTCCTCCCTCAGTCCAATTCCTGGCACCTGCCATTCTGCTTTCTGTCTCTGGAAATTTAAACACTCTAGGCACCTTTTATGTAAGTGGAGTCATACAGTATTTGTCTTTGTGTGGCTGGCTTATTTCACTTAGCATAATATCCTCAAGGTTCATCTATTTTGTAGTATGTGTCAGAATTTCCTTCCTCTTTAAGGCTGGATAAGATTCCATTTTAGGTAACATATTTTGTTTAACCATTCATCCATTGATGAATACTTGAGTTGCTTCTGTATTTTTACTGTTGTGAATACTGCTGCTATGAACATGGGTATGCACATATCTGTTCAAGACCCGTTTTCAGTTCTTTTGAGTATACCTCTAAAAAGTGGGATTGGTGGATCATACAGAATTCTATTTTTAATTTTTTGAGGAAACCATCATAGTGTTTTCTGCAGTGGCTCCGCCATTTTACATTCCCACCAACAATGCACGAGGCTTCCAGTTTCTCTACATCTTCACCAACTCTTTATTTTCGGCTTTGTTTTTTTGATAGTAGCCATCCTTGAGGATGAGATGGAAGAGTCATTTTTATAGAGATATGATTTGATGACCTTTGTTATAATCTCTGTTTGGAAAACAAAATTAACAAGAAACTTCTCCTCTTTGTTGCTCCACAACTAAGCCTGCCTGGGTAAATGGACGGTTGAGTTAGTGATGGAGAAAGTGATCAGATTCTGCTTGAGAGAAGGCACAAAATCATGAGCAGCCAGCATCTCTGCTCAGTAATTGAGTGTACTACAGTGGAACAAGAAATGTTGACCAGACACAGTGGCTCTCACCTGTAATCCCAGCACTTTGACAGACCCAGGCGGAAGGATCCCTTGAGTTCAAGAGTTTGCAACTGGCTTGGGCAACAAAATGAGACCCTGTCTCTAAAAACAAACAACAAATGTTTACTAATCACCTCATATACCTTAGGCCTTGGTCTCGATGCTGCAAATACTGCATTAAGCAAGAATTTTCTGCTCTCTTAGAATTTACATGCTAGAAGAAAAAGACATAATAAGCAAACCAAGATAATTTCAGACAGAAATAAATGCTGGGAAGTAATGAAACAAAGAGAGACACAAGCGTTGGCTTCCTTCAGCTTTAGCCCTATGACCTAGAGTCTCCTAGAAAATGAAATTATGTACTAACCTTTCTTTTTTGCCTGGAGACAGAGTCTTACTCTGTTGCCCAAGCTGGAGTGCAGTGGTGTGGTCACGGCCCACTGCAGCCTCAACCTCCTGGGACTACAGGCGTGTACTGATTGTAGAAAAATCAGCTATACTCAGCTGATTTTTATATATTTTTTGTAGAGATGGGGTTTTACCACAGGGCCCAGGCCTGCCTTGAGCTCCCGGGCTCAAACAATCCTCACACCTTGGCCTCCCAAAGTGCTGCGATTGTAGGTATGAGCCACCATGCTAGGCCATATACTTACCTTTCAAACTTTTTTCAAAAAAATATGCTCTTAGCAATATGTGCTATATCCTGGGATTTCAAAAAAAAAAAAAAAGAAAGACAAGATTATTCTGAAAAGTGAGATAATGTACATAAAACACCTGGAATAGGGTCTGGCACATAGTAAGCCCTCAATAAATGTTTATTATGTTATCTTTATTATTATTAAAATTATCGGTGAAGTTTCTCTTATTTCTAAAAAACTAAACATTCAAATTTCACTATCCAGATTAGTTTTTCCCTTCCCGTCCTTAACAGTCTTGTCCCCGATTTTTTTTCTTTTAATTTATTTTATTGCATTTTGGGTTTTGGGGTACATGTGAAGAACATGCAAGATTGTTGCATAGGTACACACGTGGCAGTGTGATTTGCTGCCTTCCTCCCCATCACCTATATCTGCATTTCTCCCCATGCTATCTCTCCCCAACTCCCCACCCCCCAATGTCCCTCCCCTATTTCCCCCCAACAGACCCCAGTGTGTAGTGCCTCCCTCCCTCTGTCCATTTGTTCTCATTGTTCAACACCCGCCTATGAGTGAGACATGCAGTGTTTGATCTTCTGCTCTGTGTCAGTTTTCTGAGAATGATGGTTTCCAGGTTCATCCATGTCCCTACAGAGGACACAAACTCATCGTTTTTGATGGCTGCATAATATTCCATGGTGTATATGTGCCACATTTTCCCTGTCCAGTCTATCATCGATGGGCATTTGGGTTGGTTCCAGGTCTTTGCTATTGTAAACAGTGCTGCAATGAACATTCATGTGTACATGTCCTTATAGTAGAACGATTTATACTCCTTTGGATATATACCTAGTAATGGGACTGCTGGGTCCAATGGAATTTCTATTTCTAGGTCCTTCAGGAATCGCCACACTGTCTTCCACAATGGTTGAACTAATTTACACTCCCACCAACAGTGTAAAAGTGATCCTATTTCTCCACATACTCTCCAGCATCTGTTGTCTCTAGACTTTTTAATGATCGCCATTCTAAATGGTGTGAGATGGTATCTCAACGTAGTTTTGATTTGCAATTCTCTGATGACCAGTGATGATGAGCATTTTTTCATATGTTTGTTGGCCTCATGTATGTCTTCTTTTGTAAAGTGTCTGTTCATATCCTTTGCCCACTTTTGAATGGGCTTATTTGTTTTTTTCTTGTGAATCTGTTTTACTTCTTTGTAAATTCTGGATATCAGCCCTTTGTCAGATGGGTAAACTGCAAAAGTTTTTTCCCATTCTGTTGGTTGCCAATTCATTCTAATGACTGTTTCTTTTGCCTTGCAGAAGCTGTGGAGTTTGATTAGGTCCCATTTGTCTATTTTGGCTTTTGTTGCCAATGCTTTTGGTGTTTTGGTCAAAAAGTCCTTGCCTACGCCTGTGTCCTGAATGGTTTTGCCTAGATTTTCTTCTAGGGTTTTTATGGTGTTAGGTCTTATGTTTAAGTCTTTAATCCATCTGGAGTTAATTTTAGTGTAAGGTGTCAGGAAGGGGTCCAGTTTCTGCTTTCTGCACATGGCTAGCCAGCTTTCCCAACACCATTTATTAAACAGGGAATCCTTTCCCCATTGCTTGTTTTTGTCAGGTTTGTCAAAGATCGGATGGTTGTGGTTTTTTTTTTTTGCTTCGGGGGCTTTTTTTTTTTTCCTTTGTTTTTTTTTTTTTTTTGGTACCAGTGCCATGCTGTTTTGATTACTGTAGCCTTGTAGTATAATTTGAAGTCCAGTAGTGTGATGCCTCCCGCGTTGTTCTTTTTGCTTAGAATTGACTTGGCTATGCGGGCTCTCTTTTGGTTCCATATAAAGTTTAAGGTTTTTTTTTTTTTCCATTTCTGTGAAGAAGGCAATTGATAGCTTGATGGGGATAGCGTTGAATCTGTAAATTACTTTGGGCAGTATGTCCATTTTCACGATATTGATTCTTCCTAACCATGAACATGGAATGTTTCTCCATCTGTTTGTGTCCTCTCTTATTTTGTTGAGCAGTGGTTTGTAGTTCTCCTTGAAGAGGTCCTTTATGTTCCTTGTTAGTTGTATTCCTAGGTATTTTATTCTCTTTGTAGCAATTGTGAATGGCAGTTCGTTCTTGATTTGGCTCACTTTAAGTCTGTTATTGGTGTATAGGAATGCATGTGATTTTTGCACATTGATTTTGTATCCTGAGACTTTGCTGAAGTTGCTTATCAGTTTCAGGAGATTTGGGACTGAGACGATGCTGTCTTCTACGTGTCATCTGCAAATAGAGACAGTTTGACTTCCTCCTTTCCTATTTGAATACCCCTTTATTTCTTTTTCTTGCCTGATTGCTCTGGCTAGAACTTCTAATACTATATTGAATAGCAGTGCTGAGAGAGGGCATCCTTGTCTAGTGCCAGATTTCAAAGGCAATGCTTCCAGTTTTTGCCCATTCAGTATGATATTGGCTGTTGGTTTGTCATTAATAGCTTTTATTATTTTGAGATACATTCTGTCAATACCTAGCTTATTGAGGGTTTTTAGCATAAAGGGTTGTTGAATTTTGTCAAAGGCCTTCTCTGCATCAATTGAGATAATCATGTGGTTTTTGTCTTTGGTTCTGTTTATGTGGTGAATTACGTTTATAGACTTGCGTATTGTTGAACCAGCCTTGCATCCCCGGGATGAAGCCTACTTGATCATGGTGGATAAGCTTTTTGATGATGTGCTGTTGCAATCGGCTTGTCAGTATATTATTGAAGATTTTTGCGTCTATGTTCATCATGGATATTGGCCTGAAGTTTTCTTTTCTTGTTGAGTCTCTGCCGGGTTTTGGTATCAGAATGAGTTGGTCTCATAAAATGATTTGGGAAGGATTCCTTCTTTTTGGATTGTTTGGAATAGTTTCAGAAGGAATGGTACCAGCTCCTCTTTGTATGTCTGGTAGAATTTGGCTGTGAACCCGTCTAGACCTGGGCTTTTTTTTGGGCGGTAGGCTCTTAATTGCTGCCTCAACATCAGACCTTGTTATGGGTCTGTTCAGGGTTTCGGCTTCTTCCTGGTTTAGGCTTGGGAGGAGGCAAGTGTCCAGGAATTTATCCATTTCTTCCAGGTTTACTAGTTTATGTGCATAGAGTTGTTTATAATAATCTCTAATGATGGTTTGAATTTCTATGGAATCTGTGGTGATATACCCTTTATCGTTTTTTATTGCACCAATTTTGTTATTCTCTCTTTTCTTTTTTATTAATCTGGCTAGTGGTCTGTCTATTTTGTTGATCTTTTCAAAAAACCAGCTCCTGGATTTATTGATTTTTTGAAGGGTTTTTGTGTCTCTATCTCCTTCGGTTCTGCTCTGATCTTAGCTATTTCTTGTCTTCTGCTAGGTTTTGAGTTTTTTTGATCTTGCTCCCCTAGCTCTTTCAATTTTGATGATAGAGTGTCAATTTTAGATCTCTCCTTGCTTCTCATGTGGGCACTTATTGCTATATATTTTCCTCTAGAGACTGCTTTAAATGTGTCCCAGAGATTCCGGTATGTTGTGTCTTCATTCTCGTTGGTTTTGAATAACATCTTTATGCCTGCCTTCATTTCATTGTTTATCCAGTCAACGTTAAAGAGCCAGTTGTTCAGTTTCTATGAAGCTGTGCAGTTCTGAGTTAGTTTTTGAATTCTGAGTTCTAACTTGATTGCACTGTTGTCTGAGAGACTGTTTGTTATGATTTCCGTTCTTTTGCATTTGCTGAGGAGTGATTTACTCCCAATTATGTGGTCAATTTTAGAGTAGGTGTGATGTGGTGCTGAGAAGAATCCATCTTTCTGCTGAGAGATCTGCTGTGAGTCTGATGGGCTTCCCTTTGTGGGTAACCCGACCTTTCTCTCTGGCTGCCCTTAGTATTTTCTCCTTCGTTTCAACCCTGGTGAATCTGACGATTATGTGTCTTGGGGTTGCTCTTCTTGAGGAATATCTTTGTGGTGTTCTCTGTATTTCCTGGACTTGAATATTGGCCTGCCTTGCTAGGTTGGGGAAGTTTTCCTGGATAATATCCTGAAGAGTATTTTCCAGCTTGGATTCATTCTCTTCGTTGCATTCAGGTACACCTATCAAACGAAGATTAGGTCTTTTCACATAGTCCCACATTTCTTGAAGACTTTGTTCATTCCTTTACCCTTTTTTCTATAATCATGCCTTCTTGTTTTATTTCACTGAGTTGATCTTCAGCCTCTGATATCCTTTCTTCTGCTTGGTCAGTTCAGCTGTTGAAACTTGTGCATGTTTCGCGAAGTTCTCGTGTTGTGTTTTTCAGCTCCATCAATTCACTTATATTCCTTTCTAATTTGTCCATTCTTGTTAGCATTTGTCAAATCTTTTTTCAAGGTTCTTAGTTTGCATTGGGTTAGAACATGTTCTTTTAGTTCACAGAAGTTTCATACTACCCACCTTCCGAAGTCTGATTCTGTCATTTCATCACACTCATTCTCCATCAAACCTTGTTCCCTTGTTGGTGAGGAGCTGTGATTCCTTGTAGGAGGAGAGGTGTTCTGGTTTCGGGTGTTTTCATCCATTTTGCACTGGTTTCTTCCCATCTTTATGGATTTATCTACCTGTCGTCTTTGTAGTTGCTGACTTTCAGATTGGATCTCTGAGTGGACATTCTGTTTGTTGATGATGAAGTTATTTCTGTTTCTTAGTTTTCCCTCTAACAGTCTGGCCCCTCTGCTGTAGGACTGCTGAGGTCCACTCTAGGCCCTGCCTGCCTGGGGATCACCTGCAGCAGCTGCAGAACAGTAAGGGTTGCTACCAGTTTATTCTTCTGCTATCTTTGTCCTAGAAGGATACCCGCCAAATATCAGTCTGATCTCTCCTTTATGAGGTGACTCTTTGGATATACAGGGGTCAGGGAGCTGCTTGAGGAGACAGTCTGCCCTTTATAGGAGCTCAAGTGCTGAGCTGTGAGCTCCATTTTTCATTCAGAGCTGCTGGACAGGTACGTTTAAGTCTGCTGCAGCAGAACTCATAAACCGCATTTTGTTCCCAGGTGCTCTGTCCCAGGGAGTTAGGGCTTTATTTATGAGTTTCCATTGTGCTGCTGCCTTTTTTTTTCAGGGCTGCCCTGCCCAGCAAGGAGGCAGCCTGGTCACTGTCTGCCTGCAGAGGCTTTGCTGAGCTGTTGTGAGCTCTGCCCAGCTGCCGTGTGAACTTCCCTGCAGTCTTGTTTATATGGGTGTAGTTAGAACTGCCTTAGCAATGGTGACTCGCCTCTGTATTGGCAGACTCTCTCTGTAATGGCAGGTTGCCTTGGCAATGGCAGGTTGCCTTGGCAACGGTAGGCAGCCTCAGCAATGGAGGTATACCTTCCTAGTGGTGGAGTGCCTCCGTAATGGTGGACACCCCTCCCCCGCGGAGCTGGACCATCCCGGGTTCAGCTGCACTTGCTGTGAAACTCTCAATCCAGAGGGTTTCTGATTGCTGTTCTTTTGTGGGGGTGGGACCAGCCGAGCCTGATCACCTGGCTCCCTGCCTCAGAGCCTTTTTTTTCTTTTTTAGTTGAAGAGTTGACTGTATCCCAGTCGCCTGTTGAAAGGGCACCCCAGGATCTTTGTGGTTTCCCATGCGGTGACTCACTGCACCAGCTTAAACAGTGGCGCTGAGATTCGTGGCGCTTTTTTTGCCCAGGAATCTCCTGGCCTGGCTCCCTTTTCAGTCCCCTCTTTAATCAGATGAATGGGCAACTTCCCAGGTCTCCAATCACCAGCCAAAAGGGCACCCGGACCAGTGTATTTTGTAGTGAGAACCGACAGCCAGGGCACTAACTCGGTAGCTGCACAGGGCAAAGCAGCCCCGCCAACCAAAATAACCTCACCGGCCAAAACAGCCATGCTGGCGACCTGTGGGCTCCTTCACCTGGGAATCTCCTGGTCTGTGGGCAATAAAAATGCGGCGTCCACTCACCCTCTGCGCTTTCACTGGGAGCTGCAACTCTGAGCTGTTTCTAAACGGCCATCTTGGATCTTCCCCCTTGTCCCCTTTTAAACAGTAGCCTCTAAGTCTTTGTAAGTGTGTCTTCCCTGTTTGTTTTCTACTGTTTCTTTCTTTATTATTTTCTCTTTCTGTTAGCATGTAAACTCTAGAGACAGTTCATCATGGCGGTTAAGATTCTGGGCTCTGGGAACAGATTGCCTGCCTGAGTTTCTGTCCCGGCTTCCACCATTGTTTGATTGTATGGCCATGGGCAAGTTACTGCTCTTCTTCGTGCCAAAGCTTTCTCATTTGGAAGATTGGAGTAATAATAGTGTATACTTCCTATTGTTATGGTAAGGATGAAAAGATATGACCTGTGTGAAATGCCTGGCATTTAATAAGTATTCAATCAAGTTTCCACAGTTGTTACCAGTATATATAGCAAGGAACCTAAACATGTGCCTATAAACTGAAAATAGTAATATATACCTCACAGGATTTCACTCACATTTAAATGACATTAAACCTGCAATGTACTTAGTAGAACACTCAGCCTACATCACTTATCCTCTCTGTACCCCCAACCGTACTTTCCTCTTACCACACCCCACCTATAACTGTTTCCAAAAATATTTACTTTTTGTACATAAAAAGGATCAGTTCTGGCTGGGTGCGGGGGCTCACACCAATAATCCCAGCGCTTTGGGAGGCCAAGGTGGGCGGATCACAAGGTCAAGAGATTGAGATCATCCTTGCCAACATGGTGAAACCCTGTCTCTACTAAAAAAAACAAAAATTATCTGGGTGTGGTGGTGCATGCCTGTAGTCCCAGCTACTTGGGAGGCTGAGGCAGGAGAATCAGTTGAACCCGGGAGGTGGAGGTTGCAGTGAGTTGAGATTGCCCCACTGCACTCCAGCCTGGCAACAGAGTGAGACTCCATCTCCAAAAAAAAAAAAAATCAGTTCCAATTATCCCTCTTTCTTTTATAATTGCTGTCTTAATCTCCTGAAATTCTTTTGCCTTCCATCCTGTGTAGTTTACTTCAGGATCCGTTGCTTCGCTTCAAATTTGGGGACCTCTCTTCACCCAGGAGAGTGGACCTTAACTCTGAGAGAAGCAGCAGCACGCAGTCAGCCAGGGCTGCTCCCACATTGACTTTCATCTGTCCTGATTTGTGCTTCTGTAAACAAGACTGGCACCTGAGACCCCAAATCACCCGGGGAACTCTAGTTTATACCTTGGGGTCCTGTGTTCTTATTTAGTGCCAGAACTCTATGAATGCCGTATACACATGTGGATCAAAGTGACTTCAAATCAGGTTGGCCTCCAACAACACCTGTTCTGATCTCATTTGGAAGAACGTGGTGAAAACCAGGTTTGGTTTGCTCTTTCTTGGCTCTTGTTATGTTACTGTTAATTATTGCCTGTTCACCCTCCCGTCTCCCACCTCCCCGGCCCTCTTTCATAGCCTGATCTCCACCTTGGATTCCACTTCCCAGTCACATTCCCCTTTTAGGTCTACTAAATTGTCCTCTACTTTTGAATGGAATTACAAATGCATTTTTAAAAAACCACATCACAATGCCTCCTCTATCTGCCCCTTCCTTCCTAAAGCAAATAAATGGTCAGAAATTTTAGCCTTGGCCTCCTGTCACCACCAAGGTCTTCCCACAGGGCTTGTCTTTTTACTTCTGATAGGATATCTTCAAAACAGATCCAACTTCTCTGCTGATCTGAAGCCTGTAGGCACCTAACGCCCTTCGGTTTGAATGACTGCCAATGTGTGTGTCAAAATCATTCTAACTGATTTATTCATCAGGACCCTTTCTGCATTATTTCTGAGCAGATGTTTCTGTTGTTTATGAAACAGATCCTCTCCTTGAACCTTCCTTTGAAAGGCCTTTCCTTCACCCTTCTTGCCTCACAGGATCAACATATGTTTTCCTTTTCTTGTCTCTTCCTTCTGGTAGACACTCTTACAGTTATTATGAAAACCAGAACAGAAAACCTAATCCCTTCCTTTCACCTCATCTTACTTCTTTTTCTACCCATCATTCTTGCCTCTTGTTCTAATCCTTCAGCTTTTTCCTATCATATCTCATTTTAAATATTCCAGTTGGTGGCTAACTCTTGCCATTAACCATGTTTTTGGCTCATGCCAGTAAAGGGAAAGCTGGTCTCAGCCAATCCAAACTTCTACCCTTCTGCCTTTGCAGCGTATCTTTCTTCATCACTTCTTCAAACCTTGTCCCCAAATTCTGATTGTCCTGGTTATCCTTACCTACAGCTCTGGATCTGTTTTTAGAGATTCCAGAATGCACTATTCAACATACAGAAATGTATCTAATCATGGACTCTTCACCATTGTCTTCAAAGCACATGACTCATTTAACTCCCAAAATAAACCCAAGTGAAGGAAAAGAAGCATCTCTTGGCCTCATTTTTTTTAACGAGTAACCAAAGAATTCAAGATATCAAGTAACTTGCCCAAAGTTAAGTAGCTTAGGAAGTAACAAAATGGACTTATTGGAATCTGGGACATTTATCTCATCTCTAATTATTTATATGATTTATATCAATCTTATAGATAAAAGTAAATATGCTTCTGTAATAGGTTTATTGTAAAACTTTTTGACAAAAACATATCTCTTTGATAATGCTCTGCCAGTTTAAGAAAATGAGCCCAGGAGTTGGAGGCCACCCTGAGAAACATAGCAAGACTCCATCTCTTAAAAACAAAATGGAATGACAACAGGACACCATCATTTTTAAAACAGTTTTTAGTATAAATGAGAGCTGCTTTATGAATAGATAGAGTGATGTTGTCAGCAACTGCCTGAAGAGTACAATTTGAGGTACAAAAAATTGCTTCATCTTAAAATATCTATCTATGGAGGATGCTAAAATGTATAGCGTATGTCTAAAATCTCAGCAAACTGACACAAGAACAGAAAATCAGACACCGCATGTTCTCACTCATAGGCAGGTGTTGAACACTGAGAACACACAGACACAGGGAGGGGAGCATCACACACTGGGGTCTGTTGTGGGGGGCTAGGGGAGGGACAGCAGGGGGGTGGAGAGGTTGGGGAGAGATAACATGGGGAGAAATGCCAGATATAGGTGACGGGGGGTATGGAGGCAGCAAACCATTTGCCATGTATGTACCTATGCAACAATCCTGCATGATCGGCACATGTACCTCAGAACCTAAAGTACAATAAAAAATAAAAAATAAAAATACTGCTCCTAAAGAGCTAATCTTGGATGGATTCTTCTAAAAGAATCATCCTTTTCTGCAGTTTATTGAGCATGGGAATGGGAGATGAGGTTTAACATTTTATGCCTTCTCTGCTATTAACGCTTCAATGTAAATGAGGTGATCTCTTCTTTTCATTGTGATAGCTGGAGAGAGTGTAACTCTTGGCATTAGGAATACATTCAGAACTTGGGTTTTGATGCAGGAAAATGGAAGAGAGGGCTCCAGATGCTGGACACACCATGGTGAGGTCCTTCCCTCAAGGAGACTGTTAGACAAGCTCATGGCTTGTCTTGGGAAAGCCAAGGGCACTAAGATAGAGCCCAAGAGCACTAGCAAGGGACAGTTTGGGTGGGACCAGCTACATAATTTGTAAGGCCAAATACAAGTGAAAATGTGGCATCTGTTGATTAAAAAGTATCACATACTTGAAGACAGTGACAGCAAAGTATTAATCCAAGTGCAGGATCCTTATCAGCACAAGGAGGTGAGAGATGTATGACTGCGCAGGTCACAATCTCTTGAAGCCAACTCTGTCTTGGGGTATTTTTAGAAGGAGCGTT
Source organism: Cebus imitator (assembly GCF_001604975.1). Lineage (NCBI taxonomy): Eukaryota > Metazoa > Chordata > Mammalia > Primates > Cebidae > Cebus > Cebus imitator. Next base: position 1,726,149 of record NW_016107729.1, on the reverse strand, counting down.
TGTATTACGTTGGTGCAAAAGTAATTGGGGTTTTTGCTATTACAGTTATTTTTGCACCAACCTAATAGATGGGCCTGAATCCTGTGTCCTGTGTTCTGTGGAACAGGCATCTGAGACCTCTGCTCAGAGTGGTGTTCCTGAATCCTGCATACATTCATTCATTCAACAAGCATTGCTAGACATCTGCTACAGAGCTTGAATCAGACACCTGGGTGTAGAAAAATGGATGTCTTAACCGGCTTTCCCAGATTGTGCTTCTCAGGACATAGGTTAATTAGCAATTATTTATCAAGAGCCTCCTATGCCAAATGCTCTTGGTATTAAGGCAGAAAGTAGGCTCTGAACTAAGTTTGGGAAAAGCTGTACACTATATATATAGATATATAGATATATATTTACACATATATGTGTTATATATATATATTTACACATATATGTGTAATATATATAGGTCTATATATGTGTATATGTGTAAATATATAGACATACAGGTGTATATTTGCACATATATTTACACATATAGACATATATTTAGCAATATATGTGTATAAATATAGATATCTATATAGATATTTTTTTGAGACCATGTTTCATTCTTGTCACCCAGGCTGGAGTGCAGTGGCACAATCTCGGCTCACTGCAACATCCGCTTCCCAGGTTCAAGCGATTCTCCTGCTTCAGCCTCCTGAGTAGCTGGGATTACAGGTACCCATCACCACATCTGGCTAATTTTTGTATTTTTAGTAGATATAGGGTTTCACCATGTTGGCGAGGCTGGTCTTGAGCTCCTGACCTCAGGTGATGCCCCCATCTTAGCCTCCCAAAGTGCTGGGACTACAGGTATGAGCCACAGCACCCAGCCCTACACTATATTTCTTCAAAGTCTTTCCTACTTGGAGATTCACAATAAGCATTAATGCATTAAAAAATCTAAAATCTCCCAATATAGAAATGTCTTTCATTTGTTTAAGGACTCTTTCACATTTATTTGACCACGGATGACTTTCCTCACAAACCATCTAAATAAGAGCAAAAGAGATAGTAATAATAAAGATAAACTGTTCTTTCAAGAAGCTTGGTGGTAAAGAGAAGACTAGAGATCTGATAGTAATTTAAGCCTGAACCTGGACCATTAAAAAGGGGGAAGGGGCTAGGCGCAGTGGCTCAGGCCTGTAGTCTCAGCACTTTGGGAGGCTGAGGCGAGTCGATCACTTGAGGTCAGGAGTTCAAGACCAGCCTGGCCAACATGGTGAAACCCCATCTCTAGTAATAATACAAAAATTAGGCCAGGCGCAGTGGCTCACGCCTGTAATCCCAACACTTTGGGAGGCCAAGGCGGGTGGATCACGAGGTCAAGAGATCGAGACCATCCTGGTCAACATGGTGAAACCCCGTCTCTACTAAAAATACAAAAATTAGCTGGGCATGGTGGCGCGTGCCTGTAGTCCCACCTACTCGGGAGGATGAGGCAGGAGAATTGCTTGAACCCAGGAGGTGGAGGTTGCAGTGAGCCGAGAATGCGCCACTGCACTCCAGCCTAGCGCCTGGCTATGGAGCACAGCTCTGTCTCAAAAAAAATAATAATACAAAAATTAGCAGGGTGTGGTTGTGCACACCCGTAGTCCCAGATACTCAGAAGGCTGAGGCAGGATAATCGCTGGAACCTGGGAGGCACAGTTGTGGTGACCGGACTTGGGGCCTCTGCACTCCAGCCTGGGCAACAGAGGGAGACTCTATCTCAAAAAAACAAAGGTTGTTGGGGGAAGGAAGGGTGGAACCAGCTAATTAAAAGCAGCTAGCCAAGTATAATAAGAGAGAGAAAAGACAGAGCCAATGTACCAGAAGGCTGATACCTTGTATTCTGCAGAATACAAGCTTTGCAGGCCTTTGTCTATCCTTTTCTACTCTTTTTAACAACCTCCAACCACTAGTGATGAAGGCTGCACGTTGCATCTTTTGTAGTCTACCCCTGGCCACTTGTAGCGGCCTCCTCTGAGGAGTCCAGGTATGGCTAATCACAAAGAGAAAGACAGGGCAGTGATTTGCATCCTTGAAATAGGGCTGCTTTCATGACCAGTCAGTGAAGAGTTTGAACACTCAGTAGGTTTAAGGTCTTGATTTCCACCACCACCCCCAAAATTACAGTGCCTAGACATTGTAATTTAACATGACAAGAACAAGCAATTTCCACTCAAGTCACAGATCTGCATTTTAGTAATAAATTCAAATGGTCTGGTTCAGAGACGAATGTGTTATGCTGAATAGATGTTTCCAGTATGAAAACAATGACAAAACCATTTGGTGGATTCCTTATTCTCTGGCAAGACATTATTTTTATTGGCTTTGGGACAACTTCTATTAATAGATGCTCAGTTCTCACTGCAGATTCGTGAGTCTGTGATTCTCCTTTTAATGATACTTTTGAGCATATTTTGAACTAAAATAGGATTTCTCTTTTTTCCAAGTAGGAGTTCAAATTCAGTGCAAGGCACCCACGAATGTTTTATTTAGAAGGGCATTAATGGATCATCCTCTCATTCCCATTGCATTCGCTTTTAATTAAAACATGAAGTGGGTGGTATGGGAATTGCAACTGAACACTGTCTGGTAAGACTTGTGACTTGTGAAAGAATGCAGTGCCAGACATCTCTGGACCAGATGTCAAGGAACTTGGCACCTGGCTCTGCCCCCTAATTTCCTATGTGACCACTTGTCCACTTTAGGCCTCTTTGTCTACATATGTAAAAGGAGATTAGGGGCATAACAGTGATCTCCAGCCTTCTCTGGTATAAAAACCAGAAATATCTTACCCTTAAGATATTTCGTGGACCTCCACATGATTGTTGTATTTTAATGCTTGCAAGCTAATATTCATTTTGTGACTCACAACAAAGTGTAAGTGGATGTTGGGACTCCTCCAACAAGATGCTTTTCCATCCTGGAATTCAGTGATTGCAGAGTGACCAACTGGCTTTCTGAGATCCCTCTCAGCTCCTGCTTTCTTTGAGTCTTTGAAGCTTTGTTTATATGGAGCATAATGGGATAGTAGTAATAGTCATAGCATTTGCCAGCCATCTCCTAGGAAGAGAGTAGGTTTTTAAAAAATCTAGCCTCAGGAATATACTGCCCAAAGTTTTCATTCTAAAGGAAGAATCCAAAACCAAAAAGGGGGAATCTTCAAGGCCACGTGACCAATTTTGACATTTTGATAAAATACTCTGAACTGGACTTTCAATTTTGCTCAAATTAGATTGACTAAATTCTAGCTTTTGGGGGTTCTGTTGATGCTTTCTGGAGTAGGACGCTTAAGTGGGTTATATACAAGACGAAGGGAGAGGAAGTTCACTTTCCAATCCTGCCTTTGGCAGTGACCCCAAACTAGTTGCTGTATAAACCAGGGAGAATTGTTTATCTCTGATTATTTTAGTTTAGATTACTTACTAATATCTGAATGTGATAAGCACAATGGACTTTTTGTTGGCCCGCATTGTTGCAAAAGGGATATTTTGCACAGTCACATTTTCGTATTAACAGGAGGTTACCATACATGGATAGGTCAACAGTTTTTAAAAATTATAGTTGAAAAACAGATCCATAATATTAGGACTAAGCTGAATCATTTTTATTACTTAGAAAGCACTTCCATATAATACTTAAACCTTCTAATCTCAAATATCACTAAATTGTTATAACTGTACCATCTAGTTAAAAATACCAATTGCTATAAAGCTAAACCAACCAGCTTTCACTGCTTGTAGCTCTTACTAAAAGAGATTCATTTAGGCTTGAGTATGTCAAGGTTCTACAGTTTGAGATAGTGATAGAGAGATGCACTGTCTCTGTTTATTACTATAGATGATGTTTACATTTTAACATCAGACAGTGTTTCACATGCACGTAGATACTACAGGAGTATGACTATGGAGCAATTTGTGACCATCAGAAGACATCTAGGCAGGCAGGAAAGGAACATATTCCATTGCTGATTGACCTCAGATAACTTTTTCGTCATCATTTTCCTTTCAATTCCATTGGCAACTGGACACTGGAAGAATTTTGAAACAGAATCTGGGAAATGAAACATATAAAACAATATCTGATTCCAAGGCCTTTTTTTCTCTTTTTTTTTTTCTTCCCCAGTAACAGGAAATTACATCTAATTTTTCTTTTTAAGAATCAAGGGTGGAATCTGCAGTTGCCTGTACATCCTTAACTCAGAGAGCTTAAATTGGAATGACTTCCAAAGGCCTCAGTAGTGGCTTCCCACACAGGATAAAAAGATGCTTCCAATGTGCGTCATATCATTGTTTAATTGTTTTGATTAGTCATTTCAGTTTGATGATTTTCTTTTCTACAGCGATCTCAGAAGAATATATATCCCATCAATTTCCAAGGCTAATATATGTCCCCAAAATATTTTTTATGCCTAAAACCAGTTAAAATAATTTCAAAACTAAAGTCTCTGCTTGTTGGTCTAAGGTTTACCAACTGTAACCTTACATTTATCCATATCTCTCTGCATTCCCCAAAAATCACAAAGATTCCTCTAATTAATGAACTCCAAAGATCTCATTTGTAGATTAGGAATTCGACATTTTGGCTTACTTATTTTAAGGACACTTGGAGATGAAGCCATAGAAATTGGTGTAGATTTACTTGACATTATAGTCCCTAAGATCATAACAAGAGGTCTACTTTGTAAAACAGATTATGCCAACTGAGTCTTCCAAGTGGTTGCCAGGACATTTTCCTTCTTCCCAGCTTGAAATTAGTTTAGTGTTAACTTGAGTGTTCAGAAGAAAACAGCTAATTTTCAGGGAGGAAAAAAATGGAACTCAAAATATGTTAGAGTCATCAGTTGTATTATCATTTGATATATGCTGCTTTTTATGACCTACAAATACTTTAGAACACATCTGTTTTGGAGAAGGCGTCTGTGTTCAAAGTAACTGGTCAGAGTTGTCCAAATTTACATTTAAATTATCCCTCCTTGATAGGACATCTGTGTAAAGACGTGGGAAACCCTCTGTCCAAGGGGCAGACACACCTTGCAGCTGACCTCGGCTTCACAGCAGACAGTAGCCTCACTTGGCTCATGCCCAAGCTAGAGGAGCTTTACCCGGGAGGCACATTAACATCCACACCTTTTGTTCTAAATTTACTGTATCAAACTTTACCAAAAGAATTCCAGGTTTGAAAATAATAAAAAGCAAAGGAGCATAAGTTTCATTGTTAGCCCAGAAGTGAGTCATCACTGCAGAATTTCTTCTGTCTACTGATTAGACCGGATACGGGCTGGGCGGTACGACAGGAAAGGCTGTTGCTCTCTGTATGTGTGAGTGAATAGTCACTAAAGGTCACAATTTTAACATGTTAAAAGCCAAATCTCTCTCCTGGGCATCTGGAGGGGTTTTTTCAAAACACCCTCCCAGTAGCAAAGGGAAAAAACTACGGTTTTTTTTCCCCTTTCTAACCTGAGTTTACCCCCAGCTGACACAGCTACGTGCTGCTCTGCATGGAGACGGAGACGACACTGATCTTTGTGTTTGGCGGGGCTAATGTGATATGAGATTATCTCACATTTCTAGGAGGGTAGTAGATCTGAATCCTCTGTGGCCTGGCCACAGTGTTCACAGTCTGTGGGTACAAAGAAATCCCAGCCACGTGACTGACACAACTTTTACAACAAAGGGAATGACTTTCTTCCACAGCATGGAATGGGGCATAATTAGAATGAACAAACAATTTATCATCCAAACCAAGGTACTTTTGAGAGTGAAAGGTGACCCACTTAATAATGGCACTGGGACAATGCCAATGAACCCCGACTCTTCTAAACATGATTACCCTAGGTGTATTAACTAAGAATAAGAAAAATAATACATAGCGCTTATTTAGTACTCACTGGAGGGCAGTTACTGTGCCAAGCATTTTGTGAATTCTCTCATTTAAACCTTGCAGAACTTGAAACCTGACTAGATAAATACCTAAATACCTTATTAGCCAGGCCAGTGGTTCTTAAACTTCTTTGTGAACAACGGAAAACTTTTTGCAGGCAGAATCTTCCACAGAACACTAACACAGAAAACCAATAAAAAACACACCTTTCCTGGTCAAAGCTGGGATTGGCATCTAGTCCTAATGGCCCATCCTCCTCCTCTGCCCTGTCCAGGGTCCTCAGGCCCCTTTGTAGAGCCCTGGGCTTCTGAGAATTCTGTGAATAGCCTTCAGCGAGACATTGATATGCTCTGATTCATTTAATCCTCACAACCCGATGACGTTTGTCATTAATGTCATTTTACGAGTGAGAAAAGCCAGGTTGGAATGGACTAAGTGACTTGTCTAAAATCATTTAGCTAAGTAAGTTAAAAAACAAGGATTCAAACTTGAATCTGTCAGACTCCAAGCCTACTATTTTCCACTATATCATCTGCCTCCACTATGCCTGTCTTGTAGGCTGGTCAATATTTAGAAAGATATTTGGATCTTAACGGGCAAACTAATGTCCTCTGCCAGGTTTGCTCTTGGTTCTCCAGGGTCTTTGGGGGCCTCACTCTACAGCCTCCTAGCCAGTCCTGTTTGACCAGACAGTACCAAAATATAACAATAACAATAATAGTTGGCATCTATGGTATTGCTATGCATGCTGAACAGGTTAAATGATTGTCCCATTTATTTCTCACAGCAATTCTACAAGGTAGAAACTATTATTTGTATTGCCTCATTATTTGTGGATGAAAAAACTGAGCACTGCAGAGATTATGTAGTAGGGTAAAATACCTAGCAAGTGGTGGAGACAGAATTTGTCTTGACAACAGTGTGTGGTGTATTTTTCCCTCTTAACACACTCTGGTCCCCACTAGTAATGAACTTGGCACCTTGGCATTCCAAACTTTTTCAAACCCATACCACTCTCTCAGCTAGCTGGGGTTCCTTTGACATTTTTATTTGACCTTACTCTTTTTTGGTAAACTAGCTCCTGCTCAGCAGCAGTATCGTCACTTAGTGTGTTATACCTCCTGGGAAAACAAATGTGTACCGGAAAAGAAACACCGAGGCACAATAAAATTTTAAAGAGTTTGTTTGAGTAAAAAGCTAGTCATGAATTGGGAAACACTGGACCAAAAGACGTCTAGCGTTCCAATAACAAAATGCCAGAGGCCAGTATGTACTGGGAAAGTGCAGAAACAAAATAAAGAATTTATTTGGTTGGTTTGCGATTACATTATGGCCTTTTTTCAGATACCGTATTGGAAAGTCCTTAGTGACATAATAATATGTGAGTTGGATGCTTATGATTGGCTGGGGCTATGTTTTAGTTCTAACATAAACATTTATCAGATATGAATCCGAGTTAAGTTTCACTTCTGTTTGCAATTTAAGATACATATTGGCATGCACCTGTAGTCCCAGCTACTTGAGAGGCTAAGGAGATCACTTGATCCTGGGAGGCTGAGGCTGCAGTTGGCCATGATCAAGCCAGGATGAGACAATGAGACCCTGTCCCAAAAAGAAAAAGAAAAAGACACGTAAGAAAAAGAGCACCCCTGTTTCTCAGCTCCCAGAAGCACTTTGTGTTAGGAACTTTACCTCAGTAATATAGATGCAGATTTCAGCAAAGCCATAAAGCCTATCTGACCTAATAGCTTCCTGGAGTTCAATTCAGAGCTCTCTTAGAATGAGTTACTATAGAGCTCTCTTGAGAGTTCCCTAATTAACCTAGCTTTATTCGTTTATTCCATAAATATATTTTGCATACAGACACTGAACTAGCTTAATTTTTTTTTCTTTTTGCTATGACCCCCTATCTAAAGAACTATATTTCCCAGGCATGGTGGCTCATGCCTGTAATCCCAGCACTTTGGGAGGCTGAGGTGGTTGGATTGCCTGAGCCTAAGAGTTCAAGAACAGCTTAGGCAACATGGCAAAACCCTATCTCTACAAAAAAAAGAAAAAGAAAAAATATAGCTCAGTATGGTGGCATGCACCTGTCATCCCAGGTACTTGGGAGGCTGAGGTTGGGGAATCACCTCAGTCTAGGAGGTCAAGCCTGCAGGGAGCTGTGACTACACGACTACACTGTGGCCTGGGCAACAAAGCAAGACGAGGGAGAGGGAGAGAGAGAGAGAAATAGAGAAAAGAAAGAGGGAAAGAGAAGGCTCTGTTGACCTTTGAAAGAATGGATGACCTGTTATAAACCAAATGCTATTCTCCCACCTCAGCCTCCCGTGTAGTTAGGACCACAGGAATGCATCACTGTATCCAGCTAACTTTTCTTTTAATTTGTAGACAGGGTCTAACTATGTTGCCCAGGCTGGTCTTAAACTCCTGGGCTCAAGTGATCCTCCCGCTTTGGGCTCGAGTAATCCTCTCAGCCCTCCCAAAGTGCTGGGGTTACAGGCATGAACCACTGCACCCAGTCAACAGAGTATTCTATATATCAATATATGCAATAGGGCATTTATTTAATATTTTCAAAGATGATTATGATGAGTTCCTGAATTTGAACCAGCCGTTGGTGAGTGCATCCTGTAATACCTTTTGCTTTCTTTTAGCCTAGAGTTAATGTTTTCACATGACATGAAAATAGCATGATCTGGGTAATTCATTTGACAGGTATTTACCTAGGACTGGCAAGTGCTTTTTACTGTTACAAGTATAAGAAGATTATGCCATTATGCTTATAGGTCTTTAAAGGACCTACAACCTAGTCAGAAATAATTTAAAATGGGATTAGATAGTACATAACATGATATCAGTTTACTCAAATTAAAGACCCTACTTTGTCTCTTTTTCTGTTTCTTTACAAGTGCCTTAGATAAAAAGATGTAAGGCATCCTTGTTCAATATCTTGGAGATACAAAGCTGGGAGCAAGAAATGGAAGACTAGTATATTGACTGATAAATAGTGGTCCAGTAAACAACAGCATTGTGCTGAAACTAACAAGTTGAAATTAACAAGAATAAATAGAAAGCCTTGCATTTAGTTTCAAAAATTTGGTAGCATAATTACAGAATAGGAGAAAGCTGTAATATCTAGATTCAAAAACAGTCTTGCCGACTTTTTAATTAACCTACGCTGTCAGTTAATATCTTAAAATATTCCGGGGGGACCAGGCACCATGTAAGGCACCATGGGACCTTACCACCTGATGCACCTGCAAACGCAAATCTGTTGGTCTTCAATGTGCAGCTGGAGGGAGAAAATAAGCCTACTTCATAGATACCATCAGGAGGGGACACAACGCTCTAAGAAGGTCATATTTGATAAAACAGCCTGTAGAAGAGGGAGACTAGAATGGTGAGTGACAGAGAAACCAGGCTATACAGAAATATTGGGTGACCACAGGATGTTTAGTCTAAAGAAGAAAAGATTATAGGACTTTGATGGCTGTTTTCCAGCCTTTGGAGAGTTGTTGTGTGACTGCAGGGGAGCCTTAGGACTTCTTTTGAGTTATTTCAGTTGGACCAATGTGGTGAAAGTTAGAAAGGGGCAGATTCATGTTGATGTCTTAAAAGTTTTCCTGCCAACCTTGGGAAAGGCTGCCTCTAAAGGTCCCTCGCCCCATGAGCATTCCAGCAGAAGCCAGCTGGCCATCTGTTGTACATAGATTGCTTCCTTCTACAAAAGCTGTATTGTCAGTGACTAGAATGGATGATCTCTAAGGATTCCTCTGATGCCAATTTTTTTTTCATTTTTATTTTCCAAATTAAGTGGGAGGTAGCAGAACTTTTCATATACCTTCCTGAAGCCTTCAGACCTGCAAGAATTTTGCCAGCCCACAATTAATGAGTGTGTTTCTCCATCTTCCTCACTTTCACTGGCTAAAACAACCTTGATTTAGTGAACAGAATGCCATAGTAAATATATTCCAACCATTAAATTACACCATTGACCCACTTAGGATGAAACAGTTATTAAAATCTAAACTGTGTCTCCATTCATTCGCCAGTTGGACATGTAAATACCAGTGCTGACCAGAACATACAAGAAGGGGAAAATCTTGCCTCAAAGTGAGGTCAATGGTGAGAGGAAGTTGACAGACCAGAGCCTAAGAGCTGGAGCACATAGAAGCTTCCACACACTGTCTGCAGCTCAAGGCAGAATAATGACGCCCTGAGCTGTGCAAATGCCAGAGGAAGGGAGGTACCTCTCAGTTCCCTGGAGCTACCCTAATATTTACTGTGGTAGTGTCTCCCAAGTGTCATAGTTAAAGCCACCATCTTTGGAACACCTGCTATGTTTTTAGGTGAGCCCAGATGTCATCATACAGCTAAGAAGAGAAACCATTACCACGTTCTCAACTGGCCATTTCTGTTGTTCCCTTCTGACCAAGGGATACTTTGCCCAGAAGATTGCCTTTAATGCAACAAAATGTACAAAAGGGAAAATGCCAGAGCCAATTCCCTTTTTCCAACTCAATTAAGAACCCACCCTCTATTGTGTTTAGACACCCAGTACACCCAAAGGCTAAGGATGTTTCTGTACAACATGTTTGTATTATGTACATTCATATTATGTGTTAGATGCTTTCTAGAGGGAAAGACCAATTAAATACTTCTGTGTCAGTAAGTTGCTGTCACCGCAAACTGTGAATTTACCTCTTTATTTTTTGCTAAATGACATCATTTTGACATCATGTTAATTTTCCTGGAGAATCACTGTTTAGTTTAAAAGGGGGAAGTTTTACTGCTTTAATATTGACATATGTTCACAAACATACATACAAGCACAGTTTTTATTATTACCATTAACTAGAAGTCTTATTACAGTGAGACAAGATATCTTGTTTTTAAGTTGAAGTACCTAAATAATCTGAAAGTTATTTTGCATTATACTAACAGCCACTTAGAAAAATGTGGTTAAAACATAGAGTTAAACTAAAAGATAAAATAAGTTGTATGATTGCAGAGTTACAGTGACTTTACGAGATTTCAAATAGTTACTGATAACAATGCTTTTATACAGTGAGCAGTAATAGTAACATATTAATGTCTGGTATCTTTGTCAAGCTAAGGAATCATAATTACAGGGCTGAGCACCATGGTTCATGCCTGTGATTTCTTCACTTCGGGAGCCCGAAACAAGAGGATCACTTGAGTCTAGGAAACCAGCCTGGGCAACATAGTGAGGCCTTGTCTCTAAAGAAAAAAAAACAATCAAAAATTGTCCAGGTGTGGTGGTGTCTGTGGTCTCAGCTACTCCAGAGGCTGAGGTGAGAGAATCGCTTGATCCTGGGAAGTTGAGGCTGCATTGAGCTGTGATCATGCCACCGCACTATAGCCTGAGCAACTAAGAAGACCTCATCTCAAAAAATAAAAAAGAACCATAATTATGAAGAGGGGAAATGTAATGTAGGTATATAGGTGTTATGTGTGTAAAAGCATAATGAGAAGCACCATTATTTCTCGTGAAGGCAAGTGCCTTCTACTAAACCAGTGACAAGGAGGGTGCTGGGCAGCGAGTGATGTTAATGGTGATAACCAAGAGGAAAATGTCAGAGCCAATTCCCTTTTTCCAGCTCACTTAAGAACTCACCCACCATTATGTCTAGACACTCAGTACACCCAAAGGCTAAGGTTGCTTCCGTACAATATATTCAATAAACCATTCCAAGGTAGACTTCTTTTTACTTGTAAAAAGAGAAACATTTTGCAGATGAGTTATGTTTGATTCATCTCCATCAATCAATTTTAAGCCAAATGAATAAACCATTTTAACACAAGATGAATGAAGAGGCATCCATGAAGTAATACCAATACACCAGCTGCATTGAATATGTTTAAGCTTCACTGCTACCTTACCAAGTAGTTACTCTTACTATTCTGCTTTAACAGAGGAAGAAACTAAAGTGCAAAGGGTTTCAAGGAATTTGTCCACGATCATATGGCTAAGAATTGGCAGAGGAGGGATATGAACTCACCTTGGCTGTTGCCAAATCCAAGTACTTGATAATTAGGCTATACCACTTCCCAAGTAATGTTATATAGGTAAAATTAATCATGCGCCTACTGTGTGCCACGGACTGTGTTAAGCCTTTTATATACATTAGCATATTAACTTTGACAGTTGAGACATTTGGAGACAGGTAAGAGGGATAACAAAAGAACCACTAGGTCAACTGTCCCATGTGTCTTTGGCATACTGCCCTAGCTTGGATATAATCTCTGTGTTACTTGAAATTGCAAGATTTTAGCAAAAAGAAGTCATTTGATTATTTCTTCCTTGCAGAGGTGGAATGGTGCAAACCAGTGAGCAGTATGAATTTGTGCACCACGCTCTGTGCCTGTATGAGAGCAGACTTTCAGCAGAGACTGTCCAGTGAGTCACTGAAGACTGGTCAGACCATCCATCTCTTGGGGTGATTAATCAAATTACTCACCCAAGGCTTCTAGAAGGGGCTTCCTGCAATGGAGGGAAGGAGAAGCTCTGAAGCCAACGTATGGTATGGATGTGGAAGACTGGGCAACATATTAAAGATTGCCAGCTCCTTATGTACATGAATGCATTCGTAAGCATCCCCCAAATTATTTTGAAGGTTTTTTGATGGTGAAGGTATGATAGGTTTCTTACACAGCCTAAGGCAGATTTTGTTTTCTCTGTACTGACTCTATCTGCCACACAGAATGTATGTATTTAATATTCAGTGATATATGTCATCAGGTGATGACTGGATGAGCTGCTGAAGACATTCGTATTATGTGTTAGATGCTTTAATGTTTGCAAAATCTGTCTTGTGAATGGACTGTCAGCTGTTAAACTGTTCCCGTTTTTAAGTGCTATTACCTTTCTCAGTTACAAGAATCTTGCTGCTAAAGTTGCAAGTGATTGATAATGGATTTTTAACAAAATAAGTCTTTGTTTTTGAAAAACAAAAATCAAAAGCAGTAACTATTTTATATGGAAATGTGTCTTGATAATATTACCTATTAAACGTGTATTTATAGTACCTCCTATCAAACAATTACAGAGCACAATGATTGTCATTGGGTATATATGTATTTACTCTCCATTATTGGGCATAGAGGTGGCTTCTGCTCCAGAACTCTATCCACTATATTTCTATACCGTGAGTCATTTTACTTTCAAAGGAAAAATTTGTAGCAACTATGAAGTATCAAGAATTTTAAATACTTGTCTCTCTTTTGCTAAGAAGGGATTTTTGAACATGCTGTCTACCTGGAATCTCTCTCTCAACAAAAGGCATATGCCTCCAGGAATGATATAACCTGTCCCATTTTCAGAAGTTCCTTATAAGGACATTTCCATGTACGTCCTTAACATTTCTGAAAGGTTTCAATCTTCAAGAAGCAAAAAAAAATTTAACAACCCACAGCAAACACTAGCTGTTCTGCTTAAATAAGAATTTTTAATGCAGCAATGTTGACTTTGTTTCATACTGCCAATAAACTCTTAATACTAACGACTGAGTAAAGCATATTCTTTTTTTTTTCTTTTTTTTTTTTTTTTTCCTATTTGGAAAGAGGTCATCATCTGTTTGGGGAAGACCTAAGTAGATAGCGTGATGGATTTAATTTTAGTGTCTGCATCTCCCCAGTGGCGATGATGATCTCAAAATGTAACATTGTCATCACTTGAGAGATAATGATCTAGACGTACCATCATTATGTGGTTTTCCTCAGTAGACTTGCAGTGTTTCATTATACAAACAGTACATGTTTATATTTTTATATCACTTATCATAGACCCTCATGAATTACATGGCTTATGTTTATTCAGCAGAATCACATCACCTGAAGAGATGTAATGTTTCAGAAACATTCAATTACCTAAGATTACAATTCCTTTCTTTCTTCTTGAGGTTAAGAAGTAGTCACACGCCGAAAGAAAGGTAGGTGAGGTCTTAATGAGATTTACTCTGCTCTTGAAGGCTGGAATATTTTCTACATAAAAAAAGAGAGGTAATCATAATCCCTTCTTTCTAAGGAAACAGACAAAAGGACACTGGTATAAAACTTCCCCAAACAATTCAATAGGAGGAAGTGCTCGTCACTGACTTTTCCCCCCACCATGAAGGCACATTTCCTTCCTAGTCTTTGCTTCTCTTATCTGGGAGAATTTTTTTTTCCCAAGCGAAGCATGAACAGTTGCTAATTGGAAAATGGAGGCTGAATTTTACATGGTGATTCTTACCTGCTTGATCTTCAGAAACTCAGGTGAGTGGGTCTGCCTCAGTTTCCTGAGGCATTTCTTCCAGATCTGGCTGAGGAGTCTCCGGTCTTTGAAAAGTGTCTGAAATAAGGTGAAAGGAGCTAGGTCTCCATGGCAGTTTAGCCAAAGATGATGAAGAGGGGGAATAAAAGGAGCCAGCTATGCCCACACTGCTAAGATTTCTCTCCAAAAAAAAAAAAAAAATTAAACGTTCTCCTTCCGTCCTCCAAATGCCTCAGGCAACCCCTGAAATGACACATTTACAGCAGAGAGTAAAGAACCCTGAGGAAAAGTTTGAATTATTATATAATAGTCTGTGGCATTCCCTAAGCCTTTTTTCAACCCGGTTATAGTTTTATTTTCTTTTGTGTTACAGAAAGAAAATGGAAGAAATATGATTAAAGGGGATGAGGAAATGTGTGTTTTATTTGGAAGTTGTCATTTGGGAGGGCTGAACATTTTCATGAGAGAGCTGGGCATTTTAAGTAAAACCTCATTGAAAATGGTTTCTGAGCCAGAATATCTTACTCTTTAGTACTGATGTTTAGCAATTGGATGTTTAATTTTCTTACATTGAAAAATGATGATTTTTTTTAAAAATCTGTTAGGATTTGAGAGAAAACTGTAGATACCGTCACAAAACAGAGAAATGCTCCTCTGCATGACTAAAGGAAATTTAGTTTGTGATAATCAGTACTTTCATTGGCTGCAATTAGCTAGGAGGTTGTGCTTGGAGGAGTGGGAAAATTTGCCTTATTTTTGATCAATGTATGCAATTTTTAAAAATTGTTATTCAAACTATAATTGGTATACAAATACTTATTGCAATGTGAATTTAAAGACTGGAAAGGGGGTACTTTTTTAAGGCAGGGGAGGCAGGTTACACGGAAAGTATTAAATCAAATGGTTAAAAAGGGAGCCGAGCATTTCATAACTTCAGCATATCTAACCAGGCTAAAATGTACTATATACTTCAGATGGTTTTGTTTGTTTCCAAGCTTCCTTTCATTTTCCGGTAAGGGGTGTGTAGCTTTTCCCTAAAGCCTGTGAAAAAAAAAAAAAAAAAAAAAAAAAAAAAAAAAAAAAAAAAAAAAAAAAAAAAAAAAAAGATGGGGAGTTAAAGTGTGACATATGGACATTTTACATTGTCAGCTTTGGGATTTTAAATCGCATATGTTAAATATGAGAATATTCACTTGAAATGATAGCAATAACAACTATAAGTAAAACTAGTGATTTTATTAGCTCATTTGTGGGTGGGTTCTTCCATTTTCTAATGGGCCTCATAATTTGCTACCTAGTGTTATATGAGCTTTTCATCTTCCAGGAGGTTTTCAGATTGTCCATGTCCAGGAACAACAGTGTCTTTTCAAAAATGAGAAAGTGGTCATGGGCTCATGCAATAGGACCATCCAGAACCAGCAGTGGATGTGGACTGAGGATGAAAAGCTCCTTCACGTGAAATCTGCTCAGTGCTTGGCCATCTCCAACTCCTCTCACGGCCCCTCCCGCCCAGTCATCTTAGCCCGTTGTTCCCAGGCACCCCGATGGACCTGCTATGATCAGGAAGTCTTCCTTGAGGTAGAAAATGCCTCTTTCTTTCTCCAGAAACAAAACTTCAGAGTAGTAGTGGTCAAGAATGCCTGGAAATGGCTCCATAGCTGGATGAAAATAGACGTCAACAAGGAAGGAAAACTGGTCAATGAAAGCCTCTGTTTAAAAAAAGGTGAGCTATTCCTTTCAGAACAAATCCTGAAAGTCCATCTACTAAATATCTCGTGGTTTTGTTGTTGTTGTTGTTGTTGTGGTTGTTGTTTTGACATGCAAGGCAAGTCCACGTGCCCCAACATACTTCCTATGGAAGATTCATAAGCTAATGGAGATGGATGGTGAGGTGTCCAATGATGGAAAACTTCATTACCCTCATTAAAATAAGCCAAAATTTTCTCTTTCTATTGCTTGCTCTTCCTTCCCTTCTTTCCTTGCTTCTTTTACTAATTCAACAAATATTTCATGAGCCTCTCTTTTCTTTAAATATGGCTAAGCACTGTTAGATGTAGGATTATGGATCTAGGCATATCACAGAATATATATGTAATGACTAAAGTCAGTAATCAGGAAATTATTAGATTTTGTTAACATAGGCACTTCTATTTGCCAATTATAAGGAATTATTAGAACATTAGAATGGTGCTTGATAAGACTGGGATAAAGTGTTTTTGCAAATCTTTTGTATTGTTGTTTAGGGGTAGATATCTTTTGAAGGTAACATGCTTTTGAAATGTTAAGACCATTGCAATGGGCAGCCATGGATTTTTCTAATTTATTGACCATTCATGGTTATAAGATAGATGATGGACACATGTAAAAACTTGTTTTACACATGCGCAAACTCCTGGTGCAGGACACAGTTCAGTCCTGAGCTGGGAATTTTTGCTTGTGAAATATATAGGTAATTTAATCTTCTCTTGAAGTTAATCATGTTATTGTGTATTTACTCTTCTATTAGAAGTTTGCTTTAGGAAGTCATGAAAGATAAAACTGATGAATCACAATATATTAGGCACCAGTGAACTTTACAAAGCATGGGAAAAATTATCAAGGAATGAAGCACCTCACCAATTTGTCAGGGTTAAGTAAATTGTCCCAGATAAATTAACAGCAGATCTATTATTAGAGCCTAAGTTTTTTAACTCTTTGTTTAGTGTACATGCCACTATACAAAAGGTTCCCAAATGCTTGACCACAGATTTGTCCCAATCGCCTGGGGTAGAAAAGGGAGGGCTTACTAAAGATACACATTCCTGCAGCGAATGCATGCTGGGCTTCATTCCTAGGTGATGGGTTGATAGGTGCAACAAAGCACCCGGCACACATTTTCTTATGTAACAAACCTGCACACCCGGCACATGTAGCCCAGAACTAAAAATAAAAATTAAAGAAATACATGTACATTCCCAAGATTCTTTCCCACCATTTTTTCCTCTACAGTGACCTCCAAGATTTCTGTTTCAAGAAATCTGGATTTGTGCATAATACTTAGTATTTATTAATCACCAGATAATTTTGATCCATAATCCTATAGCCAGATCAGCATCCAATGTATCCTAAAGTCTTTTCCTTAGGTGTCGACTTTTGAGGCTTATATTAGTCTTTCTACCATGGTAATCTTTGGACAATTTTTTGTCACTCATTCATTCTATAAGTTAAAACAAGCATTTAACTAGATGCCAGTTGAATGTTTTATGCCTTTCTACAATAAGCAGTGTGCTTTGATACAATAAAAGTTGAGAGTTACAGTTTCTGTTCTTATATCCTTTCTGCCTATGAGAATAAGATTAAAAAATCAATGAGAAAATTTAACTTTACCAGAAAATATTCAGCATATAGCACCAATTTGTACAGGACCTTTCCGATGGTTCATCAAGGCCTGTCCTAAATAATATAGAAACATAATTATAACTATTACATTTGTACTGTTACGCACAAGGAGTGAGATTCATCCCCAAACCCTAATCAAGCCTTATTTAACATAAAATTATTTAGTTGGAACTTAAAAAAAAAAAAAAGTTCTTTGTAGATTCTGGATATTAGCCCTTTGTCAGATGGCTAGGTTGCAAAAATTTTTTCCCATTCTGTTGGTTGCCCGTTCACTCTAATGGTAGTCTCTGGCTGTGCAGAAGCTCTTTAGTTTAATTAGATCCCATTTGTCTATTTTGGCTTTTGTTGCCAGTGCTTTTGGTGTTTTAGTCATGAAGTCTTTGCCCGTGCCTACCATGGCATGTGTATACCTATGTAGCAAACCTGCACATTCTGTACATGGACTCCAGAACTAAAAGTATAATACAAAAAAAAAAGTCTAATTTATAAGGAAAAAAAGTAGATATGGACTCAGTGGTGAGTTATTCAACATAATAGATAATTCATAGAAAAACTACCTCCTGTGACGTTCATACAAATATGTCCAGTAATGAACTTCAAAAATAAAGTACCTAGAATAAGCCATTTACAATTAACCATTGAACAATGCTGTATTCAAAACATGCCTGATAATATGTGTTGGGGGAAGAGATGGATTTCTAGAAAAAGCAGATGTTAAAATTTGCACAATTGTGGTAAAAATACACTCTTATATTTGAGTATACATAAGTATAATATATACTTTTGCTTTAACACAATTACAAGCTAACAGACACATTTTTCTGCTGCATCCTAAATTTGTCACTTTGTTTTTGTTTTTAGAAACAAAGTCTTGCTCTATCACCCAGGCAGGAGAGCCATGGTGTGATCATAGCTCACTGTGGCCTCCAACTCCTGGGCTCAAGCGATCCTCCCATCTTGGCCTCCCAAAGTACTGGGATTACAGGCATGAATCACCATGCCCAGCCCTAATAAAAGATTAAAAATGCTATTTGTAGACCTATATTATGAGAGCTCACAAGTTGCTAGAGTATGTTTTCATATGTTTGCAGTGAATGATTCCAAACCATTTTTTAAGTTGTTAACTAAATACTATAAAGCAGAACAAATGCTTGTGTTGTCCATCTATGAGATGTGAATTTTTTTGTATGTTCTTCAATAAAAGAAAACATATCTATGAAGGTAAAAATCTAAAACCACATGTTTCATATTTGTTTCATAAAAGACATGTTAATAATTGGATTCAAGTTTCCAGGTAACATTTATCTAACACCTACTATGTGCCAGAGCTTGTGCTAGTGCTAAGGTACCCTACACCAGTGATTTTTCACCCAAGCTGCATATTAAACTCACATGGCAGCTTTTAACTAATACTAGAGGACAAAACCTGGGCTTTTTCCTCTCGGCTGACTAAATCAGGCCTTGTATTTTTAAAGTACTTCCTAGGTGATTCTGATGTGCAGTCAAGATTGAAAATCATTAAATACAACTTACTCTTTAGAGTAATGGGGAAATCAGATATGTAAATAAATAGGTAATTACAATAGAATGTAGATAGAAGAAAGTATTTTCCTTTCCAATATATGTCCTTGCCAGTATATCACATAAAGCACCCATTCTTTAAAAAAATGTTTCAAGGGTAATTTTAAAGTTGCATATTTTTAAACAGTCTTTTGGGGGCACATAAAAGTTTATCATATTAATAGTTTAGCTGTGACTGTTATTACTAACTACCTCTTCTCCTTGATTAAATTAATAAATGTTTCAACTTTGTGCAAAGTGCTTAATGTCAGAACAATAAAGGGAAAAGAAATCATAAATCTTTACGGATTACTTTCAGGAATGCCGTAAATAGTTAGGGTATGGCATCATAAATTATTGCTTTTGTCTTCTATGCAATCCAAGTATCATATTTAAACTCACCAGGCAATCAAATGTAACAGTTGACTGGGTACAGTGACTCATGCCTATATAACCCCAGCACTTTGGGAGGCAAAGGTAGGAGGATTGTTTGATGCCAGGAGTTCGAGACCAGCCTGGGCAACACAGTAAGACCCTATCTCAAAAAGAAAAAAAAAAATTACAGTTACGTCTGTTCCAACAAGAAATAGTACTGGCCCCAAGCAAACAACAAAGGTTACAGTGGACCAATTATTGAAGTTTTATGAATCTATCAGATGGAGAAAATTTCTCATTCCTTGGCCTCCATATCTGTATAGGAAACAGAGAAATTTACTCAAAGGAAATTACTGGTTTGCTAGTAGATCTAAGCAAATATTCCTTGCCAGGGGAAAATTAAAACACTACAAACTTGAAAATGGTTTCAAAACATTTACGCAAATCCATTGGCAGATAGACAGTGTCTCTGTCATTCAAGGACTTTCAGGTGAAGGGTACAAAACTTCATCCGTGGTTTGGATGACTTTTTGAAGGAACGTCAAGTCTTACATTTATAAAAAGCTAGCCGATTGTCTAAAATTGTTATTTTCACTCAGACATTTTATATTGTGAAGAAAATAACACTGAATATAGAATGTCAGCCAACCAATCAACATTTATTCATTACTCTATTCAGATTCATTCATTCAAATCTCACCTTTCTCTGAGAGCAGGAATTGTCTTTTTTAATTCCAAAAGCAGCACTGGAAAGCAGGCAAATTTTTGTAGGCAAATTTTCACGTGTTCATGATATGACTGAGCCGGTGAAATCCCTCAAAGAGATTTTGCTGGTGAACTAAACCATATTGTTGGCAGGCTCAATATAACTGCTGGTTAAAGTAATTGCTGAATTGTAGTGATTTGGGAGAGGGAATAAAACGTGTGAACATTGTAAAAGACAAGCAGTCATATACACTCTTGGGAAAAAAGTTTTGGTAGAAGTTGTTGGCTTTAATGGCTGGCAGAAGTACTTGTGAATGCAAAGAGCTTGTGGGGAAAAACAAAACAGAAAGTGTCTTTTGTGTATACAAACCCTACTTTTGACTAATTTGGCTGTCACAGTCATTTTAGCGTTTTTCTTCTTGCATCATTATAACAACATGGGCCTTGTAGTGGACCACTTTAAAATATGTCTGAAAACAATGTTATCAATGACAATTGATACATGATTTATATGATCATTGAAAATAGCAGGTATAGCATCCAGAGTTCCCCAGCCATATTCAGCCTGTGACACATCAATGAACTTATCAGGGCACACACAGGACTCTGTATGACTTTCATGGGCTCTGGGTTCCTTTGACTCTGTGGTCCTCTTCCTCTGCTGAAAAAAAAAGAAAAGTAAAATAATAGATTTTCGTGTAGCCTAAAATTCTCACTTTTTCTAATCTGTGAAAAAGTTCAAACATTTCCTTTGACTCTAAAGTTACTTTTTTATTTTCAAAGAAATTAAATCATTGTGTTGCCCTAAAAATATCATGGGCCCTAATCACTGTGCCTTGTGTCTAATGGACAAGTTGAGTCCTGAACATGGCAAGGTATTCACCCCATTTCCGGCTCCCCTTTCCTTCACTCTGTTTAGCCTCTGGTTCAACACATCTCTCCTACAGCCTGATAGCCCTGAACTTGGGAGCCATTCTTCCTCCTCCACCCAGTATGCTTTCCGTCTACCCTACTATTTCAGTCTTTTCTCCTAAAGAAAACATGGAGTATCGGGTAAAACAGGCATGTCTTCATAATGCAACACGTAGTAGAATTACTGAGTAATAGCTGGTTATTGAAATATATTTCTTTGATTGAGTTAGACTTTCCATTATTTTTTTCATCTAATTGTTTTCGTGTGCCATGCTTTAGTGTTTTACTATGCTATGTCTTAGTATCAATTTCCATTTATTAATTTTACTTTCTAATCATGGGTCTTTTTTATTATTAAACTTTAAGTTCTGGGGTACATGTGCAGAACGTGCAGGTTTGTTACATAGGTATACACATGCCATGGTGGTTTGCTGCATCCATCACTCCATCATCTACATTAGGTATTTTTCCTACTGCTATCTCTCTCCTATCCCCCCACCCCCTGCTATCCCTCCCCTAGCCCTCACCCCCTGAACAGGCCCCGGTGTGTGATGTTTCTCTCCCTATGTCCATGTCTTCTCATTGTTCAACACCCACTTATAGTGAGAACATGTGGTGTTTGAGTTTCTGTTCTTGTGTCAGCTTGCTGAGAATGATGGTTTCCAGCTTTATCCATGTCCCTGAAAAGGACATGAACTCATCCTTTTTTATGGCTGCATAGTATTCCATGGTATATATGTGCTACATTTTCTGTATCTAGTCTATCACTGATGGGCATTTGGGTTCGTTCCAGGACTTTGCTCTTGTGAAAAGTGCCACAATAAACATACGTGTGCATGTGTCTTTATAATAGAATGATTTATAATCCTTTGAGTATATACCCAGTAATGGGATTGCTGGGTCAAATGGTATTTCTAGGTCTAGATCCTTGAGGAATCACCACACTGTCTTCCACAATAGTTGAACTAATTTACACTCCCACCAACAGAGTAAAAGCGTTCCTATTTCTCCACATACTCTCCAGCATCTGTTGTCTCCTGATTTTTTAATGATCAGCATTCTAACTGGCATGAGGTGGTATCTCAATGTGGTTTTGATTTGCATTTCTCTGATGTCCAGTGATGATGAGCTTTTTTTCGTGTTTGTTGGCTGCATAAATGTCTTCTTTTGAGAAGTGTCTGTTCAGATCCTTCACCCACTTTTTGATGGGGTTGTTTTTTTCTTGTAAATCTGTTTTAGTTCTTTGTGGATTCTGGATATTAGCCCTTTGTCAGATGGGTAGATTGCAAAAATATTTTCCCATTGTGTTGGTGCCAGTTCACTCTAATGATAGTTTCTTTTGCTGTGCAGAAGCGATTTAGTTTAATTAGATCCCATTTGTCAGTTTTGGCTTTTGTTGCCAGTTGCCCATGCCTATGTCCTGAATGATATTGCCTACATTTTCTTCTAGGGCTTTTATGGTGTTAGGTCTTATGTTTAAATCTTTAGGCATACTCTTTATTTCACTAATTATATTTTCTGAAATGTTAATGAGTCTTTTAAGCATTTTCAATAATTATTTAGTCCATTATTCCCATGTATTCCAGTCAAATTTTAATTAATGCACTTGTGTGTGTGTGTGTGTGTGTGTGTGTGTGTGTGTGTATACAGTCATTCTTTAATAACATGGGGGATGGCATCCAGCACCTCCTGCAGACATCAAAATTCAAGAATGCTCAAGTTCCTTATATAAAATGATGTAGTGTTTACATATAAGCTACACACATCCTCCTGTATACTTTAAATCATCTCTAGATTACTAATAACACTAACACAATGTAAATATAAATTGTTGTATTGCTTAGCGAATAATGACAAGGAAAAAATGTCTGTACATGTTCAATACATATGCAACCATCCATTTTTTTTCCTAATATTTTTGATCCGCAATTGGTTGAATCCACCAATACGGAACCTACAGATACAAAGAGCCAACCAGATAGATAGACAGACAGACAGACGGACAGGCAGATAGATATAATCCTTTTCTAAAGTATCTCCTGTTTCATTTCTTATCTCTTTTCCAGATGATTTATTCATTTTTAAAAAGGCACATTATATTTGGCATCTTCCTACAGAATAGAAAGTACCAGTATAGTTAAAATCTTCTATTCCAAAAATGAATTTCATTCAAGTTATTTTGTTTTCAACATGCTTAAAAGTTATTTGTATTATTTAAAGAAGGGAAACACTCTCTCTATATATATTATATATATATATATATATATATGTAAAATATATATATAATATATAACCTTTTATTATATATTATATATAATCTTTTTTATATATTATATATATGATCTTTATATATGTTTTATATATTATCTATATATAATCTTTATATATATTATATATAAATATTATATATTACATATTATACATAATATATAATAAACATAAAGATTATATAAAAAGCATTCCTATTTCTCCACATCCTCTCCAGCATCTATTGTCTCTTGATGCTTTTATAATTATTAATAGTTGGTTCTTGAAACATATATCTTTGATTTAATTAGTCTTTCAATTATTTTTTTCATGTGATTTTTTTCCTGTGCTATGCTTTGGTCTTTTACTATGCTGTGTCTTAGTATCAATTTCCATTTATTAATTTTACTTTCTAATATAAAGATTAGATATATAATATAATTAGATATATAATATATATCTATCTTTATATTATATATGTCTGTACATGTTATATATATAAAGATTATATATGTTATATACATTATATATATCTATAATCATAAAAAATTTATTTCTGAGCCAATCATAGATTAATTTATAAGATAAAATACACATTGCTCTTGTAAAAATGAATTTGGAAGGTGGTCTTGATATTATGTAGCCATTACAAATCACTTTATAAGGTGATAGTACCCTATAAAAAGAGCTTTATGCAACTCGAATGCTAAAACTTTTTAGATTAACCAAGAATGGTCTACCTTACCTTGAATTGTGTTCTGGGAGAAATTGTGTTATGGAAACAATATAGTAACAATGGTACAATAAAGCTTTCAAAAATAGCTTTCACATATTGTTCCATTGTATGAGACGTTTTCCTTGCATTTGTCAAAACATCTTGCTAATTCATGAACTGTGAAATGTATATAGATTTTTTAAGAATATCCAAAGAATTCATGGATACCAAAATATCCAAAGATCTACTATTTTAAAATAAAATTTCATTTCACCTATTTCAAGAGTTCAGGAGATAGAAAAATAAACTTAATTTGATCATCTTCTATATTTCTGTAATGGATTTTCTTTCTTTCCATCTGTTTTATAATCCTTCAGTACCCACATAAGAGATGATTCTAATTTCTTTTTGGTTCATATTATGCTTATGACTAAAACCATATACATGCATGTATATTAGGAATCACCTGAAAAACTTGTTAGAAAATCAGGTTTCAGGTCCAACACCAAGTCTGCTAAATTGCAGTTTCTAGGGGAGGACCAGGGCTTCAATATTCTAATAAGCTCCAAAGGTGATTCTGATGCCTACCAGAGTTTGCAAACCACTGCTTTAAATTTGACAAAACTTGGAACTTGAATGTTAACACTAAATCTTCTTTCTTGCTTTTTAAATAGCACAAGTTAAAAACACAGACACAAAATGAAAGGGTACTGGACCTGAATATTCTGTAGTTTCTTTCTTTGGAAAAAAGGTGGCAGTCTAAAATGGAAAATGAACTTGTTTGGTATGGGATGTTTTAAAAATATATTTAGAAGGTTAATCAAAGATAATTACAGAAGACTGAAATTTTTTCCATAAGATAGTCCAAAGCTACATGTAGTGGTAATAATCTATGTTATTTGCAGAAGAAATTTCAAGAGTGTTTTGAAAATTTATCTAATTTTGGGAAAGTCCAGTTTCATCTACTGAATTATGTAAGCTAATTTTTTTAAAAAGGCCCTCTTTTGCTAAGTAATTGCTTAGCAAAAAATTACTTTTATGTGAAGAGTTAGTAAAACATGAGAAAAGTTTATAACATAAAAAATTGAAAACATAAAAGTGCCTTACAATTAAAAACTTACCAACAGCTCCTTAGTGAAGAAGAGTAAGCATAGGTTGACATACTAAGACATGTAATTACATGCTAGGTATTTAGAAGCTTGTTTTTGTCCTAACCCCATGGTTAAATTTTTTTTGAGGGTCTAAGAGCTAAAATTGTCATACATAGCAGTCAACTCAGAGGATCAGCATCAACCAAAGCTCAAATCAACCAAATGCTAATCCCCATGTACAGAAATTTTTACATCCCTGCAATAGACAAATGTCTACTTAAGGGAACATTCAGGCACCTAACTCAAGTAAGACTGCAGAATTAAGACTGTTTCTTGGGAGTCTGTTATAAAGGAATTTCACCAATGGTATAATTGAGTTTGTCATGTAGAAAACACCCCAAGGATGAATAAATCTCCTGATCTTTGTCCAGAGTGGCTAATCTGGGCACAGAGGCAGTAACAGTGACACAAGATTTGTAAAGATAAAAACAAACAAACTGAGGGGAATATCCACAAATCAATCAAAGCTGAGATCTGGTAGATGTACAAGTAGGATTGCCAGATAATATACACAGCACTTGGTTACATTTGAATATCAGATAAATAACAAGTAATCTTCAGTATATTACTAATATACAGTATATTATCATCTTTATGTAATTGTACATTTGGGATACACTAAATATACTAAATTATACTAAAAATTGTTTGGCTATTTATCTAAAATTATAATTTAACTGAACATAATGTATTTTTATTTGTAAATTCATCAACCTTATGTACAAGGTACTTTGCACAACCCTGTACATCTCAAGGAAAGGATGCTTTATAGCCAAGATTATTTTATTAACTTTTAGAAGAACTGCTGATATTTATATCTTGATAAATTATAAAATACCTTTTCCATCTTAATCCTCTTTTTTGCCCTCGTCTCCCTCTTCTTTACCTACATTATTATATGAAATGCACTAATCAGTTGAAATTGGAATGGAAAGAGATTCAAAAGAGGGCTAAGTAAGGCAGACCGGAACAGGAAAAATAGGATGATAAATAGCTTCTTTAGGAGACCTCACCTGGCACATAGTAGTTAATAAACAGTTGTTTGAATAAATAACCAGTAAATGAGTAGTGAAAAATAAAATCTTCACTCTCCCAGTCTTTTAGCCAGAAACTCTTCAAAGTGATGGTCATCTGATTATATAAGGTTTTGTGGGTTTGTCTATCCCATAGAACTCTAGTGCACTATGAAGTTGATAGAAACATCTAAACATATCACCTCAGACCATAATTTACAGAACTACTCAGCGCTTCAAGCGTGCTCTAGGGTCTTGCTACAAAGTACTGCCCCAAAATCAGCAACATCAGCATCACCTAAGAGCTTATTTAAAATGCTGGATCCAACCATCTCTAGTGAATCCGAATTTACACATTAGCAAGATCCCCAAGAGATGGAGAGTACATTTTGAAATTATGGCTAAGTGAACCTAACTCATGAACTAATATGCTTTTTTAATATGGGCAGTTCAGCCTTGCAAAACAAAGCTATAAATTAATCCCACCAGCTCATAAATTGTAAATCAGTTCTCTGTTCTTCCAGAAGATAGCTTAGAAAATACAACAGACTCATCATTTGTAACTCACACAGTTAGGATTAGAAACAGTTTGCACTGTGGCTAACAGTGTCATTACTTTCCCAGGAATTGTCAATCTTTGTGGTGAAGTTAGGCAAGTCATTAAATTGCCTAACCTGGTATTTTATTTAACACCTGCTTTGAGAAGCTGATAAAAGCTATGGCAGTACCCCACAGAAAGGTATACATGCACATGTACATAGAATTTTGCAGTTTTGGGAGACTCATGGATTCCTCTGAAGCCAATTCAGTGACCCTCCTAAATTCTCATAGATTAAGTTTAATCCTGTCTTCTACACAGAGCTGGGTTTTTCTCTGATAGCACAGTTTCTACAGCTTTGCCTCCAGAGTATAAAATTGATAACTGGATAAAGGATGAGCGAATTGGACAGGACAAATGGGCATTGTCACACATTCAAAGTACCTTTGCTTTTCTCATATAACGGAAGCTTATCCACATGCCCATTATTGAAAAGGCTTTCTTTTGCTAAGTAAAATTGCTTTTATGTCAATAATTCAAAAAACATGAGAATAATCTTCGCAACTGTCTTTTCTTTACCTCAGCTGGCCTGGGAACAGAAGTTTCAGTGAGGAGCACTAGAAACACAGCTCCTCCCCAGATTCCTACTACCTTTACTGCAGTTGCAGATAGCCTGGAACGCCTTATTAGGAACACCACAGAGGCCTTCATCAGAAGTACTGCAGAAAGCTACAGCCAAAACAGCAGCGAGAGGCAGCATCTCAGTCTGCACACGACTGGAATTACAGACACGTCATGGGTTTTGTCGACTACTCAGCCCTTCTTTAGCACCACTGAAGAGGTAAAAGGAAAGGGGGTGTGGAGTGTGGTCTCTGCATGTCTCAGGAAGCCCATTGCTTGAAAAGACTTGCTTTGCTGAAAATGCCACTGCTGCACCAGGGGATTAGGCACTCTCACTCTGTGTCCTAGCTGCTAATTGTACAGGGAAGCATCTTGCATAATGAAAATCTTTGAAAGTCACTCAAGATGTCTACATCTTCATGAGATGCAGATAATTAGGCTGCCACAGCATAACTGCGGGCTGGCCATGTTTTCTGAACTGAAGTCAGGGTTCATGGTCTTACATATGTCCTGAAACCAGAAAACAGAAACTGAGATCAGTGCCTTGCAGGCGATCCTGCATATATGTCATAATTATTTATGCTTTAAAGGAAGGAAAAGGGTCCAAAGCAATAGCAGATTCAAGAATCACTATAATTGATTCAGGAGCACAGTAAAAGATGAGCAAAAGTCACATGTCACTTCCCCATCAACATCCTCGAACCACCTCCACAAGGTGACATTAGTCAAACGACTGAGATGCAGGATGGCACCATCCTAGGAGTCCGTTCAAATAGTGATTCTGTGTCAGTTGTTCGTCTCCTTGGTTTTACTTTCCTTGCAGAGTTCTAGGCCACCATTTGTCAACATGTATAATTATAGCACATCAGAAAAGCTAAGGTTCCACTGGCAGTCTCCAGCTTTTTCCTAATGAACAACCCAAATCATTTATAGAAGTCATATGACTTCATATCCATTTAGCCTTCTGGTGTCTTTTGCATTGTGCAGAATTTAACATTGCATATGGTTCCCGGCTGGTGAGCACATGTTTCATTATTGATCACAAAACAAATATAGCCAGTACATTGAATGACTCAAGGGACTTTATTTTTATCTCCACTTTTCCTTTACTATAAATCTTTCCTGTGACCTAGTTCTTTCTTTGCTTCTGAATAGAAGTTAGAAAAGACTCATTACTTTTCTGGACACTTTATATCACTTTAAAATTCAATACTTACTCTCAGTTTCCTAACAAAAATACCAACTACAGGAAATAATGTGAACTCTAAATTTGATTTAAATGTTAGCTTCTCCTCTCCCATCACCCCACCCAGTTTGGGCTTAGAGTAGGGGAAGGAAACATGTCCAAATTCTCTCACTCTCCACCAAGCTTTTCACCCACCTCTCCTAGCCTGATAATTATGGTTTCAGATCTGTCTGGGCTTGGAAAATGGGAAAGGAAGACAGGAAATGGAAGCAAAAGAGCTATGACTTAAGGTTACCATCACCATCTGGCACTGTGCTCACCCTAAATCCCCAACTCTCAAACCCTTTCAACCACTCACATGAGTGAGAGATTCACCACTTATTTTAACTAAAGTTTTTTAAAATTTGTTTAAATTTAGTTAAAATTGCAATTAAAATTGTAATTTTCTTACATGCATAGATTGCACAGTGGTGAAGTCAGGGTTTACAGGATATCCATCACCCAAATACCATACATTGTGCCCACTAAGTAATGTCTCATTATCCACACTCTTCCAACCCCCCAAACTGAGTTTTCATTGTCTGCCAATTCACATTCTATGTCCATGTGTACACATTATGTAGCTCTCATTTACAAGTAAGAACATTCAGTGTTTATGTTTTCATATCTGACTTAGTTCACTTAAGATAATGGCCTCCAGTTCTATCCATGTTGATACAAAAGACTTGATTTCCTTCTTTTTCATGGCCAAATAGTATCACCACTTACTTTTGGAAATGAATGTTTCTTGGAGGAGCGCTTCTTCATTGTGGCTGAATATGCCTAGCCAAAACTTCGTTCTAACATCAGTTTGCAAGAAATTTCATTTAATATATATAACAGTACAGAAAAAAATTAAATATGTCAAATAAGAAACATATTGAATAAAAACTATTATAAACATTTATCTGCCAGAATACTAAAGGGTTGTCTTTTAGCAAAAGAACATTCTCCCATTTTTGCCTAGCTTGAATCGTTGTGAAACACAGAGAGAAGTCCAAGGGTAGCCAGGCTCTCCTGCAGTCAAGACTGAGACAGCCAGTTCTGGAGCTCTGCAGACACGACTGGGCCAACCCAGCACTGTGATACAGAGCTCACAGACCCAGCCCCAGACCTGCGTTTGCAGCCTTGGGTCATGTAGCCTTTTTTTAAAGTGAGATTCACTGCAGTGTTTATATGAGCTTCCAGGTAGTACATCAGAATGACTATGCATCCAACTACGTCATGTTCCAGTTTTTTTCTTGAAATTTAAGCAAAGTTTTAACTGTGTCCTGGAAAGCTAGTGTGTAAAAGCTATGCTCTTTCAAAAGACAGTTTCAACAGTTGCATCTCTCATGACTCTAAAGCCTTAGTCTGAGCATCCCTGCTAGATTGTTATTTGATGTAGCAAGAGCTTTAACTTTATAATAGTCCATTATAAACAGCTGTGGTTAGATACCTTGAAAGTAAAAATGAGTCACTTGGGATATAAATTGCCTGTCCTTTGAAAGTAATTTCAAAAGGTACTGTATCTTGACAGAGGATGCCTAGAAAAGTATAAGAAAGGAGTAAAATCATTTGACTTAATTGCTTGGAATCGTGTAAAAAGAAAAAAAATCTCTGTGTATCCATTGTTTTCCTTATCAGACAGCATCTGGTTTGTGATGATTTTGGATTAACTTAGTCTAATTGGACTGTAGGTTGGGGTGGCCTCTTGATGATTGATGACAGGAAAAATCCGAATATGAATTTTTGGAGGGTAGAGACTGTGTTTATTCAGCTTTGAATATCCAGGACTTAAACATAGTGTGGAGTGGAATAGTGCAAAATGAGGTGAGGGAAGGTGACTGGAATGGAATGGCACGAAGAGGAAAGACGTGGAGTGGAGCAGAGTGGAGCGGGGTGAGGTGAAGCAGCCGAGTAGAGTGATATGGAATGGGGAGAGTGGCAAAGAGTGCTGGGAGGTGAGCAGATTGAAGTGGTGTGCAGGTAGGTGGAATTGTTGGCCACTTGGGTAACAAATGACCACTTGGGTACTGCCAGTGTCCAGGTGTGATGGTCATGTTGAGCAGCCGTGCTTTCCTTCTGTGCGTGTTTTTAAGTTTGTGCCTCTAGTGTTTAATATGTCTATACTATTGAATCTATCTAGTGTTCCATTCATGAGCTAGTGATCCAGTTCTTTTTGTCCCTTCTATTTCCTCTCTTAGTCACCCTTCAACTCTCCCCCTCCGCTTACACAATTATACACAAACACACACATGTAAGTATAAGAGAAAAAAGAGAAGGCATCGATGGCTGTTTAATTTAGTGGCTTTGGGAAACGTTCATCTACTCCACAGACATTTCTTGAGAACCAAACTAGTGTCAGAAAACAGAGTGCTAAAGAACTCAGACTTTGAGGCCAAAGTCCTGACTCTGCCACAGCTCTTATTAGCTAGAGAACTGGAGCAAGTTACTTAAACTCTCCAAGCCTCAGTTTCCTCATTTGTAAAATGGAATCTCCACTTCTAAAGGCTGTTGCAAGGATTAAGAGCAAGAACCTGGTCCTTAGTAAGCCTACGGGAACTAATATCTGTATGGCTTTCTACAAGGACACAAAAATGAATAACAAACTTGCCCTGAAGAAACTCATCGTCTGCCAAGGTGCTAAGGGAAATAGAGATATACACAGGCTTTTTAGAATACAAAAAAGAGAGAGTCCTGATTGCTATGCATGTTTCAAGGAATGTCTTCTAGAGAAGGCAACATAGGAACCGAGCTTAAAGTGGTATGGGAGTTAACCTATTAAGACATGGGGGAGAAGGAAATAGGGGAAGGTGAAGGAACTGAAATGAGACAGAATGGAAAGTTAGAAAGAGATCCCAATTATTATCTAAAATTAGCTCTTAAAGACACTTGGGATCTTTATTACTTCAATCCAATCATGCATTCCATACTCATTTAATGAGCGCCTACTATTCGGCAGACTTTATGGGAGATATAAAAACTAATTTAACAAAAATGGTATTACAGAATTATATAAACATTGTGGTCAAAATCATTGAGTATAGACTCATCACTCTGTGAAGAATGTAGAAAAGACTTACATAGTTAAGAACCCCGTAAGAATTATCCCATGTAAAGGAACTGAATGTATGTTGAAAAAGATCAGCCAGACATGGTGGCTCACACCTGTAATCCTAGCACTTTGGGAAGCCGAGGCGGGTGGATTGCCTGAGCTCAGGAGTTCAAAACCAACCTGGGCAACACAGTGAAACCCCATCACTACTAAAAAATACAAAAAAATTAGCCAGGCATGGCAACGTGCACCTGTAGTCCCAGCTACTCAGGAGGCTAAGGCAGGAGAATTGCTTGAACCCAGGAGGCAGAGGTTGCAGTGAGCCAAGATCATGCCACTGCACTCCAGCCTGGATGACAGAGCGAGATTCCATCTCAAAAAAAAAAAAAAAAAAAAGAAAAGAAAAAGATCTCAAATACATGCTTTTAAATGCATTCTTCATCCAGAAATAGACATTAGTTTCTACTTACTATTTTTATAGTTATACTATTAAATGATCTGTGATACTAATACAGTATTATTAAAAACACTATATTAATAGTATCAGATCATTTAATAGTATAACTATAAAAATAATAAGTAGAAACTAACGACTATTGATAGGAAAAATCTGAATATGAATTTTTGGAGGGTAGGGACGGTATTTATCCAGCTTTGTATCTCCAGGACTTAAAAACAGTGCTTAATACTCAGTAAAGTTTTGCGGGGGGAAAAAAGGAAAAATGTGGAGTGGAATAGTGTAAAATGAGGAGGAGGTGAGGGAAGGGGAGTGGAATAGCACTACATTAGTGATACTATTATTAAATTATTAGTGATACTATTAAATTATCTGTGATTCCTTTTATTCCCACAAATATGTAGCATAAAATAGAATTTAGAATTTAATCCAAAAGAGATATCTAGAGAACAAAGAATAACAACTGAAATGCTCAGATTTTATGCTTATAAATACTATGTGATGACCATTAATTAGCATTTATGGAGTGACCATGGTGTACTAAACCCACAATCAAAGGACACACTGAAGTTGGAACACTGGGACTGGGAGTGGAGCTGGTGATGTCACAAAATTCTTCCAAAGAGAAAGTGGCATGTATTTGCGTCTTTCCCTCCGTCAAGATCCCCTTTGAGTAATGAGGAAGAAAACACAAAGAGATGTTGTACAGTATTAGCAAAGAAGAGAAACTAGGGGATTAAAAAAGAATAGCTAAGATTTGTATGTTACAAACGGTACTAAGCACTTTTATATATACCCGGGGAGCTGAGTACTTTTATCCATTTTCTATCACCATGTAACAAGCCTCCCCACAATGTAGTGGTTTAAAACAATGACAGTTTATAATTTCTCATGATTCTGTTGAATGGGTGGAAGATCCTTTACTAGTTTCTCCTAGGTTCACTCTTACAGTTTCATTCACTTTGGAGGGTCAGCTGAGCTCCAGGATTCACAATAGCTTCACTTGCATGACTAGCAGTCAGTGCTAGATGTAGGCTGGGGAGTCTGGATTCTCCTGTACCTGGCCCCTTATTTCCTTTTCATGATGGTTTAGGGCAGCTTCACCAGAAAGCAAAGGTGGAAGCTACAAGCCTTTTGAGGCCCATTGTCTGGAACTGTGCAGCATCACTTCTGCCCTATTCTGTTGATCAAAGCAACTCTCAAATCAGGCTAGATTCAGGGAGTGTAGAAAGAGATTCCACTTCCTGATGGGAAGAGTTGCAAAGTCACATTGTAAAGGAGCATTCATATTGAGTAGGAGGTATCTGTGACCATTAAACAATCTACCATAGTATCATCATCATCATCACCACCACCACTCTCTCTGTTTTGCAGATGCCCAGCTGAAACTTAAAGAGGAGCTTGCCCAAGATTAAGTGACTAGGGAATAACAGACCAAGAAGAGTAAAACACACACACACACATACACATGCACGCATGCACACACACGCACTCTCCCCTGAACATCTAGTCGCCTATTCTCTTACATGTTGTCCCTGATATTAAAGGTAAATGCCAAGGAGAACATCATGTGAAATCCAGCAATCACTCCTCACTAATGCTACTGCAAGATTGTCCTGTGTTGACTCTTGGGATCAGAATGTTCCCTGCTCTTCTCCTTTTCTGTTTTCTCACATCCTTACCTGCCTGTGTGAGGGGTCTGACTTTGGAAGGTTTTATACTTGGGCCAGTACTTGACCACAAAACTCTGTGCTTTCTCTCTTCTACCTCCCAACCCTGAGCAGTAAATGAATTAACACACATTGTCGACCTAGAGTAGTGCCTGAATGATAGTAAAATACTGTTTAGTTAATGTTGGCTGCCATTGTTGTTATTGTCACATTTATAAATACTATTATGTGAATTGTGTGTCTTCACAAGGACAAAATCAGTAGGACAGGAAACTTGTCTATGGTATAAGTCAGGAAATACCTTGATCAATTGTTCTCCAAGTATGGACCCTAGTCCCAGAATCTATTAGAAATGCAACCACTTGGGCCCTACTTTAAACCTAATAAATCAGAAGCTGTGGCTCTGGTGTCAGAGAAACCTGGCTTAAATCCCAGTGGTGAAATCTACTAGTTACTCAGGTCCCACTCATTTACTCTTTAACATAAGGATAGTTATGGGTACTCACTCTGCTTCATAAGACAGGATTAAATTCCAATTAAGTAAAGTGTTTTAGAACATTAGCTAGACCTGACACAGTGTTCCACACCTGTAATCCCAGCACTTTGGGAGGCCAAGGTGGGCAGATGACTCGAGTCTACAAGTTGAAGACCAGCCTAGACAACAGGGCAAAACCCTGTCTCTACCCAAAAAAAAAAAAAAAAAAAAAAAAAAAAAAAAACACCTACCCAGATCTGGTGGTGTGTGCCTGTGATCCCAGCTACTGGGGAAACTAAGGCAGGAGGATCACTTGAGCCCAGATGCCAGGGCAGCAGTGAGCTGTGATCACGCCACTGTACTCCAGCCTGGATGACAGAGTGAGACCCTATTTCAAAACAAACAAACAAAAAACCAATAACGCTGGCTATACATGATAAATATTCAATAGATTTAGCTATTAATACTAGCTTCTCCTTATTTCTGCTTCATCATTCCTACCTTCCCTTCTTCACAGGGTGGTAAAAACCAGATGAGTCAACATATTATGTGAAAATAGTTTGTAAGGGATAAAATGCTGAACATGCATTAGAAATGTGACTGGCTGGTTCTGATACTGCTAAGTATCTATAAATCTTCCCCTGGCCACCCACCCTCCCTCTGGCCTGGGAGAGGGATTGCATTTCCTCTGTTCATGAATAGCCATTGTGGTGCTGGTCTGGGCTTTCACAGTTTTGTGTTTCCTTCTATTTGGCCTTCAAAGAGATCACAGCCCAGTGTGAGTCTCCAAATACATGAGGAGGCAAATGCAGAAAACACCCCACTTCCCTCCACTGCTTGCAAGTCTGGGGTAACCGCCTTTGTTGGGTCACTTGAAGTATGCAGGGGAGACACCCCACTGCTACCACTGTTCTGTGGACAGAACTAAAGATGGGATGATATTCCCCTTTACCGAGGCAAATGCCTGGAGGAAGGAGTACAAAGAAGCAGGGAGGGAAAAAAGCAAACCATCCCCTGATCACTCGTCATGACTCCTAGATTGCCTAGTGTGAATGGATATAATATAAACAGATTCTGAGACTGCTAATGCTACAAAAAAAAAAAAAAAGAACAAGGGAAAAAAAAAAAAAAAAAAAAAAAAAAAAGGCCACTTGGGGAATAATATATTATGGGGAGGATATGTTTCTAAAGACCTTAATTTATAATTAGCATCATTCAAGCCTAATTCTGACATGGACTACAGTTTTCTTAATTTGCCACTTTAAGTGGACTACCATGTGCCAATAACATAAAGCTGGTCTACAATTCACTGGACCCCACCAGCCTGAAAATCTCAAGATTTGTGAGATTTGTACAATTCTTAAAAATGAAAAGAGTAGAGGAGCAGTTTACTAAAGGGCTTCCAGAGGGTAGACGCCAAGGGATTCCACTGAGTTAGGGATAAACTAGTGGCTCAGACATACTGGATCTGTTTTCTTTGAGGATCAGGGGGACATGGGTAGGGGTTGTGGTGGGAGGAGAGCAAATACCATGAGAGAAATGATGATGAATTTGTAAGAGCAAGCAATAAAGCCATGGGTCAGAACTGGGGATGGTAAGCATGAAGATAAGATAAAGAAACTCTGGAAACAGGAAGAAGCTGCTAAGTATTTTAAATCTCTATAATTTACTCCAGCTGGGTATTGGTGGCACTCTCATATTCCACTCCCGGAATAACAGTTTTGAAAGCCAGTTATTGCGAGGTATGGTGAAAAGTAACTGAATGGAGAAATGCTATGAATCCAAGAGCTATCTTTGACCTAAAATCCCCTTTCTTTCTTCCCACACCGTGGGGGAGCTGGGATTATAATACGGCCACTGCTAAATCCAGATAAGATTCTCCCCACTGGGAACCTTCCCATTTGGAAGTTGGAGATACCTATTTTTCTTTTTTATTATTGTTTTTCTTCTTTTATCATCTGATCCCAAGAGGTACCTACTTTTCTATAAGAACTTTTCGTATTGTGGATCCCAAACAGATCTGTGCCACTGAGTACACCCCACATATGTAGGTTTAATGAGTTCTTGCTGCTCATCTGGGTGTGGACATTTATGTCTGCTCCTCTTTCTGGAAGGTTGTGCTTTCAGCCCAGGACAGCAGAGCTGTGGATAGGTTACCACAGTGTGTGTGTTGCTGAGAGTTTGGACCTTGGTGGCTTGAGAAATTATATCAGGAATGAACTCCTGATTCCTGAAAAAGACCAGCTCTTCCATGGAATCAGTTTGTCCACTGGGCACAGGGGCTGCTTGGACACATTTATCATAAAGCTTAAGGGCCGGGTATTAGATTCTGTGATGCTGGGGGTTCCAGGTCTACATTGGAGCAGCTGAAGAATACTGCATACTGTGTTTAAGATATTCAAATACTTAGCCATGCCCTTTAGTGGTGGGGATGTGATTGTCTACTCTGTCAATATAAGGAGACATTGAGTCGCCATGACCTGGGGATGTGTGGGAGATAATGAAAAGACATGGCCCCTTCCTTCAAGGAGTATATAATCTAGCTGAAGTTTTTAGCAGTACATTTTTGAAAAACACGATAAGATCCTTTGATCTTGGGCTTTGATCACTGTCAGCTCCAACATTCAGGTGTCTCTCAGATGCCATGCATCTGCTTCATCCAGCAGAGAAGAAGAGAGTGAGGGAGATGTCGGACCAAGAGGCAGACAGAATGTGGGCCCAGCATGGCTCCATGTTTTGATTTTTTGAGAAAAGTCAAAATCCAGACTTTTTGCATGTAAAATCTCCTAATGTTCTCAACATTAGTGCCTTATTCCAATGTTTTAAACAATGTTAAGGTCTCATTATAAAAGCAAAAAAAGACACCTGTGCTGGCCAGACAGTCAGCGCCCCAGTTTGTGGTGTTCAGAGAATTCATAGAAATAATGTTCTAGCAACATGATACATAGAATAAGAAGGCAGAGCCCTTACCCTCCACCTATAATTTCTGTGGGTGACTGTTTTCATTTCCTTTTCTTTAAAGCCAATGTTATCATAAGCCATGCTTTGTTTGTCTGCTATCCTAGGGTTTGGTAACAAATGTTTGCTAGCTCCTGAATCTATCATGTGCAGCAGCTACACCCATTCAGACTGCCCCATTGTAAGCACTGCTGCCTCGACTGGGTGCCTCTGGAAGTAGACTCCCTTCTGAGGGTGGGTGGCAGGAGCTGGGTTGTGAAAGAAGATGCAGAAGTGCTTGTGGTTGAAAGAGTGGTTTACTTGCATTCACGTCTGGTCCTAAGTTATTTGGCTGTTTGTAGTTACAAAGCTATAACAAAAGCTATGTAAAGCCCATTTCCTTCAAGTTAAACCAAAATAAAAAGTAGTTGAGGGGAAGTGAGTGAGAAATGGGTGTGGGAAAAAATACCAGGAAACTTGAGAGATGTGTTCTAGAGAGACAGTGGAGCCTGCCGTTAGAGACAAAACCGGCACTCCCACGCCTCCCTTGCAGTATTTAAAAAAAAAAATCTTGGCTGGTCCAACAGACTGAGCAGCCATTAATGTCTTTGTGTGTTGTTCTACTGGAGAGTTTCTTGGGTATGATTTTAGGAATGAAAATTGGGTATGATTTGGTATGAGACTGGAAGCAATGATAATTTGTTGCCATTTGGATATTCTCAGAAAGACGAGTTCTCAGCCATGACTTTTGTCATTCTCTAATACTACTGAATGCTTAGCATTCATGATTTATTTTAATGTTATTCATAGAATATTATTACTACTAATAATCTTGAAACTTAGTATTTATTGAGTCCTTTAGACAGGAACTGTACTATGCATATAACATGCACCTTCTCATTTAATTCTCACAACTGCTCTCTCCTAATGCTTTCATTATTTCCATTTTTTGGAGACCTGTGATCTAGGAAGTTTAGCTAGAAAAAATCCTTGAAAAACATGTATCCCGGCCGGGGGCGGTGGCTCACACCTATAATCCCAGCACTTTGGGAGGCCGAGGTGGGTGGATCACGAGGTCAAGAGATCGAGACCATCCTGGTCAACATGGTGAAACCCCGTCTCTACTAAAAATACAAAAAAAAAAATTAGCTGGGCATGGTGGCACATGCCTGTAGTCCCAGCTACTCGGGAGGCTGAGGCAGGAGAATTGCTTGAACCCA
>NW_016107729.1:1683196-1687704 GCF_001604975.1 Cebus imitator | reverse complement strand
AACAAGAGCGAAACTCCATCTCAAAAAAAAAAAAAAGGAAAAAGAAAAACATGTATCCCAGACTGCATCTCTAAACACAAAATAGGATGGTCATGGTTTTTGGTTTTAAACTACTTATCAAAAAAAATTTTTTTCTCTACTTTTTAATGCATCTCTTATTAAATGCATGACACCTACTGCAGGTTAAAAGTGTATTCACTTTTGCCAGAATTTACTATTGAGCCTGTTCGAGGTAAAACTCAGAAAAGGATTTGCCATCTTATAGTTGTTTTTAACTGACACATTTTGCTGATTGCTGTGCTTTCTTCTAATAAGTATCTGGGGGAAATCCTGGAGTGAGATTTGCATAACAGAAGTACCTCCTAGGAGGAAAGGTATCAGACTGGCCTTATGTCCAGCATGTATTAAGTTTGCTACCTGTCGATCCTTTTTCCTTTCGTATTCACACTTAATTTTTAATGAGAAGTTATGCATATCAAAATATGCATATTATAAAGGTCACCAATTCACTTAAATAATACATTCTAGAATTGTTCTTCTAAATCATCTATGCAGTTTTTTATAAGCAAAGAGCTCAGTAAAATTTATGAAAAAAAATTAAAAACTAAGGTACCATTAACTCTCCTGAATGTAAAATGATAGCTGGTACAGGGTTTAGGATATAATCTGAGAACTTTGTTCAGAGTTTGAATAGCTTTTTCTCAGGAACTAGTACTAGAGGACCTATTAAAATGTAGACGGCTCCATTATTGGGCTCCATCCCCGGCATTTCTGATTCCTTAGGTCTGTGGTGGGGCCAGTAGTTTACATTTCTAGCAAGTTCTCAGACAACGATAATTTGAGAGCTACACTTGGAGAACCACTGTTCCAAAGGGCACCGCCTCCCTCCTCCTCCTCCTTTTCCTCCTTTCGACTTTCCTCTTACCCTTCACTTTTCTCACCTTTGTCTTCTAAATAAATCTTCTTTTCTTTTCCTTCCTTTACTCTTCCCTCTTCTTTCTCTTCTCTTTTCCCTCTTCCCTTCCAGGATAGTATTTAAGGCATCCAGCAGGACCATCTTTAGAAGGACTTGTTTAGGATATTTATTCATGTAACAATATTTACTAAGCTGATATGAAGATTCAGCAAATGTTGGTTGAGACTCTATGCCATTACCTGTACAAGAAGAGCAGGAGAAAAATTCTGCTCTAAAAGAATCCTCCATAGGATCAGGAAAGGCAGACAGTGCACAAATACGTAAATAATGCAGATTATCACCAAGAGTCATTGCTCTGAATTAAACATCTCTACTGAGATGAAGAATAATAAAGAGATAATTTTTTCTTTTGAGGTCAGAAAGGGACTTGCCCCATAGAGATGTGTTTAGGCTGAAATCTAAAGGACAACAGAAAGATTGCCAAGCAGAGAGCCTGGGGAGGAGTGGTTGAAGAAGAAGAAATGACAGACACAAGAGCTCTAGGGTGAGTCAGTTCCGTAGGCAGGGAAGGGAGAGTGGAGCCTCCAAAACCTATACCAGAGCCTGGCACACAATAGGTGGCTAGTCGATGTTTGCTGAATGAAAGTAAATGAATTATCAGACCCAGGCAAATGGAGACTAGGAGGCAAGCAGGAGGAAGGAAAGAAATGGGCAGAGGCCAGGTAATGAGGGGCCACTGTAAGGACCATGACTTTTAGTCATAGGTGAGGGGAGTGTGGGTTAACTTAACCAGTCCACTCTGCCCTCCCTTCATTCATCCAATACCACAGTTTCCTCATCCCCATGTTTACTTCAAACCCCTGTCCAAAGTAGCAGTTCTCAAACAGTGGCTCCCAGAACCCCAGATGACCCATTGTATCATTCAACATCTATGTTTATAATGTGACAAAATTCGTGCTTTCAGCCATGAACTCATAATTAATAATTGTTTTTGTTTGAGACAGGGTTTCTCTCTGTTGCCCAGGTTGGAGTGCAGTGGCACAATCTGGACTCACTGCAACTTCTGCCTCCTGGGCTTAAGCCATCCTCCTGCCGTAGCTTCCTGAGTAGCTGAGATTATAGGCATGCACCACCACACTCAGATAATTTTTGTATTGTTTGTAGAGAAGAGGGTTTGTCCATCTTATCCAGGCTGATCTCAAACTCCTGGACCCAAGTGATCCACCTGCCTCAGCCTCCCGAAGTGCTATGATTACAGGTGTGAGCCACCACGCCCAGCCAGTTAATGATTTTTAAATTGCTAACACTTTTTTAAAGGCAGCTGTTTGTTCACTCAAGTCTAATCAAAAGCAGCCTCACCCTTCCTATGCAGTCTGGGAAAGGTTTCCTAGTGGCAAGGAGAAAAGCTTGTCCCCTTTAGTGGTACAGAGTGGCTGATTCCAAATTTCTGGAATGCAACTTCTAATTCAAATGTAGTGTCCTTACGAAGAGCAAGTAAGCTCAAGAGAAGTTGAAGAATTCCAAACAAAGATGAGAACAAAAATCAAAATGAATCAGTTTATTTACACTTGGTTCAGTAGTTTCAAATAAACTCCTCATAGAAAAGATGCTATCTGGCAGCTTTTTCCAGTCTTATACTTTCTTGAATCTATTACAGTTTCCTCGGATTTCTAAATTATGGACTTTTAAAAGGAAAAATGTGGACAGACACAGTGGCTCATGCCTGTAATCCCAGCACTTTGGGAGGCCAAGGCCGACAGATCACAAGGTCAAGAGTTCAAGACTAGCCTGTCCAAACATAGTGAAACCCCGTCTCTATTGAAAATACAAAAAATTAGCTGGGCATGATGGCGCACACCTGTAATCCCAGCTACCAGGAGGCTGAGGCAGAATTGCTTGAACCAGAGAGGCAGAAGTTGCAGTGAGCCGAGATCCTGCCACTGTACTCCAGCCTGGGGGACAGAGTGAGACTCTGACTCACAAAACATAAATAAATAAAAGGAAAAATGTAATCGGTAAAAGCCTAAGTTTAAACTCTCCCTCTTGTTTCATAGTATGCTCATTTTTATGGATTATTTAGGTCTCACTAATCATTTGGGAGCTCTGCTGTCAGCCTCAGGGTTCTCCAAAGAAAGAAATAGTAGTTATATACTTTCAGAAAAGAGATGTCTGACTATTGGTCCTTTCCTTCAGGTATTGCTATGATTCTTCATAAACATTGAAGATCATAAAACAGATAAAAGACACATGATTCTAAATGTGTATGTCCCTCTTTTATAGATCAAAAAGTAAAGGATTATATTTAAAGAAATCATGTCTATTTTTCCTAATTCCTTTTCCCAAGGACCTTATTAGCATATCACTATTTTTTGTGTGTTCCTTACATTTTTTTTTTGACTTTTTAAATTAATTTTGTTTCAGTGGAGATATATCTTGGTACAAATCACTATTAATAACATAGAATTTGGAAGCATCTAAACTGTGTAATGGTGAGGATATTTTCTTATTACTCTCTTTGATTTGTACTCCTCAAATTTTGCCTCTTTGGTACATTTTCTTTCATGATAAGGAAAGATTGTTAAAAGGTATATTGAAAATGAAATGTAGCTCTAAAGTTAACTGATAGAGTAATAATAGTATGTTAATGCTATGTAGCTTTTTTTAAAAAAATGTTTTGGAAAGCTTGGTGGAGATGGGATATACTGAAGATTTCCACAAATGACAGAAGAATATTTAACAAGTAAGAAGATCCCAAATCTGAGGGGTAGCCTGTGAGAATATTTAAAACCCCAATGAAAAGAACAAATATAAGGATGAGCAATGAAAGTTAGTAAGTGGGCAAATGAATTTAAAAGAGAGCCAGAAATGTGATTTGGGTACAGTGTATTACTAGGCAAAGTGACACTTCTACAGCACATTAAAGTTTTCAAAGGTACTTTAACATAGTTGTGATATTTGCTCATAACAGCTGTGTGGTATATTTAGAGTAGATATTATCCCAGTGTTACAGTTGAGGAAACCACATTGTTATCTGAATACAGCAAAAGAAGAAAATCATAATGTTGCAAAGGAATAAAACTGGGAAAGGACTCCTGTGAAGGCTGAGGGCAGCCAAAGCCTGTAAGAAGGCTTGTAGTATCCATGGATAGTAGGAGGGGACCCCTGCCACTGAGGAAGCTGACAGGCATACCAGGTTGTGCAGAGCCATTGAGCTTGGGCACGAAATACAGAGTAAATGTTATTTACTGTGCAGGTGACCTAGGCAGAGAAATAGGAAGTTTTTTTGTTCCCAGAAATACAAAGATGTTTTAGTTTGACTTATCTGAGTGTTTGCTAACTTGAAAGGATTTGGGATCTCTGGTCTGGCTGTAGATTAAAAGCCTATAGAATCTCTCGAGGGGAAGAAACTTCATTTTTTCATTAGAGGTATTTTTTAAAGTATGTTTTCTAAAAGAATTCAAACAAGCTGGGTGAGGTGGCTGAAACCTGTGATCCCAGAACTTTGGGGGGCCAGGGCAGGTGGATCACTTGAGGTCAGGAGTTCAAGACCAGCCTAGTCAACATGGTGAAACCCAGTCGCTACTAAAAATAC
>NW_016107729.1:1654244-1683076 GCF_001604975.1 Cebus imitator | reverse complement strand
CAGAGGTTGCAGTGAGCTGAGATCACACCACTGTACTCCAACTTGGGTGACAGAGTGAGACTCTGACTCAAAATAAATAAATAACAAAAGAATTGAAACACTTTTCACTTTTTTTTGTTTTAGTTTTCCTCAAAGTCGACACAGTAGATACAGTAGACAATAACATAGCTTTATATATAGCCTATTTGAAAAAGAAACGAATATGCCATGCTTCCCACTGAGGTGAAAATTAGAATGTGGAATCTCATTTCTTTTGGCAGTTGTCAGGGATGGTGCTCCAAAAAAATCAATAAAAAATTATAAGACTTGTTGAAATATTTTTCTAAAATCGCTTGTGTACAATTAAATGCTCCTTAGTTATTGGGAGCTTTTTTCTAAAATCAGTTTTCAGATAATCATTTGGGTACTGAAGTAGTTGCTAAAGGGCATACAGTTAGAGCTGAACACTGAATAAATGCCATTTTTCTTTGTAAACTTGTGGAGAGCTGACTATCAATAGTAGTTTCCACAAATGAGAGTTTATATGGCTTTCTTCTCTTGGTTGGACCATTAGGGATGAAATGGCTCTAATTACCGGATGGTCAGTGATAAAACTGTTCACTGTGGGTTGAACATTTAATAGTGATTACATTTGTCCTTGGCACTATTTCCGTATGACTTAGGGAGGATACAAACCTATGCGAGAGAAAAGGGAAAGTGATTGGGAGAAAGAATGGTCAAGTTCACAACGCTTTGGGGATCTTTTTCTCTTGCTGGTGTCGGGATGCCACCAGGACAAATGAATGCTTTGAAGTGAGAAGGGCAAAGCACTCTAATAAAAGGCTTCAGGAGAGAGTGCTGGTGACCTGGGAAAATGTGCCGAGGTCAAGTTTAATCCTGGGAAAAGAGGTGCTGGAGAAAGCAGATGAGGAAGATAGGAAGGAAGATAGGGAGGGGAGACG
This sequence comes from Cebus imitator, assembly GCF_001604975.1. Classification (NCBI taxonomy): domain Eukaryota; kingdom Metazoa; phylum Chordata; class Mammalia; order Primates; family Cebidae; genus Cebus; species Cebus imitator. Next base: position 1,682,135 of record NW_016107729.1, on the reverse strand, counting down.
CTGGGTGTGGAGGGAGGAAGGGGGCGGGGGTGGGAGCCTGGAAAGTGAGAGGGAGCAAGCACTAATTGTGGCTAAGACGACTGGGTCGAGGAACACAGAGTGGGGAGAAAGGAGAGTCCAGGAGGAGGAGGAGGAGGCAGAGCCCCGAGGAGCCGGACGGGACCCCTGGCCGGGAAGGTGGCGGCGCGGGGCAGCGGGGGCAGCTTGGCCAACCTCAGGCCCCTTGGCAGCCTCAGGCTTTGGCTCCTCGGGGCTCCCTCCCTTGCCGGCACATTGTTCCTTTGCCGGGAGACGAGGAAATTGCCTTTTGATTGCGGAAGTCAGCGGACGGGGCTGGGGCGAGGCAGCGCGGGTCAGAATGGCAGCGTGGGAAGGGCGGCGCGCTGCCTGCCCCCGCCGCTTCTCGCGTCCGCAGCCTGCCCGGGGCGGCAGGAGCAGCAGCAGCAGCGGTGGCCGCAGTGGCCCCTGCGCATCTCCAGCCCCGAGGGAAGCGCGCTAAACGCGCGCAACAGGTGACCTCCTCCCCGGCCTTCGGGCCGCCCCACGTCCTGCCCCCTCGATCTTGTCTGGGTCCTAACTACTGAGCGCAATGCTGAGCCATGGAGCCGGGCTGGCCATGTGGATCGCCTTTAGCTTGCTGCGGGTGAGTGGCCCTAGAAGGGGTCAGAGCTGATGCACCCCCTCCCCGCCGAAAACCACGTCCCCACTCCACTTTCTCTCCGGTTGTGCTTTGAAGAGGGAGCTGGCAAAATTTCATCTTCTGCCTTGGGAAGAATGATCCTCTGCCGAGCCCCCAACCCAGAATGACAACTTTGACAGCTTATCCTGCTGTCAAAGCAAAAAATGCTACCATCTCTCTCCAGCCGCTCTCAAGGGACAACAGCTAGGGAGAAAGTTGTCATTCACCTCCCCTGCAAGCCTCTTCTCCGGCCAGAGGGCAAAAGGACTGGCTGAGGCTAGGGACAAAGGATAAGTAGAAAGGAAAGGGTGGCTTGAGGAGCTTGCTGGGGACACGTCCGTGGGCAATCCAGACGGTGGATTTAAACTGTTGTGTCTGATTCCTTTGCAGACTGGACTGGCGGAGCCAGAGAGATGTAACTTCACCCTGGTGGAGTCCAAGGTCTCCAGCCATTCCGTGTCTATCCAGTGGAGAATTTTGAGGCCACCCTGTAACTTTAGCCTCATCTATAGCAGTGACACCCTGGGGGGCACGTGGTGCCATCCCTTTCGGATAGACAACACCACATATGGATGTAACCTTCATGATTTACAAGCAGGAACCATCTATAACTTCAGGATTGTTTCTCTGGATGGAGAAGAGAGAGCTGTGGACTTGCAAACAGGTAAAGGATGGCAGGTGCAGTTGGATGGCCAAGCCACTCCGGGTTGGGCCCTGCCTTTACAAGCTGGTGTTTCATTTGAGTTCCAGGCATACAAAAAATGAAGGTAAAAATACCTGTGAAGATAAATATTGACAGAAATGCCTGGTTTCCTCAGATCTAGCCAGAAGCAGCTTGGTGGACTTTCAGAGACTCCCTTAGTGCTGAAAACAGCCAACTAGCCACTGAATGGGTTGGGATAGGGTGCAGGGCGGTCAGCAAAGAGAAACTTTGGGCTGTGGAGGGAATTTGTTAAACTGATGTGGTTCGAGCTTCCATTGCATTAAATTGTCAAACCCTGGAGTAAGTTTAAGTAAATGTTTTTAGAATAAATAATGTAAGTACAATATTAGGGATATGCCTTTCCTCAACTTAGTTTTATTTTTAGAACCATACATAAAATCTTCAAGAATATAATGGAGCCATTCATAGGGGAAAATTAGAAAAGTCCCTTGAAAAGATGATATGAAAACTGTTTTGTATCTCTTGAGTAATAACTAAAACAGCATAATATCAGAGAGCATACTTTTATTACTTTACACCAATTATTTCCATTACACTTTTGCCCAATCCTTCCATGTGTATATGTTCAGAGTTTGCCTTTCTTGCCTCAGTTTTCTTATCTGTAAAATTGTAGTGTTAGATTAGGTCATTCAAGTCCAAATTCTTACCAAGTGCTCAACACTTAGGTATGGACTGTCATGCACATTACCTCATTTAATCCTCAGGGCTACCCTCAGATGTGCTCTAAATTCTTTAACAATTTTGATGTTTTCTGACTTCATTAGTCTACATTATCTCTATTTGTTGCAACAGTAAATTCTTACTTTCGTCCAGAAATTCACATTTAAGTTAAAAATTCTGAAAGTCAAATTTAGAAATGTGTTGTCCTTACTATTCTCTCACATTTCAACCTGAAACAGGATCATTTCTTTCGCTACAGTTCTTCAAAGAGACGTGAGAACTCTCAGTTCTAAAGGCAGGTGCAGCAGTTTCAGAGAACTTAACTAGACTCATGTAACAAGTCAACTAGATATTAATTCTCTTATTTTTTCAAAGAAAAATATCAAAATCCCCAATTACATCACTTAACTTATTTCAGATTAAGCTTTTAGATAATATCTGATATTTGCAGCAACTTCTCTCTTCTTCTGCAAAGAGAAATCATTTGTGAGAATCTGGTGGTTTGTAATATGGAATCAGACAGCCTGAAATCGACCACATAATTAGAATGTTTTACAAAAGTTTCGGGTTTTTAATTCAAATATTGTTGGTTTCCTAATATTAAAGGATAGCTCTTATACATGCTTATAGTGCTAATACTGTGAAATATATAACATAGAACTTACAGATGTGTTAATTATGTTTGAAAAGGCATCTGGTCAACTAGTGTGTGTGTTCAACGGAGCAGAACAATTTGTAAAATCAGGTTGAGCTTCAGAAGTTTGTTGTAGAAAAGATGAAGAAAGACCATTAAGAAGCCAGAATCTGGTTGTTTAACCCGGAGGATTTACTTTTTGGAAAAACAGGAATGGAAAAGGATTCACTGTGGATGTTACCAGTTAGAATAGGCTTTGAGTTTAATTATGCAATAGGTGTTTCAAGTCCAGAGGCATTTCTGAACTATAAGAAATACTTGCATTTTATTGACCATGTTGAGTAAAACAGGACTTCATCAGCATCCACAGTGTGCTAACATTCCGGGTTCTCACCGTTTTTCTTAAAGAGACACCCTTTACTTATACTTGTCTACAAATCTTGAGTTTCATGATAAATGTGAAACATGAACGTTGCAGGTGGTATTTGCATAATGATAAATTGCTCACACTTATTTCCATGGTGGTTGTTTAAAATTACTTTTTAAATTAAGATACTTTAAAAATTGTTTCAGGGAGGAATGTTTTAGTTGGTTATTTATTTGTCAGTAGTTCTTTCCACATCTTAAGGACATACGTGAATTATTCACTTAGTTAAAACAAAGTACTAGTATTCCTCTATGTTGATTGCTGAGCTATGGAGATGAGATGCATAAATCATATTTTACTGTTATTAAAGCAATGCCAACTAGTATGATATTCAGACTGAGGCAGAACTTCAAACAAAAAAGTCATTGAAAATACCTGTGCTTTACTTATTCTATTGTGCCTGTCTTACCAGTCTAAAACAAAATAGAATGAGAGCAAGACATGATTTGGACAGAGGTATAGTATTTGCTTAGATGATCTCTATATCATTCCAAGTGTGACTTACCTGATTATTTTGCCTAATAAACTCTCTAAAATAGCTCGTTATTTTTATGTCATATAGACATGACCTGAGGGATAAAAAAATTAATTAAATGGGCACTATTTCAGCAGTAGTCATTTTCCATTCCAGATTTAAAACCAGAATTGAAGAACATAATGGATTTAAACCCAGTTCAGCACATAGGTATCAAACACAATACTGCAGGAGACTATGCCAAATAGTGATGGCTAAGCTTATCAAGATGGCAAACAAAAATGGTTCCTGACCTTGTAGACTTGTGCAGAGGTGAGAGAAGGTTATGATGAAAGTGGCAACAGAGCTTTATCTCATCTTTTCTGGATGAGGACATTACTCTGCCTCATGTACACCATGCATTTGTAACCATAGAGGACAAGATATTTGGCAATAATTAGGTTTGTTTGGTTATTAAATGGTCAATGCAACAAGAATATCCTTTGAAAGCCAAACTATTTACTGTGAACTAACCAGAAGTGAGACAGTGAACATAACATACCAGATGTGGACTGGTTGGCATTTTTTTTTTTTTTTTACCTCTTTTAGAGCTCTTCTTAAACTTGGCGCTTTGCAGGACTGTACTCACAATCTAGAGCAGAGGTTGCAAACTGGTAGCCTCTGGAGATATCTAGGTATCTAAATAATTGCTATGTTGTGTTTGGCTCATATAGTGTTTGTGAAAAAATCCAGATTATTTCACCAGCATTAAAAATGGAAAATTCACATTAAAACCCAAATGTATGGATTTTCTTAAATTTTTGGAAGATTTGGCAAAACTGTGCTTAGAACTCTCTAGAGCTGACTTGTGACTTCTCCTTTTACATACCAATTCACTGGAATAGCACTTCATTTATTTCCTTACCTGAATGCATTCTAAAGAGATGTGAATTTGTGACTTCTACTCTATAGTTTTCTTTTGAAAATTTTAGGGGGCATTTATTTGTCTGGCAATAAGAGGTAGGTGTAAGTACTTAAATGGCATCTAATACATGGCAGGTGTTCCGTAAATACTGATTAAATGGATGGATAGATGGCCGAATGGAAAGATGGATGAATGGTGAATCTGGGCATGGATGATGAATAGATGATTGATAGATAGACAGACAGACAGATAGATGCTAATATGTAGATACAGATAAGTATGCAGATGTGATTGAATAAAATCAATATTTTAGTGAGAGAACGTACGTATACTAAAAATATGGTCTATTCTCATTGGATTATGGGTAATTTATAAAGCCCAGGGAAGTGGTGTAATGATAGGTAACTTTACCTATAGAAATAATATTTTAGCATCATTTTCCCTCTTGTGAAGTCAGTTTCAGCTACTTATTGATAAGCCTAGAAAAACAAAAGCTCTCAAATAATTTTAATTATTGGCCGGGCGTGGTGGCTCAAGCCTGTAATCCCAGCACTTTGGGAGGCTGAGGCGGGCGGATCATGAGGTCACAAGGTCAAGAGATCGAGACCATCCTGGCCAACATGGTGAAACCCCGTCTCTACTAAAAATACAAAAATTAGCTGGGCATGGTGGCGTGCACCTGTAGTCCCAACTATTCGGGAGGCTGAGGCAGGAGAATTGCTTGAACCCTGGAGGTGGAGGTTGCAGTGAGCCGAGATTGTGCCACTGCACTCCAGCCTGGTACCTGGCGACAGAGTGAGACTCTGTCTCAAAAAAAAATAATAATAATTTAAAAAAATAATTTTAATTATTTTAATATGGCTAATTTACTTGTCTTTAATAAAAAAACATTTTAGGAACTTTAATTGTTGAATCATGATATCAGCTATTATTTCCACTTCAAAACACTGCTTATTGTATTGGTTTACTAGGAATGCCTTAACAAAATACCCCAGACTCTGCGTGGCTTAAACAACGGAAATTTATTTTCTCACAGTCCTGGAGGCTGGAAGTCCAAGGCGAAGGTGTCTGCAGGTTTGGTTTCTTCTGAGGCCTCTCCTTGGCTTGTAAATGGCACCTTCTTGCATGTCCTCACATAGTGGTCCCTCTGTTTCTATGGTCTGTCTGTTAATGTCTTCTTATAGGGACACTGGTCATATTGGCTTAGGGTACACTCTAATGGTCCCATTTTAACTTAATCACCTCTTTAAAGGCCATATCTCCACATATATGCTGAGGTACTGGAGTTTAGGGTTTCAACATATAAATTTGGTGGGGGACAGAATTCATCCCCTAATGCTTTCATAGTTTTAAACATAAGCCATCATTTCTTAATAATATCTGTAGGTTACCTGCATCAAAATATCTTGCAAAGCTGGTTGTGAAAACATATTCTTGCTTTCTACCCCACATGGAAAGAATTAGAATTTAGAAGGAATAGAGCTGAGGGAATCTGCATTTTAAATAAATATGAGAGTGAATCAATGCACGCAAGTTCAAGAGCTATTGACATAACTTTTCTATCGTTTGTTGGTGTTAAGATTTTGATATGATTCTTCTTAATGCATGATCAAATCTATAATGCCTACAAGTATTTATTATCTTTCCCAGGAAGAGAGGAGTATTCTAATATTTGTTTTGTGCTTCTTTAAAAATTTATTTTATTTTCTTATTTTTTTCAGACAGGATCTTGCTCTGTTGCCCAGGCTGGAGTGGAGCCGCACAATCACAGCCCACTGCAGCCTTGACCTCCCAGGCTCAGGCAATTCTCCTGTCTCAGCCTCCTCAGTCGCTGGGACTACAAGCACCTACCACCACACCCAGCTAGTTTTTTTAAATTATTTGTAGAGATGCATGTCCCTACGTTGCTCAGGCTGGTTTTGAGCGTCTGTGCCCACCCTGTTTTGTGCTTTTGTAGCATATAAAAGACTGCCACATATTATGTTTAATTGGTAACAGTATAAAATATATATTATACTGACCATCTATAGCTTAATTTTATTCTCATGACAACCCTGTGAAGGAGGTATTGTGAAACAGCAGGTTGCATAGAGATAAGAGTTGAGTTTTGAGGGTAGACCGCCTCTACTGCTTACTAGCCATGTTATTTTGGGCAAATTACTTAACCTTTCCAGGTCTGTTTCCAAACCTACAAAATGAGGATGGTATGGTAATAATAACTCATGGGGTTGTTAGGAGGTTTTCACTGGTTCACACATAAAATCTGGAAAAGTTTTTGTCACATATGAAGTGTGTAGTGAGTTGACTCATACTACTTCCAGGTTGGAGATGAGATTGATCTTCACAAGAATTAGCTGATAACTTTTACAAATTCACACAACTAACATGCAATAGAGTCAGAACTTGAACTCTGGTTTACTGTCTCCAACTCCAGTATTCTTTCTGTCGCTCTGCAGAAAGAACATTATTTTTAAGTTGGCACTAGTTTTTTTAAATTATCGCATGGTATTTTATTATTTTTCAAGTCCATTTTTAAAGAGGAAAAAGTATATTTTAAATTTTTTTTAATCTACATACTTAGCATACGCAAAAATGGACTAATGGTTAAATATGTTTTAGTGTGAAGCAGTTGTGAGTGTTGAACTTCTGGTGATGACTTCAGTATTTAGCAGTCAGCCATTTACAGTCTTTTTATTTCAGGAATTTTAAGGTCAAGCTGAGTTACCTATGTGGAATGAACCACTTCTCTGAAATTGGTCTTCCTTTATGTGCCTAGAAATATTTCTCTATTAGTCTAACTTCTGTTGCTAGGCATGGCATTTTATACATTTGCTAGGAAGAAATGCAATCTAATTTGTCTGAACTGAATGAAAGAAAAAAACTGTTTGCCTTCCATTCCCAGATGCCAGTTTGCTGGAAACCCTCTGGAAATAAAATATAATAATTATACCTTTCTGACCTTGTAGGAGAAACCAGCCCCATTCTATATGTATGAATGTATATAAATTAAGATGCATTTATACCCCTAAACATATAGTATGCAGCTAAAATGAACACAGTAGGCATATATCTATGTTTGCAGGGATTTTTGTTTTTGATATTGTGTTTTCTTCCTTTTATATGGAGAAACTCAAATGCCTAAAAATGTAAAAAGGATAGGATAATGAACTACTATGTACTCATCACCTCCCTTCAATAATTACCAATTTACGACCAACCTTGTTTCATCCATATTCCCACCCACTGCCCCCCCGCACATCATTTTGATACAATCCAAGTCATGATTACTTCATTTCATTTGTAAATATTTCAGTCTACATCTCTGAACGATAGCCAGAATATAATTATCACACCTAACATTAGCAATAATACCTTAATACGTAGATATCCAGGTATGGAAGTACATATCAAGTGACAGCTGATGAATTTCTACATAAGAAGACTTTTGGACAGCAATCGAATTAGAAGAGGGGGCAAGGGGACTTCTCTGTATATTGCATTTACATAGCATTTTAGATAATATTGAAAAGCCTCAGTTATTGATATTAAAGAATTGAGCTGGAACTACTAAATAATATCATGGGGATTGCAGTGTAGTCGTCTTGTTAAGTTTTCTGGATGCCCTCAGTGCTGACGTGGTCCTCTAATATTTACTAAAAGTGAGCTTCTCATTTTAGATCTAGTGTATACAGATGTTACCTTAAATGTACAGCAGCCTAATGTATTAATATAATTTAATGCATCATCTTTAAAGTAAGCCAGAAAACTGACTATTGTCAAACAATAATAATAACAGAGTGAAAGAAATTACCTCTCTAGAAATGTGTTTAATTAACTGGAGGTTGTGCCCACTTCTTTTCCATTTTGTTTTTCTTCCCATTTTCAGAAACCTGCACCAAAGGATGGTTTGGCTTTTTACCCCATCCCCACCCTGATTTTCACAAGTAAACCTCCACTTATTTAATATGAATAGTGGATGTTTACTCCATATTATGTAAAATGCTACATAAATGCAGTTCCAATCAAGTCTCCTAACCACTCTGCTTGTAACTAGATTGTCATTCCAATTTCTGTAAAGATTCTGTATCTTTGGTTGGGAGACAGGGATAAAATCCAGTTTGAAAAGACCTTGAGTGCCTAGGAAGAAACTTAGGCTTGTCCTGAAACAGAAACTCATGAAAAGGTGTTAATGCTTCAAGGGAAATGAGGATGACAGATGGGGGAAATGTACAAAGAGATTATTTGACAATCATGGAGGAAAGACAGAAAATAAGGAAGAGGCAGGGCGCGGTGGCTCCCTCATGTAATCCCAGCACTTTGGGACGCTAATGTGGGAGGATCATGTGAGCTCAGGAGTTTGAGACCAGCTGGGGCAACATGGCAAAACCCTGTCTCTACAAAAAAATTAAACGATTAGTGGGCAAGGTGATGTGCACCTGTGGTCCCAGCTACTCAGGAGGCTGAGGTGGGAGAATCACTTGAATCCAGGAGTTTGAGGCTGCAATGAACCATGATCACATCACTGATCTCCAGCCTGGGTGACAGAGCAGGGCCCTGTCTCAAAAGAAAAAAGAAAATAAGGAAGATACTTAGAAGACTCTCAAAGTAATCCAGCACAAAATGAAAGGACTCCAGGTAAAGGCAATAAAATTAGGAAAAAAGAAAGCAGGCAGGAAAAATATTATTTTCAAAAAGGGAACTTTCATGATCACAGAATTAGATTTAGCTGTCATTTCTGTTATTCATTTTGCCAAACTACCATCTGAAAAATTCTATAATTCTGAAAAATGCCTACCATTTTCCATAGACATCTATTTTTATTTTTTGTCATTACACTGAATATGCAATTCATGACATCATTTCCCACACTAGGACAGCTAAGGTGTGATAGAAAGAAAACAAATTTAGAGATAGGTAGTAGAAGCTCAACTGTACCACCTGTTCCTATATAACATGAGTGAGTCATGTAATGTATCTGAGCCCCTAATCCAACTGAGAAAGCAGTTGTAAATGATCAGGTCTTATACAAATGTAATGTGGTGCTGTTATACCTTTAAGAAAAGCTTTTGCCACATTTCCCTTATCTAGTCTTTGATGGACATTTGGGTTGGTTCCATGTCTTTGCTATTGTAAACAGTGGCCCAATAAACATATGTTTGCATGTGTCTTTATAATAGAAGATTTTATAATCCTTTGGGTAGATACCCAATAATGAGATTGGTGGGTCAAATGGTATTTCTATTCCTAGATCCTTGAGGAATCGCCACACTGTCTTCCACAATGGTCGAACTAATTTACACTGCCACCAACAGTGTAAAAGTGTCCCTATTTCTCCACATCCTTCCAGCATCTGTTGTCTCCAGATTTTTTAATGATTGCCATTCTACCTGGTGTGAGATGGTATCTCAGTGTGGTTTTGATTTGCATTTGTCTAATGACCAGTGATGATGAGCTTTTTTTCATATTTGTTGGCTGCATAAATGTCTTCTTTTGAGAAGTGTCTGTTCATATCCTTCACCCACTTTTTGATGGGGTTGTTTCTTTTTTTCTTGTAAAGCTGTTTAAGATCTTTGTAGATTCTGGTTATTAGCCCTTAGTCAGATGGGTAGATTGCAAAAATTTTTTCCCATTCTGTTTGTTGCTGGTTTACGCTACTGATAGTTTCTTTTGCTGTGCAGAAGCTCTTAAGTTTAATTAGATCCCATTTGTCTATTTTGGCTTTTGTTGCCAATGCTTTTGGTGTTTTAGTCATGAAGTCCTTGCCTATGCCTGTGTCCTGAATGGTATTGCCTAGGTTTTCTTCTAGGATTTTTATGGTGTTAGGTCTTATGTTTAAATCTGGAATACTATGCAGCCATAAAAAAGGATGAGTTCATGTCCTTTGCAGGGTCATGGATAAGGCTGGAAACCATCATCCTCAGCCAACTGACACAAGAACAGAAAACCAGACACCGCATGTTCTCACTCATAAGTGGATGTTGAACAACAAGAACACATGGGGAACATCACATACTGCGGCCTGTCAGGGGGTGGGGGAGCTAGGGGAGGGATAGAAGGGGGTTGGGGGTATTGGGGAGGGATAGCATTAGGAGAAATTCCTAAGGTAGATGACAGGGGAGATGGATGCAGCAAACCACCAAGGCTTGTGTATACTTATGTAACAAACCTGCACGCTCTGCACATATACCCCAAAACTTAAAGGATAATATAATTTTTTAAAAGATTAAAAAATTACAAATATAAGGTAAATGTAACATATATATCAAGGAACAGTTGTGCAAGACAATGATCAAAGTACTTTGAATCATAGGCCTTATAGTGAGACTGTGATTTCAAGTATAAGCCACAGCTAAGGCCTTGGAAACCCTAACTTTTCTAAGGCTAAATATTCTCATCAGAAAAAAAAAACAGAAATATTAAATGTACCTATCTTTAAAAAAGCAGTTTTTGGCACCAACCTATGGATTGGCTGCACTTTTTGTTATAAGACTGAATTTATTTCTATAGCAAATACAATTATTTCTAATTCTAAGCAGTCTAGAAATTTCTATATCAATAAATACTAATGTTTTAATGACCATGCTGTGGCAAAAAAAAAAAAAAAAAAAAAAAAAATTATTTTTAAAAAAAATATAATTTTGTTTCTCTTTCTAAATAACATTAAAAAAAAAAAAAAAAAAGACAGGGTCTTTCTATGTTGCCCAGGCTGGAGTGCAGTAGCTATTCACAGGCACTATTACAATGCACTACAGCCTCAAGTTCCTGGACTCAAGCAATCCTCCTGCCTCAGCCTCCTGAGTAACTGGAACTAAGGACACGCACCATCACACCTGGCTTCCTAAGTCACATTTAAAAAAAAAAATTCATTTTGGTTCAGGAATTTTGCCATACTTTGTCTTTTCCCTTGAGAACAGAAAAATTGTGTTGACATCAAGCCTGCTTATGGAACTCTGGGGCTTTCTGGTGCTAATAGATTTATTCAAGTACATGAAATGAGTAGTCTAGCACTTACTGTTGTTACTCATTTTGACTATGCATTTGTCATTCCATATTTCAGGTCTATTTGGAACCAAGAAATACAAAGTGCTTTAAATTTATGGCTAATGATAAATATTGATACATTGATCAAGACTAAAGTTTTGATTTATTATTTTTGACAGTTCTCATATTTTGTAACACTTCACTGGTTACTATGTGTATAAGTGTGATGAGTGGAAAAACCAGACTATAAATGCACACATCTGTGCATTGACACCTTTAACTATCAGCATAAATTATATAAGCAAGATTTCCTAATTATGTATGATCTGTCATAAGATCAGAAGATTATAGGTACATGACTAAATTTTCAAGTGGCAATAAAAATTCTGACTCTATATATACTCACATATATATTTACTACATACATACACACATAGACATATTATATGAAATGTGCACCCCTGATAGAAGTATCTAATAAAACTTTGACAACTTTTCTAAATATATCACAGTTTTTATTGGGCTTAGATTTAAAGGGAGTCTGAAAGCTATTTAGTTTCTGCAGCATGCATATAGTGGACAACTGCCAGCAAAGGGCTTTATCACAGTATAAATGGGGTTTTAAGTGTTTGTTTCCAGTACAGGTTCTCGCAGCCCAGGCACTTCCCAGTCTCATTGTTCCTTTGTTCTAGCGGACGTACAAAGGATTGACTGTTTTGTTTTCTGGTTCAGAAAGATTAGATAAAGTCTGCATTTCTGAACTTCACCCTCTAGGCACGCAACGTTAAAATTTGTTTTCTATATGCCATATTTTGCAGATTAAATATGTTTAGATTCTACTGATCATAACATATTTTTAAATTTGTATCTGGCTTGATAGTACATACAGATGACAGTATTGATCCCTTTTGAACTATCACTGGAAGCAACTGTCCCTCTCATCCTTGTCCTTAAAATGCCACTTCAGCAGAAGTATGTCATCTCAGTTGGGTAGGACAGCATTGTTCTTGAGTTTCACTGGCTATGAGAGTCTCATAATCTCTTCTATATCTTGTTATTTCTCAAAACTGCCTTGGAATGTAAGTATTATTACTATACTCACCAGACAGATGGGAAAGTGGAGGCTTAGACAGGTTAAGTAACGTGCCCAAAGTTCATGACCTTGTTAGAGCTAAAATTTAGTTCTGACTCCAGAGCCCATGCTGTCTGCCATTATATTTTACTGCTTCTGTGGCAGTATTTTCACCTAATAATAGGTTATATAATAATAGCAGCTAACTTTCAGCACTTACTACATGCCAGACACAGTTCTAAGTACTTTTTATTCCATTTAATCTTCATAACAATTCTACTAAAAAGATATCATAAAGATTGCATAAATGAGGAAACTGAGGCAAAGGGAGGTTAAAGAATTGCCCAAAGTACACAGCTACAAATAGAAGAGCCCAATTCAAGCCCCCAGGCCATCAAACTCTAGAGTATACGTTTTTCAGGTTAACCAAAAGGCTGTGTGCTATGGTGTGAGCCATGCAGCCTTGTCTTCCAAGCTCACCTGTGTTTCAGGCACTCTATGAATTTTTGTCTTAGTTACTGCTGCTTCAGTTTGTGTGTCAGCTAGCATTTATGTTGTTATTATTGATGTTATAAATGTGGCACATATAATTTTTGCAGTATGATATACTTACATAAATCATAGCATAATACATAGAAACATTAGATTTCATAGGCTGTATTAAGCCTTTGGTTTCTATTGGTCAGCCATACATAGTCTTATGAGTTGTCTGTCCACAGCTGCCTTTTGAATATAGAGTAAGGCTATCTTATGTTATTTTTATATGTTGATTACAAGTGAACATCTTCTTAAAACATATAAGAAGGTTATATCTTCTAATAAGGTCTAGGATTCCTGGTGTTACATTGTGAGCAAAATATAGTCTACCAGGAGGTAGTGAAGTTTCTATAGCCATGCCATTATAATATCTGGCCTGATCCTTAAATATTGTTTTCCAGTATCTTGATCCCACTTTCTAGACCAAGAACCATGTTGGATTTCTGAAAATTTCTAATAAAGATGTCTCTCAGTAGTTCTACTCTCAGCATTCAGGGTAGGGGCACCCCCTTATTTCTTGGGTTTTACTCCCTACTATACCAAAAGAATGGCTGCTCACTAAATTTCATTGACCTAGTTCCTAACCCAGATATGCTTCTTATTCTTTTCAAATTCAGTGGTGGAGATTCAACACAGGCAAAGCAGGACTCCTCAAACTGATCCTTGGCTTTGAGAGCTGAAATAAGGTGAACAGCTGGGTGTAAGATTTGCTCATTCCCACTTACTCTGGGTGCTCTGGCAACACCAAAGTGCCCCTAAATTGAGATTTTAAAAATCTAGTAATATAGGGGGCCAGGCTGGGTAGCTCATGCCTGTAATCCCAGCACTTTGGGAGGCCAAGGCGGGCAGATCACCTGAGGTCAGGAGTTCGAGACCAGCCTGGCAAACATGGTAAAACCCTGTCTCTACTAAAAATTAAAAAAAAAAAAAATAGCCAGACATGGTGGCTTGCACCTGTAATCCCAGCTACTTGGGAGACTGAGGCAGGAGAAATGCTTGAACCTGGGAGGTGGAGGTTGCAGTGAGCCAAGATCACGCCACTGCACTCCAGGCTGGGCGACAGAGTGAGACTCTGTCTCAAAAAAAAAAAAAAGAGAGAGAGAGAGAAGAAAATCTAGAGATATAGGGAATTTCAACTACCAGGAGAATCTATTTTGGTAAGCAAACCTATCTTAGGTTTATAATCAGATCTGTATCTTTTGTGGTTGTCTAATATCTAAAAGCCACCCAAAGTTAAGTATACTAGACACCAACAGTCCACAACCTAGGAAGAAGTTCAATGTATGTTTCAAATTATTTCTTAATATTTGTATTTTCTGTTAAGATCTTCAGTATTTATCCAGGCATAACCTGGATGTTTGTTAATGTTTGAAAAATTTGCTAAACTACAAGCCAAAGAAAATATAACTTTGCTGGGACTTTCAAGATCAGAGTGAAAGGGTAGGTTTGGAAGTGAAGAAAAATGCCAATTTATTTCGCAAAGAACAGATTAATTTTTTAAGAAAAATGAATCTGGACTGCAGTAAAATAAGCAGTTATTTGCAAAAGTCCTCAAACCATGTTTCTTTTTCTTTTTCTTTCTTTCTTTCTTTTTTTTTTTTGCCTTGCAGATCCTTTACCACCTGCTAGGTTTGGAATCAGTAAAGAGAAGACTACTTCAACCAGCTTGCGTGTTTGGTGGACACCTTCTTCCGGAAAAGTCACCTGGTATGAGGTGCAATTATTTGATGAAAATAACCAAGAAATACAGGGGGTTCAAATTCAAGAAAGTACGTCATGGAATGAATACACTTTTTTCAATCTCACTGCTGGTAGTAAATACAATATTACCATCACAGCTATTTCCGGAGAAAAACGTTCTTCTTTAGTTTATACCAGTGGATCAACAGGTGAGATCTGTTTACTTATGGCTGAGTAGTTAATAGTCTATGATACTTTTCAAGTTATACTTTATTCAAGAAATAAGAGGAAGATTGCTACTCCAGAACAAAATTAATTAATTAGCAATTAGTTAGCTTTTTTTTTTCTTTTTTGAGATGCAGTCTCTTACTGTCGCCTGGGCTGGAGTGCAGTGGCGCCATCTCAGCTCTCTGCAGCCTGCACCTTTCAGGTTCAAGCAATTCTCCTGCATCTGCCTTCCAAGTAGCTGGGATTACAGGCACCCCACCGCCACCACCACGCCCAGCTAATTTTTGTATTTTTAATAGAGACAGGGTTTCACCATGTTGGCCAGGCTGGTCTCAAACTCCTGACCTTGTGATTTGCCCCGCTTGGCCTCCGAAAGTGCTGGGATTACAGACATCAGCCACCGTGCCTGGCCAATTAGTTAACTTTTTAAAAGGAGCTTGTGCAGTACAGTGGACAGACTGGACTGAAAATAAGATAGGTGGCTATGCTGCTCACTTGCTTACCAGTTTTGAAGAAGTTATGGGACTTCTCTGGAATTGAAGTTTTCTCCAATTTGGAAAAGATACCCCCTAATGGCCCTTCTAACTCAAATCTAAAGCAACAAAAACTTTCTGTCCCATTGTCTTAGTTTGTGCCATAAAACTTTTTTTTTAATGTTTTTCTTCTTTGTATACTCTTCTCATAACATCAAGACATAATGTTTCCTAAGTATTTCCATGTTTGAAACAAGTATTTGTTTTCTCGATATGGTGAAAAATAAGTCATCTATGCACCCACATATTATGATATACATGGCACATTACTACCTCCTTCCATAAAGTACATGTCTTTCATGTCATTTACTCTCCCCTCATTTTCTCTCTTCTTTTTATTATTATTTTTTAATTATACTTTAAGTTCTGGGGTACATGTGCGGAACGTGCAGGTTTGTTACATAGGTATGCACGTGCCATGGTGGTTTGCTGCACTCATCAACCCATCATCTACATTAGGTATTTATCTTAATGCTATCCCTCCCCAACCCCCACCCCCCAACAGGCCCCAGTATATGATGTTCCCTTCCCTGTGTCCACGTGTTCTCCTTGTTCAACCCCCATTTATGAGTGAGAACGTGCTGTGTTTGGTTTTCTGTTCCTGTGTTAGTTTGCTGAGAATGGTGGTTTTCAGCTTCATCCATGTTCCAAAGGACATGAACTCATCCTTTTTTATGGCTGCATAGTATTCCATGGTATATATGTGGCACATTCTCTCTCTCTTTTTTAAATCTCTCTCTCCGTTTTTCATCTTCTATAGTTCTTTCCTTTCTCTCTTCCGCTTACTGCTGTGCAATGTTATATACGTCACTGGCAGAAACTATGTTAATACCTATTAAGTGCGGGAGGTAGACAAGTAAATACAATGTAATTTGAGGCTACAGACTTTGAAAAGAGCACTAATCAAAGTTCCAGTGGAATTTCCAGTATCCTGATATTTATTAATGCTATTACCATGTTAAGATGTACAGAGAAACATAAATGAATGTGTAACTTCTAATTAAATGTGTCTATGTCTCCTATAATGGAATTATAAATGACATTTTTGACATGCATTTTATCCCACTAGTGCCATCTCCAGTGAAAGATATTGGTATTTCCACAAGAGACAATTCTCTCCTGATTTCCTGGTCCCATGGTTCTGGGAATGTGGAACGATACCGGCTGATGCTAATGGATAAAGGGATCCTAGTTCAAGGCGGTGTTGTGGACAAACATGCTACTTCCTATGCTTTTCATGGGCTGACACCTGGCTACATCTACAACCTCACTGTTGTGACTGAAGCTGCAGGGCTGCAAAACTACAGGTGGAAAGTAATCAGGACAGGTAAGCTTCCCCTAGCTAGCTGAAGAAGAATAAAGCTCAAATCAAGGAAATGTTTAATAAATCAAGCTTACTATTTGAGTAACAGTAATGTAGGACAAGTTGAAATTCTTATAAGGCATAGAAGACCTATACCCACTTTTCTACTCAGAAAAAGAAGGATTCTCTTTTATTCTAAAGTTTAGGCTAGTCCTTGGCAACATTTTGAAGTAAGCAAAGTTAAGTAGTGACATGGACCTAGCTTCTCTTCTTCTCTTTTTAATACTCCATCTTTTTGCTAACGATTCCTACTTCCTTTTCTTAACCAGGCATCCACTGTCTTTATGACATCACTCACAGTGAACCAGAATTACATTCTTCATGCTATACATAGCCCTACTCCCATGTGACAATCATTTCCAAAACTTGCTAACCACATGACCTGGGTCCCAATACCATAGGACCAATTCCCACAGCCTACCCTAGACTAATAAATGAATCTATGCTAAATATCAATGAATAATTTATACAAACTTTGATTCATTCAGCAAATAATTATTGAATGTAAGCTAGATGCTGGACATTGCCGATATAACATCCAAGAGAGACAAAGTCTTTGTCCTCACAGAGCTTACATTTTATTAGCGTCTAATGCTTCTAGCAAGTCTAACGTGTAAATTAAATCTCCTCTCTTGGTAAGTTATCTAATTGTAAGAGAAACTCTAATATATGTAGTGCCTTAGATATTAGTTTCTGGAACTATAGGAGGCTGGTGGGAAAGATATTTGAGGACACCAGCACATTTACATAGTTTTATAGCACACCTCACATATATATAGATATTCCTGGCCAAAAATGTTCTATATATCTCAAAAGTTATTTATGTACATCAAGAGCAAATTGCATTCCTAACTGCCTTATGCAAAATCAGAGTGCTATGCCCATTCTTTTCTCTCTTTTTTTTTTTTTTTTTTTTTTTTTTTTGAGACAGAGTTTCACTCTTGTTGCCCAGGCTGGAGTGCAATGGCATGATCTTGGCTCACTGCAACCTTGATCTCCCAGGTTCAAGCAATTCTCTCACCTCAGCCTCCTGAGTAGTTGGGATTACAGGCACCCGCCACCATGTCTAGCTAATTTTGGGGGTTTTGTTTGTTTGTTTGTTTGTTTGTTTTTGAGACAGAGTTTTGCTCCTGTTACCCAGGCTGGAGTGCAATGGTGCGATCTCGGCTCACTGCAACCTCCACCTCCTGGGTACAGGCAGTTCTCCTGCCTCAGCCTCCTGAGTAGCTGGGATTACAGGCACGTGCCACCATGCCCAGCTAATTTTTTGTATTTTTAGTAGAGACGGGGTTTCACCATGTTGACCAGGATGGTCTCGATCTCTTGACCTCGTGATCCACCCCCCTCGGCTTCCCAAAGTGCTTGTATTACAGGCGTGAGCCACCGCGCCCGGCCCTAATTTTTGTATTTTTAGTAGAAATGGGGTTTCACCATGTTGACCAAGATTGTCTTGAACTCCTGACCTCAGGTGATCCACCTGCCTCAGCTTCCCAAAGTGTTGGGATTACAGGCACGAGCCACTGCTCCCAGACGCCCATTCGTTTAAGGAAGTTTCATTAATTTATATTCTAGAAAAAGTATTTACCAAAGGTTATCTCCCTTTTAATCGTTTTGCTTTGATGAAGTAGTAATACAACTCATTAACTTGATCATGATTTAATATAAAAATTAAAGTATTTTTAATCACATAAAATTCTATAATCACCAATCAATTGATCAATCTATTATGTACCCAATTTTATTAAATATTAATATATAAAAACAAAAAGAAATGAGGCAGATGACAGACCTTTTTGTGCCTTCCACTTAAAGAATTTCTGAACTGGAAAGGACCATTGTAGGTCTTTGACCTAGCTTTATTTGCAACTAAGAAACACTACAAGGCTCAGTGAGCTAGAGAGAGCTGTCCAGAGTTTCCCAGCTGACCAAAATGGCCCAGTCCGAACCAGAATCCAAGCTTCTGCTTGCCAGGATTTGGGCCTTGCCACATGGCTTACCTTGGGTTCTACAGCATTATTTTTGACTCTTTTTAAATTTTTTTTATTTTTATTTTTTTTTTACCATCTGAAGAGGATACTTCTTCCCTTTCAAAGTGCTTGTTTTCTCCGGAACAAGGAGTGTGGCTTGCAGAAATAAAAATACAGATCAAAATTTGGCCACAGTACTGGTGAGATAGTCTGAGTAAAAGTCTCTTTTCTGTTCTTTTCTAATTAGCCCCCATGGAAGTCTCAAATCTGAAGGTGACAAATGATGGCAGTTTGACCTCTCTAAAAGTCAAGTGGCAAAGACCTCCTGGAAACGTGGATTCCTACAACATCACCCTGTCTCACAAAGGGATCATCAAGCAATCCAGAGTATTAGCACCTCGGGTTACTGAAACTCACTTTAAAGAGTTAACCCCTGGACGACTTTATCAAGTTACTGTCAGCTGTGTCTCTGGTGAACTGTCTGCTCAGAAGATGGCACTGGGCAGAACATGTGAGTCTTGGGCACCAGATGTTGCTTTTGCTTGGTTGCTGTAATCACTCTCTGATCCACCTTAGAATAGGACAAAATAAGTTAGCAGGAAAACTCCTATCCCAATCTGAGAAGTGGAGCCTATGTAACTGAAGGTGTCTGGGTTATGGCCCATTTATCTGAGTCACTCAAGCAAATGAGTTTGGATTTCTGAATGATCTGCGTATTATTTCTGTCTTATGCTTTTTCATGTCACATCACTTAAGTAGCATAAATGCATTAGCATTGATACCAGCATATAAAACATTTCTGATTCATTCTTACAGTGAGAACCAGTTAGCATTTAACCATGTTTTCCATACATTATTTTATTAATTTATGTCCTCAAACACTTATGTATCCAGTGCCTTATATGTGTGAGTTACTGTACTGTAAGCTTTGGGCATTGTTAAAATGAATAAGGCATGCTACTTGCCTTTAAGGCAGGATTCAGCAAACTACCCCATCTGGTGCCAAATCTGGTCTGTGGCCTGATTTTGTTTAGCCCTCAAACTAAGAGAGTTTTTTACATGTTTAAAGAGTTGTACAAATAAACAAGAAAAAGATGAGACAGAGACCATATGTGTCCTGCAAAACTTGAAATATTTAGTACCTGATCCTTACAGAAAAAATTGCCTAACTCTCGCTTTAGAAAAGTTCCATTTTAATCACTGATGTAGAATACACACGTGTACAAAGATAAAAATAATACATTTCAATAATAGTGACTGTATTGCTATTTCCATGTATCAGGCACTGACTAAAGAATTTACACCCATTATTTCATTTAGTTGTCACAACAAAACTGTGAGAGATTTCCTGTTATTATCACCATTATACAGATAATTCAAAGAGGTCAAATAATTTATCCATAGTCATCCAGCCAGTAAGTGGTGGAGCTAGAATTTAAACCAGGCTGTTTGATTCCAGAGTCCATTCTCTCTGCTGTTAGAGATCTGAAGTAAGAGCTACATGGTCAAAAAGGAAAGAGAACAAAATTCTCTTTCATAAGAGGAGTAAAAACTTGGAGGAAATGGGAGCAGGACATGGTAATTCACACCTATAATCCCAGCACTTTGGGAGGCCAAGGTGGTGAATCACTTGAGCCGAGGAATTTGAGACCAGCCTGGGCAACATGGTAAGACCTTGTTTCTAGACAAAAAAAAAAAAAAAATTAATTAGCTGGGCTTGGTGACACATGCCTGTGGTCGTAGCTACTCAGGAGGCTGAGCTGGGAGGATTGGTTGAGCCATGATTACACCACTGCACTCCAACAGAGTGTGACCCTGTCTCAAAAAAAAAAACTTGGAGGAAATGGTCTTTAATGAGGACCTAAAAAATGTAAAGTTCATGACAAATAAGGAGGGAAAAGAGGGAAGAGCTTTTGGGGTGAAGGGGACAATATAAGCAAAGGCCCAGAGGCAGAAGAGCCCAGACTTGCAGGTAAAGGCCAGTTTCCCAAGAGTAGGAAAGGAACGAGGGTGGCCGCAGAAAGCAGTCTGAGTTAAGACTGAAAAGATATGGGGTCTGAACTTGAAGAGCTAAAAATGTAAGCAGAGGACTTGACATTTTATTCTGTAGATCATAGGGCGACCTTGAATGTTTTTAAGAAAAAAAAAAATAGAGGTTAATCTTGCAAGAACATTAATTTTTTTAGCTGGAAAAGAAAAGAGAGGAATCCCTCGTGATTATGTCATCCAATATCTCTTCCAAAGGATGCCACATATTACTAGATTATTAACGATGTAACAGAAGATTACATTGCTGATATTTCTAAAATGATTTTAGCAGACATTCTTTGTCAAATGTCTCTGAAATGAAAAACACTCTTTTGCAATCCACAGACATCAAGATGGGATAGAAGTGTTTTGAACTGCAGGTATTGTGTCTCCTATCTACTGCTTCCCAAGAAAAGTAAATAAGTATCCTTACTTCTGGTTTGTAATGTCTACTTTTTGATATCATTTCACCATTTAGTTCCAGACAAAGTTGCAAACCTGGAGGCAAACAGTAATGGCTGGATGAGGTCTCTTGCAGTGAGCTGGTCGCCCCCTACTGGAGACTGGGAGCAGTATCGGATCCTACTCTTCAATGATTCTGTGGTGCTGCTAAACATCACTGTGGGAAAGGAACAAACACACTATGTCATGGATGACATTGGGCTCATACCGGGAAGACAGTATGAGGTGGAAGTCACTGTTGAGAGCGGAAATTTGAAGAATTCAGAGCGTTGCCAAGGCAGGACAGGTAGGCAAATGTGAAGATGTTAATAGTAATAAAAGCATAATTTGTTCCCTCTCCCAAGTAACCCACATAACTGCCAATATCATAACCTGGTGTTCACTAAATTTGAAATATTAAGGACTTTAAGACTAACATGAGGTTTCTATCACCTAATTTGTCAAATTAGAACATTAAAAGTCACTTGCACTAGTAACTCCATTATTTCATGAAAGAAAGCCATTTTAAACACCAAAAGAGTAGGATAGATACAGTCTGAAAATAAGGACGAATCCTTCCCACAAAAGAAGAACCTTTTGCTAGTGATCAGCATTACAGAACCATTGCCTTGGCCTCATGTTGACTCATGTGGGGATTTCAGGTACCAAGGAAGAGTGATTAAAATGGAGAGGGATGTATTTGGATTTTAGGGAAGGGAAGAATGAAGATACTGGAATGAGAAAACAGGTTCAAAGAGGTTATGACTTGCCAAAAGCATTGCAATACAATCGTGACAGTAAGAATACCAAGACTCATGTTTCAGTATCCTCATACTGTCAAATACTTGTACTCGTATTGTCAAATAACAGAGTTGTACTTCCAAGTTCAATATTTTTTTGGTAATCTTTGTAATGTGAAATACTCCATACTTAGAGTAAAATTCAAATACCTTCTTTCTTAGTTTGCCTGATAATAAGGAAATAACTACATGGATTCAATGTTCTTCTTAGAAGAATCTCAAAGAAAAGGATCATGACCCCCACTTAGCTTGCCAACTGTGTCTTGCAGTAATCTCCTCATCTTCCAAATATTAATACCCACTGGATGATGATCAAAGACCCACAGCAGCTTAAACTAAGGCTACTTTTAGTATTTCACAGGAAAAGCATCTGTGTCATCTCCAGTGTTTTATCACTCATCTCAAATAACTTGGAAATGTAAGATGAACATTGGAGGCTCTCAGTATGTCAGCATAATTCTCAGGAGAACTTTTATTTTATTTTTATTTTTTATTTTTATTTTTTGAGACAGATTCTTACTCTGTCTCCCTGGCCTAGGCTGGAGTGCAGTGGTACAATCTCAACTCACTGCAACCTCTGCCTTCCAGGTTCAAGCAATTTTCATGCCTCAGCCTCCCAAGTATCTGGGATACAGGCAAGTGCCACCATGCTCAGCTAATTATTTTATTTTTAGTAGTGATGGGGGTTTACCATGTTGGCCAGGCTGGTCTCAAACTCCTAGCCCCAAGAAATCCACCCACTTTGGTCTCCCAAAGTGCTAGGATCACAGGCATGAGCCACTACGCCAGGCCAAACTTTTCTTTTTCTTTTCTCTCTTTTATTTTGTTTGAGACAGAGTTGCTCTTGTTGCCCAGATTGGAGTGCAATGGCACAATCTCGGCTCACTACAGCCTCTACCTCCCAGGTTCAAGTGATTATTCTATCTCAGCCTCCCAAGCAGCTAGGATCACATGCATGTGCCTGACTAATTTTGTATTTTTAGTAGAGTTGGGTTTTCACCATATTGACCAGGCTGGTCTCAAACTCCTGACCTCAGGTGATCCACCGCTTTGACCTCCCAAAGTGCTGAGATTACTGGCGTGAACCACTGCACCTGGACCAAACCTTTCTTAAACTGTACCTCCAGTTTACCTTATTCAGGTAGCCTGAAGTAGCCCTCAATGTAAATAATTAAATTATTTCTCTATACTGAAGAAGGAAGATGCAGAGTTAGGGACTCAATTAGGGTGGAGATTTAGAAAATTTATGGATGCAAAATTTACAATAAAATTTTTCATACTTGATTCTTTCATAATTTAAGGCACCAACGGTTTATTTATTTGTTTGTTTATTTGAGATGGAATCTAGCTGTGTAGCCAAGGCTGGTGTGCAGTGACACAATCTCAACTCACTGCAGCCTCCACCTCCCAGGTTCAAGCAATTCTCATGCCTCAGCCTCCCAAGTAGTTGGGACTACAGGAGCAAGCCACAATGCCTGGCTAATTTTTATATTCTTAGAAGAGATGGGGTTTTGCCGTATTGGCCAGGGTGGTCTCGAACTCCTGACCTCAAGGGATCCACCCGTCTTGGCCTCCCAAAGTGCTGAGATTACAGGCATGAGCCACTGTGCCCAACCAACACTTTATTCATAACAATGTCTCCTAGAAATTATAATATTAAAACCTTTTAAAGGAATCAGTTTTGATTCTTTGTATAAGACAAGTCCTCAATTTGATGTTATTTGCCAGCCAACTCTCCCTTCCTTGAACACATCGGTGTCCCGCACCTCAGAAATGAGGGAAAGTTGCACTTGGTCTCCCCAACCTATGGGGATAACAGATACTCCTAACTCCACCTAAATACTCAAACAGGAACTTAGTGATTTTTTGAATGACAAGATTGGAATAAACACTTTTGTATTACAGAATTCATATAAAAAGATAAACTCTAATAAAGTATTAGGTAGTCAAAAATCAATGACTCTTCTAGCAAAACGTTTTCCAATCGAGTCTTTATTTCTGGTAACGTTACGTTAACAAAGTTTTTGTGGTAAGATTTTGTTTTAATGCTCAGAGGCATTCATTTAAAAAATGTTGAACTGAAACACTCTTAAGGGGGGAAAAGAAGAGCTCTCAAAAGTGTACTCTATGAATGTGCCTGTCTATCAATAACCCAAGTCTCCACTGCTTTTTCCTCAGTCCCCCTGGCTGTCTTCCAGCTTCGTGTCAAACATGCCAATGAAACCTCACTGAGCATCATGTGGCAGACCCCTGTAGCAGAATGGGAGAAATACATCATCTCCCTAGCCGACAGAGACCTCTTACTCATCCACAAGTCACTCTCCAAAGATGCCAAAGAATTCACTTTTACTGACTTGGTGCCTGGACGAAAATACATGGCTACGGTCACCAGTATTAGTGGAGACTTAAAAAATTCTTCTTCAGTAAAAGGAAGAACAGGTATTAACCTTTATGAATTTTACATTTTAAAGTGTTCTGTCTGCTATTTAATTTAACACGCAGTTTACAAGTATTCATTAACATATTTAAAATGTTAAAAACATGCCATTTACAAGTATTCATTAACATGCAATTTACAAGTATTCATTAAGTGCCATTTATGTACTGGGCATTGTTTTACGGATCCTTCTATTGTGTTTGTTTTCTATTTTACCAATTTCAGTTCTTATCTTTATTAGTTCCTTCTTTTTACTTTGCTTGAATTTATTTTGCTAAACTTGAAAAAGAGTAAAGAACTACCCTTCCAAGGAGTTTTGCTGCAAAGGAGAACAGAGAAATAGGGCAGCATCTACAAGAAGAAGTATGGTTGAAAGGAGGATGATTTTTTTAAGGGTAGAAGAAATAACAGCATGTTTTATGTTGGAGGGAATGATCTGGAAGATGCAGAAGGTGAATGATGATAATATAAAGTAAGAGGGAAGAATTGCTGCAGTTATTCCATAAGTAGGCAAGAGGTATTGGGATCTAGAGCACAAGTGAAGGAATTGGCTTTAGAAAGGAGCATGGGCAATCTAACCTCAGTGTCAGCTGGAATATTAGTCTGTTTTCACACTGCTATAAAGATACTACCCAAGACTGAGTAATTTATAAAGGAAAGAAGTTTAATGGACTCACAGTTCTACATGGCTGGGGAGGCCTCAGGAAACTTACAATCCTGGTAGAAGGTGAAGGTGAAGCAGGCACCTTTTTTTTTTTTTTTTTTTTCTTTTTTTCTTTACCCAACCAATGGTATGGCATGCTAAGCAGGGGATTAGCATGGGGATTACAATCCAAGATGAGATTTGGTTGGGGACACAAAGCCAAGAGAATATGTGGGCACAGATGCCAATAGGTGGATAGTTGTAGGGTGAGCACTTATCTTCTAATTGCTCTCATTTTTTCTGTGTAATTGGAAGCAAAAACATCAAGATTTCCCTTTTTAGCTGGATGCAGTGGCTCACACCTGTAATTCCAGCACTTGGGGAGGTTGAGAAGAGTTGATCTTGTGGCAGGAAATTCAAGACCAGCCTGGCCAACATGAAAAGACACTGTCTACTAAAATTACAAAAATTAGCTGGGAGTGATGGCATATACCTATAACCCCAGCTACTTTGGAGGCTGAGGCAGGAGAATCGCTTGAACCCAGGAGGTAGAGGTTGCAGTTAGCCGAGATCATGTCACTGCATGCCAGCCTGGGTGATAAAGTGAGACCCTGTCTCAAAAGCAAAAACAACAAAAAATGATTTTCTTTTTTGATGTATGTACTATTGTCCTGTATCTTATTTTTCTCTCCTTTTTTGATCCCACAAAAAACATAATTATTGCTTTATATAGTCAACATCTTTTTAGAATTACCTACCAATTTATTACCTTTTTTTTCCTCATTTTTTTCTTCCTACATCTGAGATGTTTTATCTGTGATTATTTTCCTTTATCCTGGAGAATGTTATTCAAATTTCTTCATTGACAGCTTCTAGGGACAAACTCTCTCAAATTTTGTTTTTGCTGGGCATATTTTTCTATAGCTGTCATCTTTATATAGCTCTCAGTCTTGAAAGATATTTTCCTTAAGTTCCAACTCTGTGTTTAAAGTTATTCACTCTCAGCACATAGAAGATATTATTATACTCTTTCTTGCATTTATTGTTGTTGCTGAAAAGTCAGCTCTCAGTCTAATTTTATTTCTCTATAAGTCTGTTTGCTATGACAGCTTTTAGGATCTACTTTTTGCCTTTGGTGTTCAGAATTGTTTCACAATAGTAATCAAGGTGTAGATATATGTCTTTTTGTTTCGCCTGCTTAAGATTTATTGGTATTTCTGTACTTTCCAATTTAGTGTCTTTCTACAGTCCTGGAAATTCTCAGCTATTAACTCTCCGATATTTCCTCTTGCCTTTTCTTCATCCCCCCGCCCCATTATATTCTGGTATTCTAGAACACACATATACAAACACACCAATATATTTCATATTTTCCATGTTTTCTCTCTTAACTACAGTCTAGGTAATTTTCTCATCTTTTTGATTCACTTCATTAATTCTTTCTTCAGCTCTGTCTAATCTGTCTTAAAATCTACCTATTGTGTTTTAAATTTTAATTGTTCTTCACTTTAAGCATTCTCTTTGGCTCTCTTTCAAATTTATGTTGTGCCCTGTTGCTCTTTAGTTATATTTTCATTCCTTTCCTGCATTACTATATGCAAATTAACAATGTTTACTTTCCATTCTAGGTCTGATACTAGCTGAAATCTTCAGGAGTTAAGTCCTGTTGTCTTTTGATTTTCCTGCCTTTTTTAAATGGTACTTTATTTCTTTAAATGTATGTGATTTTTTTTTTAACTATAAGCTCATTTTCCCTAGAATTTTATTCTGTGAAAACTATTTAAGGCCATGTTTGAAGGTGAGTTACAGAAAGAATTTTATTTTCATTTGATTCTTTCAGGTGCACAAGACTACTATCAAATCAGACTTACTTTAATCTAAACTGTCAACTTGAGGTTTTTTGATCATCTGGGTTTTATAAATTCAGGTTACAAACACATTGAAACTATCTTAAGGTTATGAATTCTAAGAGGAAATCATTTTCTCCATCCAGTATTAAGAAGGCTGAGGCTGTATGGGGAGTAAAGAAGGAATATTTTTTTCACTTATACTTAGATTGTAGCCTTTCCAATGTTATGCAAGGTCACCTATGAGTTTCTTCAGCCTGGAAGAATCTACACTTTACCTCCTTTCTCCGATATCCTGCAATGCTATAAAATCAAAGCTTAAATTTGTGTTTGAAAGGTACTCTCAACACAAGTTTGCTTCATGATCCAATTATCTCTCTATCCTTTATTTTTTGGCCTTTGAGAATCACTTACATTCCTGACAAGTCGTTCATTTACATTTTCATATTTTATCCAATATGCATAGTTGTATTTGTCGGAAGGATTTTCATGGTATCTAGATTATCACGCTGCCAGAAATGGAAGTCCAAGGCATTGTTTTAGACCTAAGGTCATTTTTGTCATCCCCACCACCCATCTTGCTCGATCATATGGTAAAGGCATGTTTAACTGTGCAGAAAACTGCCAGACTGCTTTCCAAAGTGTTTGTAAAATTTTGCATTCCCACCAGCAATGTATGAGATTTCTACTTCCTCCACATTCTCAGCATGTAGTACATGATATTAACAGTTTGTTTTAAAATTTAACCATTCTAATGGAATAGCCATTATAACAAGATAATAGATTTCATGTGGTTTCAATTTGCCTTTTTCTTTTTTTCTTTTCTTCCTT
>NW_016107729.1:1635895-1654229 GCF_001604975.1 Cebus imitator | reverse complement strand
TTTTTTTGAGATGAGTCTTGCTCTGTCGCCAGGCTAGAGTGCAGTGGTGTGATCTTGGCTCACTGCAACCTCCGCCTCCAGGTTTCAATTGATTCTCCTGCCTCAGCCTCTCAAGTAGCTCGGACTACAGGCGCATGCCACCACACCCAGCTAATTTTTTATTTTTAGTAAAGACAGGGTTTCATCATGTTGGCCAGAAAGTCTTGAACTCTTGACCTCATGATCCGCCCTACTCAACCTCCCAAAGTGCTGGGATTGCAGGCATGAGCCACCAGTCCAGCCTAATTTGACTTTTACTGATGTCTAATGGCTTTAAGAATCCTTTCACAAGCTTATTTGTCTTACATTTATATTCTTTGGGGAAGTTTTTGTTCAACTATTTTGCCAAGTTTAAAATAAGGTTGTTTGTTTGTCCATTGGATCTTAAATCATTTTGATTCTCTATATAAGCATCTTTTTCAAAGTAGTAGAGCCTCTCTAGAGGAGTAGTTCTCCATCTGCCACAGGAAATAGAACTGAGAGTCTATAGCAACAACACAAAAATTATTTTTAGCACTTTCAAGTCTGTCTCCATTTTTTGACTCATTTTTCTTACACTTTCTTAAGGCGACTAAGTGTCATTTGTTTTGTCTTCTGTCTACTGTTTTAGTGCCCGCCCAAGTGACTGACTTGCATGTGGCCAACCAAGGGATGACCAGTAGTCTGTTTACGAACTGGACCCAGGCTCAGGGAGATGCAGATTTTTACCAGGTCTTACTGATCCATGAAAATGTGGTCATTAAAAACGAAAGCATCTCCAGTGAGACCAGCAGATACAGCTTCCACTCTCTCAAGTCCGGCAGCCTGTACTCCGTGGTTGTAACAACAGTGAGTGGAGGCATCTCTTCCCGACAAGTGGTGGTGGAGGGAAGAACAGGTAAGTGGAGCTATGTGTCTGTGACTTACTAAGATCTGAATACATGAGGCCCCAATCAGAATATTATAGAAACATCCAAAAATCAGACTCATCCCTGGCCTTCCTAAAAGCTAAGTTTCAGTGCCACTCAGTAGGTATGGAATAGAAGTTGGGAGATGGGTGATGGCAAGAGAGAATAAATTCTGAATTTTTTAACATCTCCAATAAACATGTCAGAACTCCTCACTTGATGCCTAGGCTTATCCCCTTATTCAGCTGATTTCCTTTGACATGTTTATGTCCCAGTTAAGTAAATAAGTAATGAGATAAAAAACAAAACAAACCTCCCAAAGAAAACAGCTTTTACTCTTTTCTTTTCTCAGTTTTCAAGACATAAAAAGAAAATGATCTCTAATTAATATGGTCAGAAGTGGAGCTGGTCTAATTTTCAGGTCTCATATATTTTCATAAGCAACATTAATAAGTGCCTATATGCCGTCTAAACAATTTTTTTTTACCCTTAAGCGCTCCCTTTAGAAAGCTAAGTAAACAAATAAGTATCATATGGTCATGTGTGTCAGGGAGCCATGGCACGAAGGAGATAGAATTTTCTGCATAATAAAATAAAAGAACATAAAAATTAATATATATGATATATAAAATTTATGTTCCAGTTTCTTAGAAAGAAAAATAAATTACATAAACCCAATAGAAGCTCTGATAATTATTAGTGACGGTGCCTACTTAATTTTATATAATTATTATAAGTTGAATTTCAGGCATCTCTTTCATCCTCAACACTCAGATTCTGAATATTAGCTGTAGGCATCATAGATGCATCTCTTTCCAAAATCATGAATCTCACCTACTTAATGAACCCAGAGGACATTAACTTCATTGACTCTCCCAGAAGAACAGCAAAGTTACCGAGAAGATGTTTCATAGTCTGGTAGAAATTCACTGGTGTACGCCCATTTCCCTCATTCTATGACAGCTGACACTGTCACCTGCATCTTTCTCCCTGATGTTTTCTTTTCTTTCTTTTAATAGCTCTTGGCACCATCCATTAGTGTAGCATACCTGGGGGAAGGGGGCTGAAAAGCTTAGCTTGGAAATCAGGAGGCCTAGGTTTTGGTCCTAGCTCTGCCATTGACGTATCTCCCTAAGCTTCTGTGTTTTAATCCATGCACAGTAATTCACCCCTACCCTGGATGTCAAAGTAGGGAAGGAGAAATAATAAGAAGCTGAGGAGAGAAGGAGGACCTTGCATTCATTTCCCAGTGGCAGTTGTATCAATCATATTAGACTGATTTAATTCCTGCTTAGACAGATATAATGTTGGTGTTCATGACTGGATGTCTCTATTGGTTGATTCTTTTCCAAGTAGCAATTCAGGAATCCAGTCTCCTGTCGGTGGCTCTTCTTTGCTGTAGGTCCTCAGAGCTCTCCTCCTTTCTCCAGAGAATGAAGATGGGGGAGGAGCACAGATCATCAGTCTTGGGAGTAGACATTTCACTTCCACCCACATTCCGCTGGCCAGAACACTTACATGGCTACATCTAACTGCCTGGGAGCCTGAGAAATGTAGTCTAGCTGCGAAATGGTTGGTGAACCATATTCTGCCACACAGGTTGATTCTCATTTTAAATACCACAAGGATTGTTCAACTTGTTGTAAGCTACTAAAATAGTCTGTGCTATCTCTTGAAATAACTGGACACTTTAAATAAGTGGAACACATAATTATTTTTGCACCTATATTTTAATTAGAATAAAGGTACAAGTATCTGACCCATGTTATATGATAGAAGCATTCAAAAAAGAGACAAGAAATTCTTTGAAGAATGGTCATCAAATTTTGAGGGAACCAAATATGAATAAATACGAGCATAAGTTATTTTACGCAAACACACAAGGAGTGCACATTATCATGATAAAGGAGGAAAATGGAAGACTCCTGTACAAAGAAGCACAGTAACAGGGATTTTGAAAGGTGCCTCTTTTAGTAAATTTCGTGCTCAGTCAGTTGTAAAGAATTCAGTAGCTAAGGCCTTGATAATCCTTATCATCTCTTCAAATTGCTGAAATATTGGTCAATACTGACATAATTTTGAAAGATATTCTTATATTTCACCTGTTTCCATAGAGTTGAAACTTGTAAATAAACCCTCCTAGCCCAGGTAAGATGGCAGAATATTTAAAATTAAAGATATTAGATATACTTAATGAATCTGATTCTAATCTGAGAAAATGCTCATCCTAAAGGAAAAACAAATTTTGTATCTATTTTTTCTTAAACATATGAATCATATTTCTGACAAAACTTTTGATAATTGTATCCTTTCTAAAACAATGTTAGTAGTTGCAGATATTTCCAGCAGTTTTTAAAAACAAGCGTAATGAGTTGCTTTTTAGAGCAACCAAGGAATGTGTGGATGGTTGGCGGGAGGAAGGAAGGAAAGAAAGAAAAAAGGAAGAAGGAAAGAAAAGGAGGGAAGGAAGGAAAAGATGAACTAATATATAAATCTTTTGGCTAAAAGTTCAACTTTACATCTAGAAAATGTCCATATATGTACATCAGCATTAGCAGAGTTGTTCAGTAGAATGCAGTTTATAACTTTTAGTGATGGATAAGTGCTTTTAAGTATAAGGTATACTTTGGGGCTTAATTCATAACGTCAGAGCATATTACATTAGGAGGATTCTCAGAATTTGTCTAGCCAAATCCTGCCCATTATAAGTGATGTTCTAATATTGAAAAATCATATGAAACTGTTAATCAAGTAATGATGAAAACAGCACTGCAGTTCATGTATATTGTAGTATTTTACCCTATATTCATTTATGGCAGTACTATTTAATGGTACTGAATTATAATTTAATTCTGATATGTGGTTCAACTTATACTCAGTACTGCAATTACTAATTTGCTGACGATACATCCAGCCAGAGAGCTTGTTGAAGAGATTCGTGCCTTTTTCATTTTTGTGTGCCTGGCAACTAGTAGGTTTTCAGTAAACATTTGTGATACTAATCTCCAATTGATATAAGCAAATGATTACAGTTGACATCAGAAAAGCCATTATTGCCATAATAGTTCTCTCTGCCCTTGGTTGGTCCAGCTTCCAGACTTCTTACTTCCAAGATAGGTTTTTAAGCTGATTTCTTACCACTAGAGGGCAGGAAACACTTTGCAAAGAGAAAGCATTCCCTCTGGTTGTGTTAGCTGTTAGACTTCCCGGGAATAAATAACCTCATTGCAAGGAGATTGAAGTTATCCTAGTTTAAGGTCTTTAGAAAAGCCATCGTATTCTTCCCCTTTCTCCTCAAACATTTTTGCTTTATTGGTAAGTTTGGTTCAAGTTGGTTCATTTGGATGGTTGAAATATTTGTTCCCTTTCTTACAGGGAACCTTCTGAAATATTCTATAAAGATGCCTCCACTTGAAATGCTTTTACAAACAGCATCCCCATAAAAATGTAGTAGTGGCATCCTTATATTTACAAGGCATCCCAAAGGCCTCCTGATATTTTTATTTTGGTTAGCCTTCTGATGTAAGAGCACTCAGCTTCCAGAAGCTAAATCCTCATACTTCCTTGACCTCTTACGTAATCAGATTAAATCTCCTGAGTCCCTGGTTTGTGCTGTTTGCAATAGATGACTCAAACTTTTGACTGTGTTTTTCTTTTTGAATCCCCCCCACCTTTCAAAATCACAGTCCCTTCCAGTGTGAGTGGAGTAACAGTGAACAATTCCGGTCGTAATGACTACCTCAGCGTTTCCTGGCTGCCGGCGCCCGGAGATGTGGATAACTATGAGGTGACACTGTCTCATGACAGCAAGGTGGTTCAGTCCCTTGTCATTGCCAAGTCTGTCAGAGAATGTTCCTTCAGCTCCCTCACCCCAGGCCGCCTCTACACTGTGACCATAACTACAAGGAGTGGCAAGTACGAAAATCACTCCTTCAGCCAAGAGCGGACAGGTAAGGCTGTATGAAGGTTCAGTGCTCTGTAAGAACCAATTCACATGTGGCTCAGGGCACCACAGAGCTGTAACAATTATGTGATGATGGGATGAAAGGCTCTTGAGATCACGGAACTGTTATGGAGTCTTTGTATTTTAATCCAAAAAATTCCTGTGTGAGCAGACCCTTTGTGACTAGAATTTATATTATATTCAAATAGCGTAAAAAGTATTCCTGTTTATGGAGTACTTTGGGTTGCTAGGGCCTGGCTTTGTAAATGTTAACTAACCCTTATGAACTCCTTATTGAGGTGGCCATTGTTATTATTCCCATTTTACAGATCAGGAAACCAAGGTTCAAGGAGGTCACGTAACTTGCCCAACTGTTTACCTTGTTAAACGGCCAGTATGTTTCAGATTTTAAACCCAGTTCTGAATGACTCCAGTGCCTACGAAGCGCTCCATCCTAAAATCCTTCCTGAAATGTCTGTTGATCAAAACCACTGTTCATCCTTTTTCACACGAGGTGAAAATGTGAACCTTTATAGTTCTAGGGCTGGGGAGCAAAAATCGTAGCAAAGGAAATGAGTGTTCAGTCCTATGTGCTGAAAATAATTAAATAGCTACCATTTCCCAATATAATTATGCTTCCTGGAGTTTATACCTGAGGATTTCTGCTTCAGGTTGGCATCAGTACATTGTCACATGAGTCCTACTGAGCTGTGGGTTGGTTTTGTGTTTTAAAATGCTAGTTTTTCCATGAGGTTCTCCAACAATTGTCCTTGTCCTATTACCTGGCAAAGGGCCTGGGGCTTAGTCGGCACTCAGTAAATATCTGGTGAAGGAATAATAAGAAATCACTTAGATCAAGGGTTCCACGTGGGAGTCCATGGTTCACGGGAGACTTTAGGAATGTAGTAACCCCTGAAATTGTTTATGAGGTTGCTGAGGAAAGAGTCAGAACCTTTGAGAAGAAAGAGTCCATGGCTTTTATCAGATTCTCATGGTTTCTGTGACCCCCAAAAAGCCAAGAACCTCTGATTTATATTGTTACAGGATGCTGGCATTGAAGGGGTCCTTGGAATGATCTAATCCTATCTCCTCATTTGGATAAAGAAAGTCCCACAGAAGGAGTGTGGCTTCTCCAAGGTTGCAGGGCTGACCAGTAGCAGAGCTCGGCCTAGCTCCAGTGCTGTGTCCATTCCATCATGCTGTATCCGAGAGCACCAGTCAGGGATACAAAGAGATTATCCCTACCCTCAAATAATTTTAAGTCCAATTACACTGACAATCACGATAATGACTTACATCTGAAAAGCAGATTTCTATTCACAAAGCAGTCTTATGTCAGGGTCTCATATTGATCACCTTGGAGCCTAAAAAATCACCAGAAATTAAAGGATGTGTTACCTAACTACCAACCCCTTGCTTCCTATCGATGTTAATTCATGATGATTTCCTATTCGTATGACTTTAATATTGCAAAGCCTTTTGCTGAGATTGCTTCTAAATGCAAGAACAGTGATTCTTTATGTGGCACACCCTCTATGCCTTAATCAGCGTGAACTTGGACTTGGTGCATAACTAATGGAGGCAAATTATTGCCCCCGACAAATCGGTTTAACTGGAGAGTCATGTCTGAGTTGTTGTCTTGATGATATTGGCTGGTTATCTTAATGCCCTTTTCCATTTCTGATGCTCTTCTTCTATATTTTGGGTGAAAATACCAATAGTTCTAATTCTGTATTACGTTATCTCACTGGTAGTGAGGCAAGTCTCTACAAATTACCCCCTATTCCTCCTGGAGAGCTCCTTATTGACTTAACATGATATTCAGCCCGGTTTTTCTTCCTGTAATAGTGGCTTTGCCTTCAGCAAATTGCCTGGATCATTGACTTTTCTTAGCCCATGCATAAAATGTCACTTCATAATTTCCTCTCCTTAACTCTGTGATGACTGTATTCTAATTGGGTTTAGGTAAATATCTTGGAGAAAGCATATCTGCCCTTTCTCCATTATCTGTGGTGAGATATATTCCAGAAGCTAATCAGTAAACACAATGAAAAAAAGGATGCTAATGGAACTTGTAGGTGTGAGGAGCATATGAAAAATGGAGCTTCTGTGCCGAAATACTGAAATTTCTGGATAATTTCATGATTTGAGAAAAAGTAGAGGAGAAAAATGGACACAGGTTGGCATGTGGTCAGAGCAGAAAGCCCTTAACATATATCAAATACAGAGGGAGGCTGCACAGGCCTAGAGGACATGCTAGCATTGGGATAAGAGTTTAGTACCCTGGATCTGAGTTCATGCCTTTCTGCAGTGCTCCTGCTCAATAATGTTTATAATGTCCAGTCAGTGAAATAGTAAAGAATCTGTGGCCTACTGTTGAATTAAAATTCAGACCCAAGTGGAAAAATGAAATCTCCTTAATATTATGCTCTAAATACAGAATTGCCTTATTCTACAGTGTTCCTAATAACATGCATGTATTTATTTATTGGTTGGGGAGGGGACCACAGATACACGGAATGGTTTGTTTATATATTAGAACCTGACATGCACAAAACTGTATTAATTATAATTCTTGGTTCAAGAAACCATGCATCAGTTGCCACCTTTACTTTTTAGGCATCTAATTCGTAATTTTTAATAATTTAACATGTATACAAGAAACCAACCACTACCTAAAATACAAGCTAGGACCTTGACAATAGCCTTCATCAAAATATGTGGTCCCCACCTCATGAATTCACTCAAAGGTAGCCAGCATCTTGACTCCTGTGTTCATCTCCCCCTTGCTTTCCATCTTGCAAGGATTTATATACAGGCCTAAAATTATGGGTTTTTAAGGTTTTTGTCATTTTAACATTATTTTAAAAGGTATTTTTAATGCAGTATTTAATTTCGTAGGGTCTTAGATGTTTTACTTATTACATAGATAAGATTCATCCATATTTTGTGTTTTGATGTTAAGGGCAAAAAATCCACATTTTTGTGTTTTAAGAAATTAATTATAACTATTAATTTATATTATAGTAATATAAATATATACATATTTATAACCATAATATTTCACTCTGTGTGTGTGTGTGTGTATATATGTATATATTCATTATCCAGTCTCCTGTACGTATTCTTCCACACTTGATTTTTATTGGGTTTTTTAATTTTGCCAGTCAAGTGGATATAAAACTGTATTTCACTGTGGTTTTGACTTGCATTTCTTTGATCACTAATGATGTGGAAAATCTCTTCATTTATTATTTAATTAACCATATGTGTTTCCTCTTCCATTTTCCTTTTTCTTTTTTTTTTTTTTTTTGAAACGGAGTCTTGCCCTGTCACCCAGGCTGAAGTGCAGGAGCACGACATGGTCTCGGCTCACTGCAGCCTGCGCCTCCCGGGTTCAAGTAATTCCCCCATCTTAGCCTCCTGAGTAGCTGGAGCTACAGGTGTGCACCACCATACCCAGCTAATTTTTGTATTTTTCAGTAGAGATGGGGTTCCACCATTTTGGCCAGGCTGGTCTCGAACTGCTGACCTCAAGTGATCTGCCCACCTTGGCCTTCCAAAGTATTAGGATTACAAGTGTGAGCCACTGCGCCTAGCCTCATTTTTCTTTTTTGGATTGTTTGTATTCTTCTTAGTAACTTTTGAGTCATCAATGTATGCTGGAATTATCAATATAATTTACCATCACTCATATTAATCATCAGCTATCATGTTTAATGTTCCATCTTATACCCGACATTTTGTGCAGGCAAACAGCAGGCTTAGAATGAGTTCATCAGCTTCTGTTAAAAGATCCATTTAATCACTCCAAGTAGTGTAACAATCTTTCCCCTCCAGAAATGTGTGATTTAAGATCTAAGATTTTTCTTTTAAATACATACAATAATAATCTACTCTCTTTTTTTTTATTGTCCCAGGTTGTGATCTGTGATCAATTACTCAGAATCAATAAATATTTAGTCGTTCTCTGTTTCCTTTTCAGTGCCTGACAAAGTCCAGGGAGTCAGTGTGAGCAACTCGGCCAGGAGTGACTATTTAAGGGTCTCCTGGGTGCATGCCACTGGAGACTTTGATCACTATGATGTCACCATTAAAAACAAAGACAACTTCATTCAAACCAAAAGCATTTCCAAGTCAGAAAACGAATGTGTATTTGTTCAGCTTGTCCCTGGACGGTTGTACAGTGTCACTGTTACTACAAAAAGTGGACAATATGAAGCCAGTGAACAAGGGAATGGGAGAACAAGTAAGTGGAACGATTGCAAAGTCTGATGGTTGGACTTGGAAGTCTTTGAGCAATTTATCTGAACCTTGAATTTTTTCTACTTTTTGGTTAGTACATTACATTCTCAGTAAGTCTCACTTGGCGCTAACATTCAGCCAAGCCATAGCTTATAATTACAAAATATTTATTGGTAGACAAAAGCAAACATAGTGAGGGGACAAGAAGGCTAAATGTCCCATGTTTCTTCCCTGTCTTCCTGCATCATGGCATTTAAATTCTCAACTTCTTGTTTTATCTTATTATTGAGATCATAACTCATTTTATAATTACATTCTACCAACGCTGATCATAAAACATTTATGTCAGGAAAAAAAATCACAATTTTAATAGTTGCTTCCAACTTTTCTTGTTTAATTATCCATGAAGTAGTGCTAGTGGGTTTTTTGGAGAAGGGAGGTGTTGCCAGTTCCTTGAATGTGATTCATGAATTATCATGTAGGTAAACTCTGATCTGTTCCATTCCTGAAATGTCTTCTCATTTTTCTCTCTAGTTCCAGAGCCTGTTAAGGATCTAACATTGCGGAATAGGAGCACTGAGGATTTGCATGTGACTTGGTCAAGAGCTAATGGGGATGTCGACCAGTATGAGATCCAGCTGCTCTTCAATGACATGAAAGTATTTCCTCCTTTCCACCTTGTAAATACTGCAACCGAGTATCGATTTACTTCCCTAACACCAGGACGCCAATACAAAATTCTTGTCTTGACAATTAGTGGAGATGTACAGCAGTCAGCCTTCATTGAGGGCTTCACAGGTAATGTGAAATATTGTTATTGAACCTGAATAGATACAGTGGTGTATTTAACTTTTGGGTAGTCCAGGCATTTTGATCGAGGATTCAGAGGGGTAAAAACGAGATGGTGAGATGGGGCAAAGTTATCTTGATAGTAACAATGATGTTGTCCAAGCAAGATGAACAGAAATAAAGTATGATATCATTAGAGAGTGGGGGGTTGGAGGGCGCTTTCAGAGAAATAGCAATGAACTGACATGATTAGCTGGTGCTTGTGAGGCCAACAGATTAAGATTTAAGTGTTACTTGGGTCTCACCTCTTTAGGACTCTATTAGGAATGTTCCTTAGTAGTTAACGTGTACTGACAGTTCACCATGAACCAGACCCACAGCAAAGCACTTTATGTCTGCATCTCGTTTAATCTTCACAATGCTTTGGGAGGCTGAGGCAGGAGGATAGCTTGAGCCCAGGAGTTCAAGCACAGCCTGGGCAACATGACAAAATCCCGTCTCTACAAAAAAAATACAAAAAATTAGCCAGGCATGGTGGTGCGTGCCTGTAGACCCAGCTACTGGGAAGGCCTAGGTGGGATGATCACCTGAGCCCAGGAAGTATAGGCTGCAGTGAGCCGTAATCACACCACTGCACTCTAGCCTGGGCAACAGAGTGAGACACTAGCAAAAAAGAAAAAGAAGAAGAGAGACAGAGAATGGAAGGAGGGAAGGAGGGAGGGAGGGAAAGGAAGGAAGGAAGGAAAAGAAAGAGAAAGTAAAAAGGGAGGGAGGGAAGGAAGGAAGGGAAGGAAGAAGAAAGAGAGAGAGAGAAAGAAAGAGAAGGAATCTTCAGCTTTAGAACTCTGTGGGTTGGTTACTGTATCATCACTGCTGTTTTTCCTGATGAAGAAACTGAAACTTACAGATGTTACATAATCTGCCTATAGTCCCTCAGCTAGTGAGTGAGAAAACCAAAACTTGGACCAAGGCACCCTAGCCAGCCTCTCGCTGTATAATTAGTATTCTTCATTTCCACTCACTGGCTTGACTTCCCCCTAAGCTTTTCCCCATCAACTTCAGTTCACACAGAAAAATCAGACAAAAGTGGCAAATTGTTACTTTCTTTTTCATGTGATTTCTTTCACTGGGGGCCAGAACATCAGAAGCATTCAAAACTCTGGTTAAAAATTTCAAATTTCAACAGTTCAATCTCCAAGTGATGACTTTTAAATTTGTTTTCTTTTCTAGTTCCTAGCGCTGTCAAAAATATTCGCATTTCTCCCAATGGAGCCACAGATAGTCTGACGGTGAACTGGACTCCTGGTGGGGGAGATGTCGATTCCTACACGGTGTCAGCATTCAGGCACAGTCAGAAGGCTGACTCTCAGACTGTCCCCAAGCACATCTTTGCGCACACGTTCCACAGACTGGAGGCCGGGGAGGAGTACCAGATCATGATTGCCTCAGTCAGTGGGTCCCTGAAGAATCAGATAAATGTGGTTGGACGGACAGGTGAGCATCCACCTGGAGAAGGGCTAGATTGCAGAATGCCTCTTGGTTCTCCAAAATGGGACTGCGAATGGGCTCAGCTATTCACAAATCAAAATTTAAAACCACCTAAGTTTGTACAATTCAATGTGGTTTCAAGAGCCTTTCTTATTTTTTTCTTTGCATTTTTCTCTTAAGAGAGATTTTCAAAGCAAATGAAAGGGAATCAGAAGTCTAATTATTTGCACACATTTTTATACTTGCTAAAGGACAATAAAATTTTAAATTTTAACAAGCAGGCTGGGCATGGTGGCTCACACCTGTAATCCCAACACCCTGGAAGGCCAAGGCAGGTAGATTGCTTGAGTTCAGGAGTTCTAGACTAGACTGGGCAACATAGTTAAACCCTGTTTGTACTAAAAATACCAAAAATTAGCCTTGCATGGTGGCGCACACCTGTAGTCCCAGCTGCTCAGGAGGCTGAGGTGGGAGAATCACCTGAGCTGGGGAGATCAAGGCTGCAGTGAGCTGTGATCGTGCCACTGCACCCCAGCCTGGGCGATTGGAGTGAGACCCTGTCTTAATAAATAAATATATACATAAATTTTAATAAGGAGACTTCTATAATTATGCATTTTTCAAAAGCTCTACCTTTTAAGAAAGAGTGCACATCTGTGTCATCTACTTCACCCAGCAGAGCTAAAAAAAACAAATATCGAATGAATAATATATCTGTTTACATCAATATCACTATTCATGTATTATTTTTGAAAGACAAATAAGCTACAAGCACCTGCCATATACCAGGCTTTAAAATGATCTCTAGTCACACTCTAGTCCGCTTACAGATGAGGTAAGTACAGCTCAGAAAGCTTATGAAACAGTATCAAGGGTACATATAATAAGACCTAAAGCTATCATTTAAGTGTAGGTCTGTCTGGCCCCAAACCTCATGCCCTCTCCACTGTGACACATTACTTCTTAGATGTCTCCTATTCTCATGACCATTTATTTAGTTGTGGGGCCTGAGACTTCTATACCATGCCCTGCTATGCTTCTATTTCATATCTGTGTTTATACCTATATCTGCATATCTTTAACCCTGTAACAAACCCTGTGTTAGAAAGTGGGCATTCAGTCACAAGGCAGAGCTGCTGACCTCAAGAAGGAGATAGAAAAGTAAAAAGGCAATGACAGTATAACATGATAAGTGCCAAGATAAAAGTGGTTATGGAATGTTAGAGGAGCAAACAAGAAAAGTCAGGGAAGGCTTTCAGGAGGAAATAAAGAAATACTTGGAAGTCATCCAGGTGAAGTGTATAAGTTGACTTGGTTCCAATAGAAAAAACAAAGCACTGGAGGTGAGAGAAAGGATGGCATATTTGGGGACCTACACCTTATTTAGCATAGTAGAATAAAGGCTGGGCAGGGTGGCTCATGCCTGTAATCCCAGCACTTTGAGAGACCGGGTGGGTGGATTGCTTGAGTCCAGGAGCTCGAGACCCGCCTGGGCAATGTGACAAAACCCCATCTCTACTAAAAGTATAAAAAATGAAAGTATACTAAAATTAAAAATGTGAGCCATGTGGCAGGGTAGGTAGATAGACCAAATCACAAAGAACTTTGTTTGCCAGTGAAGGTGTTTTAGAATTATGGAGAGCCACTGTAGGGCCATCAGCATGGAAGTGCTATGAAAATATGCTAGACAGAGTTTGCAGATTGAAAGAGTAGGAGGTCAGGACGCAAGGTACTGGTCAAGAGGCAGTTGCAATAATGGAAGGTCCCGTTTATATTTGCTAAAGGATGTGATAGGTCCTGAGGTAGTGGCAGAACACAGTGGCTAGATTCAGGAGAGAGAGAATTTTAGGATACAGAAATAAAGCTCGTATTTGATTATATGTACAAGGGTGAGAGTGACAACTGAAGTTTCTGACTTGAACCAAGAGATAGGAACAGAAGACAATGGGAACATTGCGGGAGGGAGATGAGGAGTCCATTTGGACGTCTTGGGTGTTGGATGTCTGTGGTACATTCAGGGAAAGATGTAATTTGTAAAAGCAGGAGAAACTTCTGAACTGAAAGTTTAAATTTGGGAGCTGTCTGTCACCATATGGGTGACACTTCAAACCACGGCCATGGATAAAATCTAAGATTATGTAGAATGAGAAAAGAAATGAACCTAGGACAGAAAATATTATAATAGCAAAGAGTACTATTTTGCTTTCACATGGAGCTATAGTGCACATACTAGCATATACTACTGCTAAAGTCAAGGCTTGAAGTTTTGACCTTAGTTAATGTTAGCAATAAAAGTCCAAACAAGAGATATAATCCAGCTGTCAAACCCACATTCACTGAATATGAACTTGTTCCGCGTTCTTCACTTTCCAGATTCATGGGTATGCACCAGTCTGCATATTTATCAGGGTCATTTTCACTAACTTCTATCTGTTTGACTTTGAGCTCCTATTTAAATTCAGAGAAAAAAATGGAAAATCAAAGTAGTTGTAGAGATAAGTTAAGTCAAAAAAATCCTTTCTCTTCTTTTCTCCATAAGGGCACACAGAAAGTGTCAGTGCCACACGAATAAAGCAAATGCATCATCTTCTACCTGCAGTTGATTCAGGAGTTTTTCTCAATTGATTACTTTACCCTAAGTGATAGAACATGTATTTTGTTGCTCCACTTGTCTCTCTGCAGTTCCAGCATCTGTCCAAGGAGTAATTGCAGACAATGCATACAGCAGTCATTCCTTAATAGTAAGTTGGCAAAAAGCTGCCGGTGTGGCAGAAAGGTACGATATCCTGCTTCTAAATGATAATGGAATCCTTCTGCGCAACACGTCAGAGCCAGCCACCACTAAGCAACACAGATTTGAAGATCTAACACCAGGCAAGAAATACAAGATACAGATCCTCACTGTCAGTGGAGGCCTCTTTAGCAAGGAAGCCCAGACTGAAGGCCGAACAGGTAATGAGCACAGCATAATGTTCTGTATCACATATTGCCAGTGTCTACTATTGTGTAAAAACCATAGGGTGAGAGGGATGAAGCAACATTGGGAGACGATATCTATCTCTTGACATGCTGGGAACATTCACCCTAATTTACCACTTCCATGTCAGTTGCCCTATTCACACAGGATTCAGCCCACCACACTCTGATTCTGATTTTTCATTAATATTGGCACTGTTAGCTTCCTATTGCTGCTGTAATAAACTGTCACAATCTTAATGGCTTAAAACAACCCAAATTTATTATTTTCTGGTCCTGAAGGTTAGAATCTGAAAATTGTTTTGGGGGGACTGATATCAAGACATCAGGGCTGTGTTTCTTGTAGAGACGTTAGGGGGAGAATCCACTCCTTGCCTTTTTCAGCTTCTGAGGCCGCCCACATTCCTTGGCTTATGTCCCCCTCCAACAATGGCATTGCTCCCATCTCTGCCTGTGACTTCACATCTCTTTCTCTGCTCTCCTGCCTCCCTCTCCCATCTTTTAAGGACTCTTGTGATTACCTTGGTCACCACACGGACAATCCAGGATAATTCCTTCATCTCAAGATCCTTAACTTAATCACATCTACAAAGCCCTTTTTGCCACAGAAGGTAACATATTCACAGGTTCTGGGGATTAGGACATGGACATCTTTGGGGCCATTATTCAGACAACCACATTGGCCTAATTGATTGATTACTTATTTATTAAGTACGTAGATCAGAAGGCAGGAATGGTTATGCTGACAGGGACAGAAAAATGAATCAGGCATGCTTCTCATCCTTTAACGAGGTGACTGACAAGACAGACACATGGACAAGTAATGGCAATTCATTGTGATAAAAAGTACATATAGGAGAGGGATATCCAGCATTCAGGGAAGCATGAAGGTCAGGTGGAATTGGGAGATCTTCATAAAAGTGACATTTCAGTACTGTCATGAAGGATTCTCCATATGGAGAGAAGGTAGAACACATTGCACAGATAGCCTGTCCTGTGTAAAGCCCAGGAGGTATAAACAGGAGAAAGGAGAAGTTGTGGGTGGCTGAAATGTGTGTTGCATGATGGAAAGGTGAGGCTGAAAGCCCGATTAGAGCCAAAGTAGAGGGTACCTGGTAGTCTTCCTCAGGAGACTTTCTTTATCCTGTAAACAATACAAATTTTTTAGCCAGACAGTAATTGTTTTAATAAAAAGTTGTACCTTTAGAAAGAGAAATCAAAGCGCATGGGGGAATCATTTGAGTAGAAATGAATCGGAGGTGAGATCCACCTATTAATTCATTTATTATTGAGTACCTACTATAGGTTAGGCACTGTTCTAACTGCTGGATATACAGAAGTGAATAAAAAATTTCCCATGGTCATTTTGCTTATAATCTAGTGAGAAAGAAAGTCAATAAACTAAGTAAAAGATATAGGAGGTTGGGTGGTAATAAAGACTAAGAAGGAAATTAAATCAGGAAAGTAGGATAGCAAGAGTTGGGGCTTGTAATTTTATCTATTTATTATTTTTTATTTTTGGAGACAGAGTCTGGCTCTGGCACCCAAGCTGGAGTGTATTGGCACAATCTCAGTTCCCTGCAACCTCTGCCTCCTGGGCTCAAATGAACCTGCCATCTCAGCCTCCCAAGTAGTTGGGACTTCAGGTATGAACCACCATGCCCAGCTAATTTTTGTATTTTCTTGTAGAGACAGGGATTCTCCATGTTGCCTAGGCTGGTCTCACACTCCTAGGCTCAAGAGATCCACCTGCCTCAGCCTCCCAAAGTGTTGGAA
The DNA here is from genome assembly GCF_001604975.1 of Cebus imitator. Classification (NCBI taxonomy): domain Eukaryota; kingdom Metazoa; phylum Chordata; class Mammalia; order Primates; family Cebidae; genus Cebus; species Cebus imitator. The sequence continues at coordinate 1,638,086 of NW_016107729.1, read as the reverse complement.
TTACAGGTGTGAGCCACCACACCTGGTCAAGGGGCTTACAATTTTTTTTGTTTTTTGAGACAGAGTCTCCCTCTGTTGCCCAAGCTGGAGTGCAGTGGTGCAATCTCGGCTCACCACAACTTCTACCTCCTGGAATCAAGCAATTCTCCTGCCTCAGCCTCCCGAGTAGAGTAGCGGGGACTACAGGTGCGCACCACCACATCCGGCTAATTTTTGTATTTTTAGTAGAGACGGGGTTTCATTATGTTGGCCAAGCTGGTCTTGAACTCCTGACCTCAGATGACCCACCCTTCTCAGCCTCCCTGTGTTGAGATTATAGGCATGAGCCGCCATGCCCAGCCAGGGCTTACAATTTTAGATGGCACAGTCCCCAAAGACTTCATTGAGGCAGTGACATTTGAGTATAAATCTGAAACAAATGAGAAAGTCATGCAAATATTTGCATATTTCTAAGTGGAACTAATGGCAAGGCAAAGACCCAGAGTGGGTGTGTGTCTGACCTGTTAGAGGAACAGTAAAGAGGCCCATATGGCTGGAACAGAGTGAGCGAGAATGAGAGTAGGGGATGCAGCTAAACAGGTATGGGGGTCATGACGTGACTGCAGTCACAGGATGATAAGGACCAATAGCTGATTGAATGCAGGGGCCCTGGTGAAGAATAGTGGATATAGTAAGAAATATTTTTGCATTGGCTGAGGTGGCACTTAGGGGCTGAGTAGATTATAGAAAAAGGAAGAGAAGATTCCAGAGTTTCTACCTGGGATGTCCGGTAGAAGAGGATGCCATTAATTGAGATAAAAGAAGCAGGAGGAGAGAGGGCAAGCAAAAACCCAGAGTCCAGTTGTGTATTGAGTTTGAGATATCTGAATGACTTGCAGAGAGAAGGGGCCACAGGCATTTGGAAATATGGACTTGAGTTCAGAAGAGAAGTGAGCTGGACATAAGAAGATCTGGACCAGAATGCTAGTTAAAGCCATAAATTGAATGAGACTGATTGCTCAGCTAGTGCTGTAGAATATGAAGGAAGGAAAGGATGCATCCATGGGAAATAACAACTTGTAAGGGCCTGGCAAAAGGAGAGGAGAAAGCAAAGAGAGCCTGAGAAAGAGCATTTGGGGTGGAAGAAGAGAACTCATGTGAAATCAAGACAGATGTCCTGTTCTGTTTCTACTGGCATCTTAAGCCTTCTGAGGAATCGGGCAGCATCTGTGCCAGCAGTTTGCAAGGAGGCAGTTTCTAGCAGCACTTGACCTTGCCAAGAGGTAGCACGGAAGTCCAAAAGGGGTTGCAAAATTCTAACATGAAGCTTTTTGTAAAATGCTTTTGGCTTTTCCTATTGTTTCTGTTTCCAACAGAATACAACTCCCTCTTTCTGTTTGCTTTTCCCTTTCTTTCCCACCTGCTCTCTTCTCCTCACTGCATTTCCCTCCCTCATTCTCTTGCTCCTCGCCTTTTCCAGTCCCAGCAGCTGTCACGGACCTGAGGATCACAGAGAACTCCACCAGGCACCTGTCCTTCCGCTGGACCGCCTCAGAGGGGGAGCTCAGCTGGTACAACATCTTTTTGTACAACCCAGATGGGAATCTCCAGGAGAGAGCGCAAGTTGACCCGCAAGTCCAGAGCTTCTCTTTCCAGAACTTGCTACAAGGCAGAATGTACAAAATGGTGATTGTAACTCACAGCGGGGAGCTGTCTAATGAGTCTTTCATATTTGGTAGAACAGGTAAGACCAAGAGCCATCCAGTAATGGATAGCGGGGGAATTCTCTGGGTATTCACTGGCTTTTCCTTGGTTGGTCTGTAGATTCCTATTCTATTCAGGATGTAGCTTTATGTGCAATTTGTGACTTTCAGGCTGCTTGACACTAAACCATACCTTTGATTATGTGTGAATAATTTGTGGCCAGTTTTTGCAATGGCTTCTGCTGTTTTGCCTCCACTTGTTTACTTCCTAGGGTTTGATAAAAAATGAATGCGGTTCCTCCTCTTGCCATCAAACTGACAAGAGGGTTGTGACCCATTGTAGTTTAATTCAAGCTTTCTAACAAGAAATAGATGGAGGGGAGACCAGCACTAGAGAAGGGCAAACACAAATTCCACAAACAGGCAGTGACTGCTGTGAACTGGAAACAGCATGAGATGAAATGAAAACACGGAGTTCCAGGAAAGTGAGAGATGTCTCTCTGGGCTGC